>NW_019154140.1:9043345-9272886 GCF_002288905.1 Enhydra lutris kenyoni
TGTGTGAGAGAGAGAGAGAGAGGGAAGCAGGCTCCCTGCTGAGCAGAGAGCCCGATGCGGGACTCGATCCCAGGACCCTGAGATCATGACCTGAGCCGAAGGCAGCGGCTTAACCCACTGAGCCACCCAGGCGCCCCTGAACAGTCTTTTTAATATGGGTACATGAGTGTTAAAGTTTAAGTCCTTGCCTTTCAGAAATGGCTTCATCTCTCTTTGTCATTTCTTTGACTATAACCTATTTTTATATTGTGGAGACTTTTTGGATTTGCTTTTTGTCCTTGGAGTTGTGAAATTTCATTAGGTTGTGTCTAGGTGAGTATCTTCTCTTTTCTTTCATCCTATTTAGCACTTGGTAGACTTCTTTCAGTCTGTCTTTATTGGCCATCTTTCTACAGCTCAGAGGAATTTTGTTTTATTATTTCTTTCCTTCTGTGGGTCTTGTTTTTAAAGCGTTTTGTGTTTTCCCTCTCTTTTTCTTTTTTAAAATTTATTCTCTCTTTTAATAGCAGGTTATTTTTGATTTTTATGGACATGATAGCCTTTTGAATCTTGGTATGCTGATTAGAATTTTTTTAAAGTTCTCTTCTAATTCCTGAAATATCTCATATTTCCTTTGGGGCAAGTTCTTCCAGTGGTCCATCTTGGTCCTTTTTTTTCCTGTAAATATCATGTAATTCATGGCTGTTCGTGGTTAATGTGAGTGACTAGGTTGATTAGTATAGGTAGTTGGCATGGTTTTCTTCCGGAGTTAAATTGGTCTTATTGAGTATAAGTTTTTATGGAATATCACATACAAAAGAATATATATTATATGTATACACTGTTTAAGTAAGAGTAGTAAATTGTCCATGATCCGGTTTGGGGGCCTCTGAGGGGCCTGTGGGCTGATTATTCTCCCTCACACTCAAATGTAGCCATCATTCTGAATTTTGTTACTCATTACCTCATTTTCCTTTATGGTTTGTATATATCCCAACAGAATATTTTTTTTCTTTTGTAAGTTTCTGAACTTTACTAGCGGAATCATGCTATGTATATTCTGTGACTTTTTTTTTTTTTTTTTTTTTGCTCAACATTGTTTATGAGATTCATTCTTGCTGATGAGAGTTATCGTACTTCTTTTTGCTTTCCTGCTGCTCTAGCATCCCATTGCATAAATTCACCTCAACTTGTTAGTCCGTTCACCAGCTGGCAGATATTTTAGTTGTTTCCACATTTTTGCTATTGAGACATCATTGCTGTATATCTTCTATATTTAAACTTGTGTGTGTGTGTGTGTGTGTGTGTGTGTGTGTGTGTGTATACATGTACACATGACCTTTAGTGATGGATTTTCAAATGTGTATCTAAAAGTCTAGAATGAGATTAAACAAAATCTCTGGATAGGAAATTGTGAATGATTAAAAATTCCTTAATAAGGGGCGCCTGGGTGGCTCAGTGGGTTAAGCCGCTGCCTTCGGCTCAGGTCATGGTCTCAGAGTCCTGGGATGGAGCCCCGCATCGCATTGGGCTCTCTGCTCAGCAGGGAGCCTGCTTCCTCCTCTCTCTGCCTGCCTCTCTGCCTGCTTGTGATCTCTCTGTCAAATAAATAGATAAAATCTTTAAAAAAAAAATTCCTTAATAAATTTCTTTGTATTTTCCATTGTTCCTTAAATGCCCTCACTTTTATATTCTGGAATTTAAAAAATTTAACATATACACTATTTTCCTTTGGGAAATGCAGAAAGGATAAGGGTTAGTAAGAGAAACTTGCATTAATAAATATAGAAAGAATCAGTGCAGCCATCATGTGTTAACTGTGATTTTTGCAAGCTTAATGATTTTATAGAATCTTTAGCAGTGTGTCTGTATCAAATAAATCTATTTGTAACTACCTCCAGGCTTGAATTATAGTTTCTGTCAAGTGTGCAACTTCTTTTTTTTTTTTTTTAAGATTTTATTTATTTATTTGACAAAGATCGCAAGTAGGCAGAGAGGCAGGCAGAGAGAGAGGAGGGGAAGCAGGCTCCCCTCAGAGCAGAGAGCCCAATGCATGCGGGGCTCGGACCCAGGACCCTGGGATCATGACCTGAGTGGAAGGCAGAGGCTTTAACCCACTAAGCCACTCAGGTGCCCCAGGTTTGCAACTTCTTAAATTTCTTTTTGTTGTTTTCCTTTTCATCTACTACCTCACTCAAATTTCCTTGCCAGCATTAGATAGAATAAAGGAGAGCCATCAAAAACTTATAAGTTAAGGAGTTATAAGGTAAGTTATAAGATAAGGAGTACTTTTAAAGCATTGAAAAGGAATAAGAGATTTATTATACGTTGTTTGGCTTATGGATTATAAGGTTTTGGGATTTTGCTTTTGCTTTAGGGCTGAGATTCTTCAGACTAAGGCATACTGTGCTTTTGATAATGAGTTTTGATATTCTGCCTAAATTATGTAGGCTTGTTTGGGGTAGCAGTTTTTCGGTACCTCACTGACTCAGCTGAAGGTGATTGAGCATTGAGAGGCATTCAAAGGAGCTGATCTCAGAGCTCAGGAAATTTAGATTGATTGATAATAGAGCTAATAAACTCAGCCGCAGACATGGAGAAATCCATTTTTTTTTTAAAGATTTTATTTATTTATTTGACAGAGAGAGATCACAAGTAGACGGAGAGGCAGGCAGAGAGAGAGAGAGAGAGAGAGAGAGAGAGGGAAGCAGGCTCCCTGCTGAGCAGAGGGCCCGATGCGGGACTCGATCCCAGGACCCTGAGATCATGACCTGAGCCGAAGGCAGCGGCTTAACCCACTGAGCCACCCAGGCGCCCCGAGAAATCCATTTTAAATACCTCTAAACTTTGTGGAAGAGTTTTGTGCGATCCTCATTTAAAGACGCATACCCTTGGATAAACATCTGCAGTTCTCTGAGGCAGGCATCCTTGAGCGTTTCCTGAAGTATAAATCGTGGCAGTACCTTCATTTGAACATATTATGGGAGTTGATTGAAAATTTTCTGATGATCACCATTGTAGGTAAATTTGGATAATGGAAGTGGGTTGAACACTAGGAGGTGCAAGCAGTTTCGTCAGTTGGGTTTATGAATGAATGTAGACTTTGGGTTGTAGAGGGATTCCATAGATAAACTTACTTGCACCATCTCTTGCAGCAACGTGTACTGAATAGACTTGGGAAAAATTTGGCCATGATGGCAGTCTTACTTCAGGAAAGTCAAGTTTCACGGTGGGGGTGGATGAAGAAAGTTTCCTGATAATAGCTTAGATTTACTGTATGGCTCAAGAGATTAGAAAGTAAAAATTGGAGTTGATGCAACAACCCACTTAATGTCCATATTAACTTCTAAAATGTTTATACTTCATTTGCTATATCATCTCTGTTTTAGATTTCACCAAACAAAATACTCACGATGTTTCTGTGCCCTACTGTGGAAAAGCCTTTTAGAGGGTGTATTGTGGTCCCGGCTAACTTAAAAATATTTGTGTGTGTATTATAGAGCAATGTTAGTTTTTCCCCACATAGTATGTAATGTTCTTATTCATTGATTAACCCCATCCCTAACAAAATTTAGAGTCTGGATGAAAAAATGAGAAAATGACTGAAAATGTTGTATTCAACATTTTTGTTACTATTTTTAAGACATGTTAGTAAGTGAAAGGAAACCACTGGTGCTTGGTTTGAATGATACTCAAAACCCCTGAAAGTGTTTTAGAGTGTTAGTAATAGTTGTAAATCTGGTTTTAAATTTGCATCGCTGCAGTATGAGAACTGAACTGCTGTACTTAAACAGTTGGAGGGGAAATTTTTTTTAATCCACGGTCACAAACAACTTCTGTTTGGAGAACAGAGAAAGGCAGAGTAAGAGAAATACGAATGGAAAATGTTAATCCTCTATTGTGGCTTACTGTAGTGTTTCATGATCCTTTAAATTTTGGACTAGATTCCTACCAGAATTCTATAAACTTGAGGGGTAGAGTGATTGCAAGTTGTCTGGCCTTTCTAGGTTTGAAACTTTGTGTAGTCTAATTCCTTCTACTAACTTGTGTGGGAAAGCACACACACAAGTAGGGCAAACTAAAAAAATCTCATAAATAGAATGGTGAAAAGCTGCAGTTGTCTTAGAATTCATTAATGTGTTCAAAAACTTTTTTTTTTTTCGTCTTTGTAGATGTGTGTTTCAGTATCTTTTTTCCTCTCTTCATATTTCCTCATGAAAGGAGAAGATTTGATATTTCTGAGTTACCACTTTCTTAAAATCTACTCATTTTGCTCTGATCTGTTCTATGTATAGAGGGTTGTACTCCTGCCCACGTCTGATATGGAAGAAGAGACAGAGACAGGAGAGTGGGTGACTGACTCAGAAAGATGTAAATGATCTTATTATACTTGAGCTGCAGCCACACCTAGAAACCTTGACAATAACAAGGCCTGTGTTTGATGTACTTCACTTGTTAAATCCTGTCTGGATTTTAGTATGTCACATGTGTGTTGTTCGTCAGCAAAGTTAAACAGGTGCTAGAACAATTACAAAGCTTTAATCAGACTGATGATTACACTGTTTCTCACTTTGACCATACAAAGAAAATGCAACACATACCAAAAACAAATTTCTAGTTGTTTCTTGTTTTGTTGGTTCTGGGTCAGTGGTTTCAGTGCTACAGATCCTCCACCAGGATAGATTTTCATGGGTAAATTCTTCAAGGTTAAAATAATTGCAATGTTTGTGGCAAGTTGTTAATGTTTTAAAATAACTTTTCCCTTATTATAAAAATAACTCATCCTTAATGGGGGAAAAAAAAGGAAACTGAAGAAAAAGTATTTTCTCACACCTAACACCCAAATATAAATACTAATACTACTTCAGTAGATTTCTTTCCAGTCATTTTTCTATTTAGATATCTTTTTAAAAACTGAAGTAATACACTGTATACTAATTATAATGGAATTTTTAAAAATTGAGGTAATACAGCAAAGTCAGTTATATCAACTTTTAAACTATTTTGGACATTTCCTATTCCATTATTCCTTAAAAACATGACTAATATTCCATTGTTTTGGATATACCATAATATTTGAATATTCACCTACCATTGGAATTATAGGGAATTTTAAATTTTCCTACTAAACTTCTATATGTATATATATATATATATATATATATATTTATAGAGACAGCGCTTATGCATGCTTGTGTACATAAGTGGGGGGAAGGGCAAAGAGCTAGAATCTTCAAGCAGACTCCCTGCTGAGCACACAGCCTGATGCGGGGCTGGATCCCGACTCTTGAGATCATGACTAGAGCTGAAACCAAGAGTTGATGCCTAACTGAACTGAGCCGCCCAGGTGCTGCTAAACTTTCATTTTTTAAGATTTCATTTTTAAGTCATCTCTGCACCCAACATGAGGCTTGAACCTACAACCCCAAGATCCAGAGTCCCGTACTCTCCCTACTGAGCCAGCCAGGCGTGCCTAAAGTAAAGTTTTCTCTTTTTAATATTTTATTTATTTATTTGACAGAGAAAGACAGCATGAGAGAGGGAACACAAGCAGGGGGAGTGGGAGAGGGAGAAGCAGGCTTCTCACGGAGCAGGGAGCCTGATGAGGGCCTTGGTCCCAGGACTCTGGGATCATGACCTGAGCTGAAGGCGGACGCTTAATAACTGAGCCACCCAGGCGCCCATAAAGTAAACTTTTTTTTTTTTTTAAAGATTTTATTTATTTATTTGACAGACAGAGACCAGAAGTGGGCAGAGAGGCAGGCAGGGAGAGAGAGAGGGGGAAGCAGGCTCCTGCGAGCAGAGAGCCTGATGCGGGGCTCGATCCCAGGGCCCTGAGATCATGACCTGAGCCGAAGGCAGAGGCTTTAACCCACTGAGCCACCCAGGCGCCCCTAAAGTAAACTTTTTAATAGAAGTATAACTTGCATACAAAACAGAGTCCTAATAATAAATATGTGGCTTAGGGAATTTGTAATGAATTTTTACAGAAATGAACATACCCATGAAACTACCGGAACAAGAAAGAGAGCATTAATTACCAGCATCCAGAAGTCATCCCCCTTCCCAGTTATTACAGTCCCAAAGTTGACCACTGCTGTAACTTCTGTCATCATTGATTGCTTTTGCTAATTCACAGTTTGCCGATTCAATTTGGTTCATTTTTGAATTTCACATAAATAGACTCATGTATATTCTCTTTTGTGTCTGACTTCTGTTCATCATTGGATCTGTGAATTTCCTCCATGTTGTTGCTTATAGCAATAGTTAATTCTTTTTCATTTTGTACGGTATTTAATTATATGACTGTCCCATACTTTATTACTCATTCTGCTGTTCATGGACATTTAGTTTGTTTCTAGTTCTGGCTCTTTGGATTTCTTTCTTTCTTTTCTTTTTTCTTTTTTTAATTTGACAGACAGAGATCACAAGTAGGCAGAGAGCAGGCAGAGAGACAGGTGGAGGCAGGCTCCCTGCGGAGCAGAGAACCCCATGCGATGCGGGGCTCGATGCCAGGACTCTGGGATCATGACCCGAGCTGAAGGCAGAGGCTTAACCCACTGAGCCACCCAGGCGCCCCTGGATTTCTTTTTTTTTTTTTTTTTTTTAAAGATTTTATGTTTTATTTATTTGACAGAGAGAGATCACAAGTAGACAGAGAGGCAGGCAGAGAGAGGGAGGGAAGCAGGCTCCCTGCCAAGCAGAGAGCCCGATGCGGGACTCGATCCCAGGACCCTGAGATCATGACCTGAGCCGAAGGCAGCGGCTTAACCCACTGAGCCACCCAGGCGCCCCTGGATTTCTTTATATATTGTCTTTTTTATATATATGTGAATAGAATATGTACCCAGTAGCAGAATTGCTTGACTGTAGGTATGTATATGTTCTGCTTTAACAAATATTTTATCAAACAGTTTTCCAAAGTGTTTATACCGATTTACATTCCCATTCAGTAGTATGAGAGTTCCATTTGCTCCTGTACTTATCAACACTTAGTATTGTTATTTTCTTACTTTTAACCATTCTAGTAAATATGTAGTAGTAGAATTTCCTAGTGATTTTAATTTGCATTTCCTTGATTTTAATGAATTGAACACCTTCTCAAATGCTCATTTGCCTTTTGGATGTTCTCTTTTGTAAAGTACTTGTTGAAGGGTTTTGGCAATTTTTAAGTTGTGTTTGCCTTTTCCTTATTTATTTGTAGACCTTCTTTATCTATCCTGGATGTGAGTCCTTTGATTGTATGCAGTACAAATATATTATTTCTGTGTCTTGACTTTTTCCTCTCTTAATGGTATCTCTCTCTCTCTCTCTCTCTCTATTTTTTTTTGAAGATTTTATCTATTTATTTGAGAGAGAGAGTATAAGAGGGGAGAGGGTCAGAGGGAGAAGCAAACTCCCCACTGAGCTGGGAGTCTGATGCAGGACTTGATTCTGGGACTCCACAATCATGACCTGAGCTGAAGGCAGTTGCTTAACCAGCTGAGCCACCCAGGCACCCTTAATGGTATCTCTTGATCACACAATAAACTTTAAGAAATTGACTGTTATTTTGGTAAAAACGAACACACATTCATATCTAGCTAGAGGTCACTTACTTGGAAGATAGTGCATGAGAGGATAATAAAAGCAAAGTTGTGTTGTTGGTAGCTTTGCCCAACATCATGGCCATGGTTTGCCCCTTGAGTGGTGCCAGCTGTCTTACAAGTAAATATGGGCCTTTGGTTGCAGGACAAACCAGTGGAACACATGGATAGATAAGTAAAAATTTATTTTTAACCTTGGGAGACTACTAAAGCTCAATCCCTGATAATATTGGCTTAGTAGAGTCTTTTTTTTTTTTTTTTTAAGATTTTATTCTTAAGTAATCTACATACCCAATGTGGGGCTTGAATCCATAGCCCCGAAATCGAGAGTCACACGCTCAGGGCACCTTGGTGGCTCAGTTGGTTAAGTTATCGAATCTTGATTTCGACTCAGGTCATGATCTCAGGGTTGTGGGATTGAGCCCAGTGTCGGGCTCTATGCTCAGTGCAGTCTGCCTGTCCTCCTTCCTGTGTTCCTCCCTCTCTCTCTCTCTAGAAAATTAATACATAAATAAAATCATTTTAAAAAAAAGTCCCATGCTTTTCCGACTGAGCCAGCCAGGCACCCCAGTAGAGTCATTTTTTTTTTTCCCCCAAAGATTTTATTTAGTTACTGGACAGAGAGAGAAAGAGATCACAACAGGGGGAGCAATAGGCAGAGGGAGAAGCAGGCTCTCTGCTGAACAGTCTGATGTGTGGCTCTACCCCAGGACCCTGGTATTGAGTCAAAGATGCTTAACCAGTTGAGCCATCCAGGCGCCCTAGTAGAGTCATTATTTATATGTAAGCGTTGCATGTACAAGTTAATGCTTAAAATGCACACAATGACTTAGGATCTTGATAAAATTTTTTTTACTAACATATAATGTATTATTTGTTTCAGAGGTACAGGTCTGTGATTTGTCAGTCCTACACAATTCACAACGCTCACCCTATCACATATGCTCCCCAATGTGGATCTTGATAAATTTTAATCTATCCATTTAAAAGTAGGGATTATATAAACAAGTAAAAGTTGACTTAATTTTTCTCCAGAGTTAGAATAAAATAAGAGCTGCAAGTCAAAAGTTAAAAATATAGGTACTGGGGCGCCAGGGTGGCTCTGCCTCTGTCTTCAGCCCAGGTCAGGATCTCAGGGTACTGGGATAGAGCCCCACATCGGGCTCTCTGCTCAGCAGGGAGCCTGCTTCCCCCCGCCCTCTGCCTGCCTCTCTACCTACTTGTGATCTCTGTCTGTCAAATAAATAAATAAAAATCTTAAAAAAAAAAAAATATAGGTACCGAGGGCAAAAAGATAGAAAAGTAGTATCATTTAGTATCTGAGAACTCAGTTTCTGTGTTAAGTTGGAATTCTAGCTCTTGCATTTACTGATTTGGCAACTTAGGTTTGTTGTTTAGCCTCCTTAATTAAAGCTTTAGTTTCCTTACCTTTGGAATAGTGTATTTACGCTATAAGGTTTTTGTGAGATTAACTGTGATAATTAGTGGTAAGTGTCTGGCCCATAGTGAGAGGTCAGCAAATGTGTACTGTTATTAGGAAGTAAATTAAAAAAAAGATTAAAAACATTTATTTATTTGTAAGGACAAATTGAATTTACACATGCTTTCAGGAAGCAGGTTTTTTTTTTTTTAATTTTTATTTATTTATTTATTTATTTATTTGACAGACAGAGATCACAGGTAGGCAGAGAGGCAGGCAGAGAGAGGAAATGGAGCAGGCTCCCTGCTGAGCAGAGAGCCTGATGCAGGGCTCGATCCCAGAACTCTGGGATCATGACCTGAGCCGAAGGCAGAGGCTTAACCCACTGAGCCACCCAGGCGCCCCAGGAAGCAGGTTTTTTTAAGAGAGTAAGAATAAAATAGATATTGGTGATTTCAAAAGGTTAAAATTTTATATATTCAAAAACTGTTTTATCTCATATTTCTTCTTTTGGCTTCAAAATCATATCTAGGTTTCGAGTTGCCTCTCCTATTATCTGAGTTTTTTGCTCTCTGTATGTAGGTCTTTCAATCAGCATTTGTTAGTAGACCCCAGGAGTTCATTTTATACAGCCCAACTGTGTGCACTTAAAAAAAAAAAAAAGAAAGGCTGGAGCACCTGGTTGGCACAGTTGTTTAAGCCTCCAGCTTTGACTTTGGCTCAGGTCATGATCTCAGGGTGGTGAGATCAAGCCCCAAGTTGGGCTTGGCCCTCAGCATGGAATCTGCTTGAGATTGTCTCCTTCTGCTCCTCCCCTGCTTGCTTGCTCACATGCACGTGTGCGCTCTCTCTCTCTCTCTCTCTCGCTCTCAAAAGAAAAAAAAATCTTAATTTCCTTAAATATTTGGGCATGGTTCAGAATTTTCCCAGTTGGCTCATTAATTTCTTTCTCTCTCTCTTTTTTTAAGAGTTTGTTCCAGTTGGGTGGATCAGTGCTAATTTGGCTGCTGGGCTTGACTCCTGTTCCCAGTGTGCTGTATTTGGACGTTGTAGTTCGTGTGTGGATAGTTTATAACCTTGGGATTTGGAGAAGAGTGATGTGTAGAGGATTACTGGGGAGTATAAGAATCTTTCATGAGTATAGGAGTAGGCCAACTTGTGGTTCTGATTATTTGAATAGGAGAAAAGTTACCAGTGCACATTGGCCCTTGGACAGCTGCTGTTCTTCCTTAAATTTCACAATTGGAGTCTTCTGTACTTACCTTTACACTCTCCTCCTCTCCGTCCTCCCTTCTGTGCCTTCTGCTTCCTCCACATCCCTGGATATGTTCAGTCTGCATCTCAAATATTTTATGTTTCTTTGTTTTAAACCTTTGTTCTTCCTCCTCTCTGGTTCCTTGCCTCATTACGTTTTTACTTGCTTTTCTTCCTTATCTGCACTTAAACCTCTGGAGGAGAGGTTCTTCTTTGTTTCTACCTAACAGTTCTAGCACCCAGCACAACTTAGAGTTAGTTGTCCGTAGATGTCGTGGAGTTCTAAACTAGGTTTTTAAAAATTAATAACAATTGTTATAATTGATGACAAGATTTTGGATCTATTATAACACATACCTCTTTGTATTAAAGTAAGTCATGATGACTAAAAAGCCCTTGGCCCTTTACATGAATTTTCTCTAGTCCTTGTTAACCCTAATAAGATGGAATCTCCTTTTATATTTGGGGAACTGAAGCTCAGGAGGGTAAATTGTTTTCTGAAGGCCATACTTGTCTGTGAGTCTCTGGCTTTTAAGCCAGTGGACTTTCCATTACACCACACTCCCTACAGGGTTGATGTGTCCGTGGGGGGAAAAACTGATAGGAAACCTAGCACACTGCTTTGCCTTCTGAGATAGTATTCAAGGACAGTGGGCAGAACCAAATCAGAAGTCAGTTATCAAGAAGGCTGTATAAAAAGTTTCCATGAAAGGACTAGGGAGATAGGAAATAGACCAGGAAATAAATAGGGAGGGTCAAAGCAGAAAAAGCTACTTAGTTAGACATCAGACTAGAAGGACTAGAGCAAGTAGGAGGCTGAAGAGGCAAAAGATAGAGAACAGAGAAGATTAAGGTACAGACACGCCAAATTGGATGGAATCAAATCTCACCAGCATGGAGCTCTTTTAGCAGCAAGTCCCCTTAAAGCACAGTTGAATGTTTCTGGCTTGGCTGGGGGTGGGTCCTCAAAGTGAAGCCCCAAACTGAACAGAGCATGAGAGCCAGGAATGCCTAATTAATATTCTTGGCTGCTTACATGGTGCCCAACACATAGTAGATACTTAATACAGGTTTTTGAGTCAATGATGAATTTTATCTTATCTTTAGAGTTGCCAATGTGGAAGAGATGCTGAGAAGATTAATTTTGTAACAGTACGTGTCATGTTCAACCAACAGTGTTCAAAAAGGACGAAAGAAGTAGCTTGAGATTTGGGGCTGAAGTTTGGGAGGAATACTGAGAGCTGTGTTCAGAAAAGAAATTCCTTTCATATTTGGACTGTGAAAAGGAAGAAGGGGCAAGATAACTGAGGTTAATAACTTGGTACTTAGTCACCAGTATAATTAAATTCAGTAAATGTCTTTTGAACACCTACTAATATGCCAAGACAGAGTCCCAGATATTGTGCTTGGCTGGTAATATTGGGATAAATTAGATAGCACCCTCTTCGGGAATTCACAGTCTAGACTACAGGGAGACAACAAACAAAAACAAAAACAAAATGAAAACCAGTGACAGTGCTTATCACTGGTGCTACTGTGAGAATATGCCAAAGGCAGTAAGGGAACCCAGAGAAGAAATTCTGTAATAGTTAAGAGTTAGATTCAGCTGAGATAGACAGAACCCCCAAATTAACAGTGGTTTAAGTGATACAGAAGTTTGTTTCCTTCTTCTGTAAATGTTTGGTCGGGTGGATTGGGGCTGGTGTACTATTTCATGATGTCAGCATGACCATGTCATTGCCTCACCATGTGTGGCCTCAGCCTCATGGTCTGAGACGGCAGTTTCTTCCTTCAGGTTGCAGGATGGTCAAAGGAGCGAAGAAGAGGAGGCATAGAGCTGTCTGTTAAGGAAGGTCCATGGGAACTTGTGCTTACATTACACTGCTTAGAGCTTAGTTACATGACTGCACACTGACCCATGAGCTTAGTTAAACATTAGGGGCGGGGGTCCCTAACTTAAGACAAGGGGAGAGTGAATTTTGCAGATCCATTAAGTCTCTGGCACTCGTGTCAAACTTTACCTTTCAGAGAAGGTGATGCTGAAACCAAGACCTGAAGATGATCAGGATTAGCAAGGAGGATAAGATAAGGAAGGCAGGGGCGCCTGGGTGGCTCAGTGGGTTAAGCCTCTGCCTTCGGCTCAGGTCATGATCTCAGAGTCCTGAGATTGAGGCCCGTATTGGGCTCTCTGCTCGGCGGAGAACCTTCTTCCCTCTCTCCCTCTGCCTGCCTCTCTGCCTACTTGTGATCTCCCTCTCTGTCAAATAAATAAGTAAAATCTTAAAAAAAAAAAAGAAGGAAGACAGAGGGGAATGGCAGTTAATAGAACTTCAGGTCTTAGGTTTGGCTTTAGCACTGGGGAGGTAGTGGGGAGTAGACTCAGATAGCCTGAAGAATTATTTTAATGAGTTTGTATTTTACTCTGTAGTCAGTGAGAACCATTGAAAAATTTTAAGCAGAGGAGTGACATGATGAATTTTGAAAGATTTTTGTGTGTAGTAAGCCTGGTTCAGCTCAAAGACCACTTAGAGAATTGTAGTGGTCTAGAGGAGAAATGAGATGAATTTCAAAGTGATCATAACAAACTACTTTTAGTTCTCCAAGCATGCCTGATGTTTTTTTGTTTTGGTCCTTCAGTTTTTATTTTTAATTTATTTATTTTTGGTCCCTTAATTTTTAAAAAATATTTTTATTTATTTGAGAGAGAGAGAGAGAGACTGAGAGTACAGGCTGGAGGAGCGGCAGGGAGAAGGAGAAGCAGGCTCCCTGCTGAGCAGGGACCCACCATGGGGGTCAGTCCCAGGACCCTGGGATCATGATCCGAGCAGAAGGCAGACACCCAGCCAACTGAGGCATCCAGGTGCCCCAGATCAGCACAACTTTGGAAAAACTGATTGTTCTCTCCTTTAAGCCACTACTTTTTAATCTTAGTCCTTCTGAGTGCACAAAGGGGCACACTTGGGTCAGAAAGTAAAATTCCATTGATTGCATTTATTTATTTGTTTGTTTGTTTAGGTAATGACCCAGGAGCAAAGAACAGTTTTTCAATTTTATTTTATTTTCACATTATTTTTTAATGTCAGGGGTCACATGCTTTACCGACTGAGTCAGCCAGGTGCCCCTGGTTTTTCAGTTTTAGATTGTTGTGTTTTAAGCCTTTGGTCAGTGAACCCTAAAATATATACTGTATGGCCCTTTAAGAAAAAGTTTGCTGACCCCTGCATTTGTCATACAAAGTATAAGTAATGTTTTATATGTCTCTCATACTAGACTTAGCTTTTTTTTTTTTTTAAAGTGGGTTCCTTACCCAACAAGGGGCTTGAACTCACGCCCCCGAAATTGAGAGTTGCATGCTCTACTGACTAAGCCAGCTAGGCACCCCCTAGACTGAGCTTTTTCAGGTTAAGAACTGAATTTTGTTTATCTTTCTGTCCCTGTTGTCTAGGAAAATATTTGGTGTATGGTAAGGATTTAGTGACTGTTGTTGGAATGAATGAGTAGTATGGTACAAAGTGATTTTTTTTTTTTTTTAAGATTTTTATTTATTTATTTATTTGAGAGAGAGCGAGAGCTTGAGAGGGAGAAGCAGACTCCCCGTGGAGCTGGGAGCCCGATGTGGGACTCAATCCCTGGACGCTGGGATTATGACCTGGGCCAAAGGCAGTCACTTAACCAACTTAGCCGCCCAGGTGCCCCAAATTGATATTTTTAACTGTAATTTAATTACTTTTAATATACCATAATATCTCCTGCCCCCCCCTTTTTTTTTTTTTTGCTTTATCTAACTTGTTATATTTTGTTAATAAGAATGAATTATGTAGGGGCGACTGGGTGGCTCAGTGGGTTAAAGCCTCTGCCTTTGGCTCAGGTCATGATCCTGGGGTCCTGGGATCGAGCCCTGCATCGGGCTCTGCTCTGCAGGGAGCCTGCTTCCCCCCCTCTCTCTGCCTACTTGTGATCTCTGTCAAATAAATAAAAAAACCTTAAAAAAAAAAAGAATGAATTATGTAGATTTCAGAATTTCCTTACACCTTAAAAGGGACTTGCAGAACATACTTAGGGAACATCTTTTTGACAGAGAGAAGAATCAGCGTATAAAGTAAGATTTATTGAGTAATTGTATAGCATGTTAGAAACAAAAGCAGAGTTCCTTCTTTTGATTTTTACAGTTCTTTCTGTAGAAAAGATAGGAGTACAATTGAGTATAGTGGGGCTGCCATGCCTGACCACTTTTTTCCACTCTGCACTGATTGCATTATCTTACCCTGTGCTGGGCCGACCAGATATGCTTCCTTCTCAAAAAGATGAAAATAATTTGTTGTATATGCCCACATGTACAAACATGCACAAGTATAGCAAAATTTGGTCCTGCCCTTCCGGAAATATCTAGTATTCAGTGAGAGGCAAGATGGCGTGCTACAGGGATGACATACAGTTTTCGATGCCTCCTCCTGTGGGTTCTGGAGAATTCTGAGTACATGCCTGAAGTCACTGAAGAGTGATGTCTGCTCTTGTTACAGGACTGGTGTTTATGCTACATATTTACCTTGGTGGAATGAGGCACAGTATGATACCCTTACCAATTTAGATATTTCCAACAGTTAGCTTTAGGCAAGTTGTTTTATTCTTTGGGAGTCTCAGTTTCCTTGTTTGGAAAATGGGCCCATTAATACCTTCCTCACACACTTCTTAGGATTAAATATAGGTAATGTATGCAAAGTACCTGCCCAGTGCTGCACAGATACTAGGTGCTTAACAAATGTTAGCTCTCAGGTAGGGATACTTTTAAACTAAGAAGGGTTGCATCATGGCCTTGTGTCTCATCTTTTAGGGCTAATATAGGAGGCAGTGTGGAGAAAGAAAAAGAAAGGTCTCTTTTGAATTTAAAGCTGGTTTTATGTGTAGATAATTTGGAAATTCATTACTTACAAAACAACTTTAAAATATACCACTGTCTGTTTGGCTTTATTCTCTACTTTAGTAATACTGCTTACTTAAAGGTTAACAGTTCACCTTGGTTTATTTTTACTCTCTTTTCTCTTTGACATTTATGGCATTGTTAACCACCAACTTACTTTATCCCTTGGCTTTAGTGAAATCAGCATTTCTTTTCTTTTTCTTCCTTTTTTTTTTTTTTCCCCTAAGACTTTTTTCATTTTTTCCATGAGAGAGAGAGGGAGCAGGGGCAGAGGGAAGGGAGAGAGGACCTCAAGTAGACTCCCTGCTGAGCATGGAGCCCACCTTGGGGCTGGATCTGCAGCCCTGAGATCATGACCTGAGCCGAAATCAGGAGTCACATGCTTAACTGACTGAGCCACCCAGGTGCCCTGAAAGTAGCACTTTCTATACAATGAATTTCCCTCCTTTTTGGCACGGGGGGGGGGGGGGGGGGGGGGGGGTGGTGGTGGTACCGTTTTTATAAAAGTGACTGGGTGGCTCAGTGGGTTAAGCTCAGGTCATGATCTCAAGGTCCTGGGATTGAGCCCCGCATCGGGCTCTCTGCTCAGCAGGGAGCCTGCTTCCCCCTCTCTCTCTGCCTACTTGTGATCTCTCTCTCTTTGTGTCAAATAAATAAATAAAATCTTTAAAAAAAAAAAAAAGTGACAGACTTTGTGGTGCCTGGGTGGCTCAGTCGATCAAGTCTGACTCTTTTTTTTTTTTTTTTGCCTTTTTGTTTTTTTTTAAAGATTTTTATTTATTTGACAGAGAGAGCACAAGTAGGTAGCATGGCAGGCAGAGGGAGAGAGGGGGAAGCAGGCTCCCCGCTGAGCAGAGAGCCTAATGCGGGGCTCAGTGCCAGGACCCTGAGATCATGACCTGAGCCGAAGGCAGAGGCTTAGCCCACTGAGCCACCCAGGCGCCCCTCAAGTCTGACTCTTGCTCTTAGCCCAGGTTTTGTCTTGGGCTCCACACTGGGTATGGAACCTACATTAAAAAAGGTGACAAACTTTTATGTTTAACTTTAACCATTGATTATTGATTCAATTAGTAGTTAATGTTTGGCTGAAAAGAGTGAAAGGTTTCTGGGAGGTAATAATTTTGCTGTGTATAACACTAGCCAAGAGTAAGTGAAAAGTACTTAATGGCAATATTAATTGGTGCCATCTTTTTTAGAAGATCATTTAGCAGTAGCTCTGCAGGGTTCATTTTGTGTAACCTGGAGCACAGTAATTGTGTGTCTAGCAATCTCTCACAGTAACGATAGCATGAACTGTAAAAATATATGCAGTAAGATGTTAACTGAAGCATTATGTGTTTTTTTTTTTAATTTTTTATTTTTTATTTATTTATTTGACAGAGGGAGAAAGTGTACAAGCAGGGAGAGCAGTAGGCAGAGGGAGAGGGAGAAGCAGGCTCCTGGCTGACCAAGGAGCTTGATGTAGGGCTTGATCCCGGGGACCCTGGGATAATGACCTGAGCCAAAGGCAGTTGCTTAACCCACTGAACCACCCAGGCATCCCTGAAGCATCACTTGTAAGAGCAAAAGTGGGAAACAACCAAAGTGCTTGTCAGTGGAAAAATAGTGAAATTATGATTTATCTTTATTATTCATCCATTTAAGAAAATGAACTAGAGCTATATATGTATTGAGCTAAAAAAAGTATGAAATATTAAGTGAAACTAATCAGGCTGTGACACAGTGTGTAGAGCATGATTTCATTTTTGTTTTAAAAAAGTATATGTATGTTAAGTTTTATATAAGCATGGGAGAAAACACATGAATTGTAATAGTGGTTTCCTTTGGAATTGGATTTAGAGAGACACTGTGGAGCTTTCACTTCTTACTAGATGTATTTTGAAAAAAGGTGAATTATGGGTGTCTTAAATTCTTTGTGTGTATTTTTCTCTGATATTTTGAATAAAACAGTCTTAAGAAAAAAATTAATAGAAGATACAGTTCCAACAAGCTATTTTAAGTTGATTTTTAATTTAACAAAGATGTCCTTTAAAATTGTATTCACATACTAATGTGTGTGTATATATATATATATATATGCGCATGTATTTACATATACATGCGCAAACACACGTATAGAACGAGTACAATTGGATATTCAGTGAAGCTACAAGATGCATTGTATTGGCATGTATTTTAAAGTGCAGAACACAGGGGCACCAGGGTGGCTCAATCAGGTAAGCGTCTGCCTTCAGCTCAGGTCATGATCCCGGGGTCCTGGGATTGAGCCTGCATTGGGCTCTCTGCTCAGTGGAGAGCCCACTTCTCCCTCTCCCTGCCACTCTGCCTTCTTGTGTGTGCTCTCTCTCTGTGTCAAATAAATAAATAAATAATTTAAAAATAAAAAAGTGCAGAACACGAAGTATTTTTTTTCATGTGTCACAATGTGCGATAATAGTTCTTAAGTTCTTCAAGAAATGATGGGGTTTTTCCCGAAATGTACGGATAGTTTTCTAGTGTTGCAGTGATATGTCTTAGGGTTTCTTCAAAGCAGGTTATAGCTTGTTCATGTCTCTGAGTTAAGTTTAAATTTTATGGTAATTAGCCAACTGTATGACCTTGAGACTGAGCAAAAAAAAAGTACTGGAGAGCAATGAAACTCTCAGTACAACTGCTCCAGGTTTGGACTGTGAGTTGGAATTCCCTTCCAGTGACCAAGTCAGGGGTTAGAGTGGGGCACTGTTAAAAAATGTGTGGTTAGTTGTTCATGACTTCTGAATTTTATGTTTCAGAGGATAAATGCATTTTAGAAGGATCTTCTTGTCACACAGAAGTACATAGCTGTGTACATGTGCTCCTGATTTTGTTTCATCTGGATGGTTTTTGGAGAATTTAATGACATGCTCTTCTTTTTCAGGTATAGAAATTTAAGCTCTTTACTTAATGAAGGAAAAGTCCTATTCCAAATTTAAGAATCAATGTATCTGGTTGTATCAGGTTTGGAAATTTAACTTCCTTTCAGTGTCATTGGCAATTTTAGATCCCAGGGACTTGTCAGCTTGCAAGGTAGCTAGGCCTCTGTTTCCCTTTGTCAGCACCCCTCCTCGCCCCAGGCCTGCAGAATAGCAGTCGTTTGCTTTTTGTCACCTCTCTGCCTACGGAAGGAAAACGAGATGCCTAGAAACTGTGAATTTTGTTTTTTTTGGGCCTGGTTAGTTTTGTGTAATGGATAACATTAAGTTCTTAAAATTTCTATGAGAACTCTCGGGTTTTAATTTTAGGAATAATAATAGCAAACTCATGGGGTGAGCTTATTTTTACTTTTTGAGACTGGAAGCTTCCTACAGCTTTGGACAGTTTCTTCATTGATTTTTTTTTTTTCATTCTTCTTTTTCTTTCCTTTTTTTTTTTTTTTTTTAAGATTTTATTTATTTGACAGATAGAGATCACAGGTAGGCAGAGAGGCAGGCAGAGAGAGAGAGAGAAAGAGAGAGAGGAGGAAGCAGGTTCCCTGCTGAGCAGAGAGCCCGATGCGGGGCTCGATCCCAGGACCCTGGGATCATGACCTGAGCCGAAGGCAGAGGCTTTAACCCACTGAGCCACCCAGGCGCCCCCATTCTTCTTTTTCTTGAGACCATGGCATTCACAACTGAGTTGAGAAATTGAACTACTCAGAATCTAACTATGAATGTTTAATGAGAGGCACCCAGTTTAAAAGAACAATTAGCCTCTAAGATATTATTTATAACCATTGGTATATTAATAGCTCTATAAAAGTTTCCCATATTCCAGAGTTCCTGAGGGGAATGAATGGTCTGGGTAACCTACCAGGCTTTTCCATCTCTCATGATTCATTTTACCTTATTGAAAAATTACCTTAAACAGAAGGAAATGAATAGGCCTGGTGGAGCCAGATTCCAAACAGCGCTGTTTCATTGGGAAGGGAATGATTTGTCCATCAGTGCTTGCGGTGGCTGGGACCGTCCAGGCAGCAGACTAGCCAACTCCTATGCAGGTAGTAATGCCGGCCGGCAACGAGCGCTCCCTACCCACACCCCCCCAACCCCGCCGCCATCTCCACGCAGGTGACAACTCATTTTTCTAGGGATTCCATTTAGCTACAAATTTGAAGTTTATCAGTAGTGTTTTCACAGCATGAAGTATTTTGAGGACCAGAGTCTGTCATTTATTTGTTTTGAAATCTGTAGTCCAAAGCACTTTACGTAATATGTGTATTAATAATAGCTACTGTTTGTTGAAGTAGCTCTTACTTGTGCCAAGTGCTGTGCTAGGTGCTTTACATATATTCTGCAAAAACCCTGTGAGGTAATTATTGTTACTTTCATTTACATGTGAGGATCACACACTGACCTTTTATCAAACTTCTTTTCTGTCAACTTTTGCATTTTCCTTTCCTTTATCTCTCTCTCTTTTTTTTTTTAAAATAACATCTGTTTTGAGATTCACATATACCGTAAAATTCACACTTTTAAACAAAGTGTACAATTTCATTGTACTTATTATATTTACAGAGTTGCAACAATCACCGCTAATTTTAGAATATTTTCATCATCCTGTAAAGAAACTCCAAACCCAAACCCATTACCAGTTACTCCCCATTTCTCTCTTCTCCAGCCCTCAGCAACCACTAAATTACTTTCTGTCTCTGTGGATTTGCTTATTCTGGATTTTTTCGTAGAAATGAAATCATACAATAAATATGTGGTCTCTCTTTTTATTTTTAAAGATTTTATTTATTTATTTGAAGAGAGAGAGCTCCCAAGTAGGCAGAGAGGCAGGCAGAGAGAGAGAGGGAAGCAGGCTCCCTGCTGAGCAGAAAGCCTAAGGCGGGGCTTGACCGCAGGACCCCGGGACCATGACCCAAGCCGTCCCAAGCCGAAGGCAGAGGCTTAACCCACTGAACCACCCAGGTGCCCCTTACTTAGCCTTTTCAAGTATCAGTCAAATGTTACATCAGAATAGTTGACTCAAAAGAATAAAGCAATAACAATATAATTTTTAAAATTATTGTTGACTAATTGGCTATCTTGAATATGTGAATCTCCCACGTGACAGATTCTTAACCATAGTGCATTTTAAGAGCAAAAGCTATTTAAGTTTGAGTCATGATTGATGGAAGTCATCTGAAATTGTATGACGTATTCTCTAATTTTTTAAACAGCATAATTTAACCCTTTATTAATAACATTGGGCTCATTATTTTGAGTGTTTAGTGTCCTGTGCTATGTTACTATGTTGTCCTTGGATATTAGAGGTATATAAGACTGTTCATCTCCATACTGACTGGCCTCTGACTGCTGTCTGTTCTTTAACAGTTTCTGATACTTTTTTTTTAAATTTTATTTATTTATTTGACAGACAGCGATCACAAGTAGGCAGAGAGGCAGGCAGAGAGAGAGGAGGAAGCAGGCTCCCTGCTGAGCAGAGAGCCCGATGCGGGGCTTGATCCCAGGACCCTGAGATCATGACCTGAGCCGAAGGCAGAGGCTTTAACCCACTGAGCCACCCAGGTGCCCCCAGTTTCTGATACTTCTGAGATGAGTTCATTTACTTTTTATTTGAATTTGAGTAAAATTTTTTCTTAATTTTCCTCACATTGAGCAATACATACTGACTATAGAAAAGTAAAAAATCATAGATAAGCAGAAACAATTTGAGAAATTTTCCATGTACCACAGAGATAACCATTGTTAATTTTTTGATACATATAGTCCTTATATGTATGGAGGTGTATATGTGTTTGGAAGGACTAAATATAATTCTATGTCTGTTTTCCTTTTTTTCTTTGTCAAATATATCATTTTGTAATTTATTCTGTTCTTTACATTTCAATAAATAAATTTTCTCTACATTTTTTTTAATAAACGAACACATGTCAAGGAATTTTTACAACCTATTCAAAAGAGAATCCAAACATCAGATACTAATATAGGCAATCAGGAATGCTGAAATGAATTTAGTAGTAGATGTAAAGCTGGTGTTTTTTTAGAGGTGGGGGAGAGTCAAGTAGATAGTAGTGATTACATTTCTTCTGGATAAAACTCATATGCATTGTTATGAATCTTCTGCAGCTTATTGTAAAATAGCTCAGGCAGTGACAGTGAAAGGCCCAAACTCCCATGGAATCAGATAACCCTGAAAGAGTGTGCCTGTATTCTATTAAAAGGGTGCCTAGTAATTTTTTTTGACAGAATAATTTTTAATAATTGCATGCTATTTCTTAGTAAGCTTGTAATATTACATATTTATTAACCTTTCCCCCATTCTTGAACATTTAGGCTATTTCTGTTCTTCAACTTTATTATTTTATTTTTTAAAATATTTATTTCTTTATTTGAGAGAGAGAGAGAGAGAATGCAGAGGGGGAGGGAGAGAATCTCTAGCAGACTCCATGCTGAGCGTGGAGCCCAATCTGGGGTTCTATCCTATGACCTGAGATCATGACCTGAGCCGAAACCAAGAGTCAGATGCTTAAGCAACTGAGCCACCTGGGCACCCTGTTTTTCAACTTTATAATAAACAATGCACCTTAAGTGCTGTGTCTTTTCTTAATATTTCTTTGAAATTGATTCCTGTGCCCTGCCGCCTGCTTCTTTTAGACCTACCGTAGCACTCTGGGTCCTGAAATAAGCTGTGTATTTTTGTATCTCTATTCTTGTATGTAATTTACTCCTTTTGTGAGTCTCATCTTTGAAGTCAAAGTTTAGGTGACTCCTTTTTTTTCTCTTTTTCTTTTCTTTTTTTTTTTTTTAAAGATTTATTTTAGAGAGCGCGCGTGCGTGCGTATAGGTGCATGCTCATGTGTGAGAAGGGGGAGGGGCAGAGGGAGAGAATCTTCAGGCAGAGCCACCCGCCCCCCCCCCCCAACCAAGTGTGGAGCCCAGTGGAGGCTCCATCTCATGACCCTGAGATCATGACCTGAACTGAAACCAAGGGTTGGCCACTTAACCAGCTGAGCCACACAGCTGCCCTAAGGTGACTTCTTTTCTTATGACTTACTCCTCAGGACTGGGTTCTAGGTACCTTTCAGATGCTCCCCTCTTAGTTCCTTTTCTCAGCTCTCTCATAGCACTTCCACATTTTTTGGTCTGTTACTTTTCTGCCTTTTCCATTAGACTTTGAGCTCTGGACTATGAGCTCATTATGGGCAGTGGTGGCATCTTCTATGTCTCCACATTGCAACATTGCCTGGCATGTGATGGATTTCTTTCTGTTTTTATACAAGTGTTTTTTCCTCCTCATTTTTGGAATCAAAATCTACCTTCTTTATGTTTGTACAGCACTTACATCTATATTACTTGGGACCATATATTACTGGGTTCAATAGTATATTATATTATAGTTCAGTGCCAAGTAAGTCTCGTCAGAGGCTGTCAATTCTAAAGGCAGGGCTGCAGTCTCACTTTCTTTGTAACTCCCGAAGAACATAGGGCAGTATCTTGTAAGCAGCCATAAATGTTTCCATTGAATTGATTCATATGCCCCAGAGGGCCTGTGTTATTCATTATGCCTCTCTTCCCACTCATCTGCCTCTTACCACTTGTTTGCATGCATCTCACCTACGCCTTTTTCTTTTTACAATTTTTTGTGTTGCCTGGTTGAAAATACATGGCATAAAATTTACCATCTTAACCATTTTAAGTGAACAGTTCAGTAGTGTTAGGTGTATTCATATTACTGTGAAATGAATCCCCAGAACTTTTTCATCTTGCAAATCTAAAACTCTGTACCCATCAAACAGTTTCCCTTTTCTCCCCTGCCCTGGTTACCAGGGATTGGTAAACACTATTCTACTTTCTGTCTTTATGAATTTGACTGCTACAGATATGCCATGTAGTGGAATCATATAGTATTTTTTTTTCTTTGTTTTCTTTTGGAGATTTTACTTATTTATTTGAGAGTGAGAGAGAGGGAGAACGGGTATGCATGTGCATGAGTGGGGACACAGACGGAGAGGGAGAGTCCCAGGCAGACTCCCCTTTGAGTGCAGAGCCCAGTGTGGGATTCTGTCTCACGACCCTGAGATCATGACCTGGGCCAAAATCAAGAGTCGGATGCCCAACTGACCGAGCCACCCAGAAGCCCTGTATTTGTCTTTTGTAACTGGCTTATTTCATTTAGCATAATTTCATCCATGTTGTAGCATGTGATAGGATTTCCTTCCTTTTTAAGGCTGAATAATACTCCATTTATGCATATACTATATCTTCTTTATCCATCATGCCTCAGTAGACACTTAGGTTGCTTCTGCATCTTGGCCATTGTGGCATAATGCTGCTAGCAACACGGTGTGCAGACATCTCTTCCACACTCTGCTTTCAGTTCTTTTAAAGAGATACCCAGAAGTGCTATTTTGTTTCTTTGATAGCAGCCATCCTAAGGAGGTTGAGGTGATACCTCCTTGTTTCTGATTTGCAATTCCCTGCTGTTAGTGATATTGAGTATCTTTTCATATGTTTGTTGGCTATTTATGTATCATCTTTAGAGAAATGTCTATTCAATCCTCTGTCCATTTTTTGATTGATATTTTTGTTTTTGAGTTGTAAGGGTTCTTTATATAGTCTGGATATTAACTCCTTATCTGACATACGATTAGTAAATATTTTTCAAATTTTAGCCTTATTGATATAATTGACATAAAATTGTAAGATATTTAATGTGTACCTCATGGTGTTTTTTTTTTTTCCAAGATTTTATTTATTTATTTAACAGAGAGAGAGAGAAAGCACAAGCAAGCAGGCAGAGAGGCAGGCAGAGGGAGGGGGGAAGCAGGCTCCCCGCCAAGCAGAGATCCCAATGCAGGGCTTGATCCCAGGACTCTGAGATCATGACCTGAGCTGAAGGTAGAGGCTTAACCCACTGAGCCACCCAGCTGCCCCTCATGATGGTTTGATACATATATATGATGTGGCAAGATTCACCCCGTCTAGTTAATTAACACATCTATCCTGTCACATATTTTTATTCATATACTTTTTGTGTGTGAGAACATTTAAGTTCTATATTCTTAGCTAATTTCAGTTGTACAGTACGGTGTTATCAACTACAGTCACCATATTATGCATTAGATATTCAGACCTTGTTCATCTTACAACTGAAAGGTTGTACCCTTTTCACCAACCCTGCCCTATTTTTCCCACCCATCAGTCCCAGCAACCATTTTTCTGCTCTGTTTCTATGATTTGACTTTTTTTTTTTCTACTTAAGACTCTGCTGGTATTTTCTGCTGAAAAATACTGGTATTTTTCAGTATTTGTTCTGGCTTATTTCACTTAGTATAATGCCCATGATGTCTGTCCGTGTTGTCTCAAATGGAGATTTGCAAATATTTTCTCCTGTTTTGTAGGTTGCCTTTTTACTCTTGATTGTGTCCTTTGATGCACAGAAGTTCTAAAATTTAATATAATGTGTTTTTGCTTTTGTTTCTTGTGCTTTTGGTGTCATAGGCAAGAAATTATTTCCCACTGTCATGTCATAAAGCTTTTCCCCATGTTTTCTAAGAGTTTATAGTTTCCGACCTTAAGGTTTAGGTCTTTAATCCATTTGAATTAATTTTTGCATATCGTGTAAGGTAAGGGTCCAACTTCATTCTTTTTCATGCAGATACCCAGTTTTCCTGGCACCATTTGTTGAATAAACTGCCCTTTCTCCATTGAGTGGTCTTGGCACCTTCTCACCCAAGCTGTTTTTTATTTTTTTTTTAATTTTTATTTATTTATTTATTTTTTAAAAGGTTTTATTTATTTATTTGACAGAGATCACAAGTAGTCAGAGAGGCAGACAGAGAGAGAGAGGGAAGCAGGCTCCCTGCTGAGCAGAGAGCCCGATGTGGAACTCGATCCCAGAACCCTGGGATCATGACCTGAGCCGAAGGCAGAGGCTTTAACCCACTGAGCCACCCAGGCGCCCCCAAGCTGTTTTTTAAATTGTCATTTTATTTGTGTGGTCATTTGATTAAATCTCTCTCCCACTATATTGAAGTATCAAAGATTGCATCTGTTTCGTTGACCACTGAGCACCTAGCACAGTGCCTGGCACTTCGTATAAATGCTCAGTATTCATTTATTGAATAAATGCATTAAGCAATCCTGAATGTAGCAAGAGACTATGTATTGCAGAGCAGTTTGAGAATCATTGCCAGGATGTTGTAAGGTAGGACTAAATTATATATCTAATGGCGTTATCTGTTTCATCTAAATGGGAATGTTATTCTAGTAGTTAATATGATGTCTTTTTAAAAATTTCCTTAAAAGAAGGCTTTTGTTCATTTTTGTTTTCCTTTATCCTTTAATTTTTACTGAAATTTTGTTTGTATTGAAGTTTTACATGCACACTTTTTTTTTTTTTTTAAGATTTTATTTATTTATTTGACAGAGAGAGATCACAAGTAGATGGAGAGGCAGGCAGAGAGAGAGAGAGGAAAGCAGGATCTCTGCCGAGCAGAGAACCCGATGCGGGACTCGATCCCAGGACCCTGAGATCATGACCCGAGCCGAAGGCAGCGGCTTAACCCACTGAGCCACCCAGGCGCCCACATGCACATGTTTTAAGGAGTTAAATAATTTTATAAGATTTCACCACAAAACAGTAGTGCTCTGCTCACCACTTTTGCCAAATTTCTTTCTCCCGAGAGATAACCTCTTTTAATGGGTTCTTTTAGGTTTTAGCTTCATGTCTTCAAATAACATGCATACATTTCTTCCTGATTTTCAAGTTTTTTTTACGTTATTGGCTTCCTCCCTTAGGCACCCACCTGTACTTCCCACACCACTCTCCTCTCCATATAGTCAAGGCATAATTTTGATTAAATGTTAGATCGATATTCCATATTTACACTATTATAATCATGTAGATGCTGTTGACAGTTAAATTATGTTGTACACCATGATTATTTCTTTTCTCTCCTGCTTAAATTTGGTTTCTTCTGGAGTTGTTAGTTCTTTTTTTTTTTTTTTTTTTTGGAGTTCTTTAATTTACTAATTGTCTATATATTTACCACCACTGGTATGTCTTCATACTCTCTCAGATGCATGAATCTCACCTCTGTATGGTCATTCACATTCTATCAGTCTTGCTTTCTTGAACAAAGTCTGTCCTGGAGTCTTCTGACCCACTCTGGTTTATTTAAAAATTTTTTAAAAAGTAAATTCTGTGTCCAGCATAGGGCTCAAATTCACACCCTTGAGATCCGGAGGCGCAGTTTCTGCTGACTGAGCCAGCCAGGCACCCCAGACCCTATCTGGTATTGACGGGTTGATCCCTGCGCCTTTGGCACAACACTAGAAGGGGCCGTCCTCTGGTTTCCTAGGGATTGCTTTTGCTTCGTTGGCTGCATTCTCTCTGCCCTAGGTCCTGGTTTTTACTGTTTTGGGTTCAGTCCCTCACCTTGGCTAAGTGCATGTGTTTGAAAGACGTCTCTATGTGTCTCTCATTTTTTTCAATATAGGGTTTTGCCCTCAGCTGTGCCTGATGTTATCCATTCTAGAGATGTTCTGTTTTACTATCTTTAGATCATAAATCTGTGGTCTCTGGGAGGGTGAGGAGAGGGTATTCTATTGGCTCTTTGGAGGGAGGGAGAAAGAATCCGGGAGTCTGACTTCTGGAATAGACGTTCAGTGAATCTTCCTGTTTATAACCTACTTTCCCCCCCATTTCCAGGGACTGGTCCAGCCCATTCTTGAGCCTTTTGTCTTTCCTAGTGTGAATTGCCTAGCTCCCCCTTCGCACTTAGACTCAGCTTTTTTGAGACTGCTGAGTCATCCACCTGCTTTCCAAATATCAGAATTTTGTTGATGCTGTCTTTTCAGTCCTTTTATTGTCCTTGTGGGTTAATGCTTAGATTTCTTTCTCCTTTTTTGCTCTTCAGTGAAGGATGAGAAGGAACAGAGGCTATGCTGAGAGGAAGCTCCTGGGGTTGTCTTTTGGCTCTCCTCTTCCTTGTGAGCTGGTTTTCTAGTCTATGTTTATCTACTTGGCCTCTCTGACTTCTGATTTTTACTTCATCTTGTTCCAACTACAGTCATCTTTAATACTTATTTTTTCCCAGCTTATTGGACCTTTTATGTGTTGTTTCCTTTTACCCCATACTAATCTAGTACCTCATGTTCTCTATTTCTAGGTGCCTCTACTAGGCAGAGTAAGCCTTCTCTCCCTTTGCTTCTTACCGGTTTCCCTGCTTCCCAATATATAAAACACTGATCAAAGGATAGGTTCTAGCCTATGGTGGTTTTTTTTTTCTTTTTAGTCTATTTTTCGTAGTTGTTCAAGAAACTCTTCTGAACAACAGAAATTTGTTGTTCAAAACTACACACAAATCTTGAGAAATTAAATCTTTGTTGATTTAGCCCATGTCCTAATTTTGCTTCTCTTCCATTCTTGCTGCCCTTTTCCTGTGTTGTGTCTCTTTGACTTCTCATCTTTATACTCATTGCTTACTTACTGATATGTCTTCTTCTCTGCAGGGTTTTGCCCCTAGGAAGACAGGTATTGTCTTTTTAAGTAGAATAAGCTTAAGGGAGTAAGAGAGAAAAGATTACCTCAGGAGAACTGAGTTTAGTGCCCTAGGTGATATTAGATATTTTGAGATTTTCTGAATGACTAAATATTGATTATTTATCTATAAAAGAGGGGTAATAATTTCTTCCAACTTTATAGGACGTGGAGAAGGAAATGAGATCGATTGAGCAGAAAGTGGAAATCTCTGAAATGATACGTAATTTATATGCCCTACCCATCTTGCCTTCTGCAGATGGTCCAGGCTGAGGTGTGGGAGCTGATTTCCTGTGTGTGGTATGTGGACACCAGTGGGATTGAGTATATCCTCAGGAAATGGCTATGTCATGGGTGATCTCTGCACTTTTGGGTAGAAATCATCCCTCTCCTATCCTCTAAGTCTGGCGGATCTGAAGTACTGGCTCTTGCATTCTCCGTAGGGACACTGGTGTTCTTAGAACAGTGGCAGGCCCTTCCTAGGCAGAAGCATCTGCAAGAACTGCATGATGGTAGCTGACCCCTGCTGAACATACAGCTAGTGGCTGCTCCGGGGGAAGTACTCCCCGAGGGATCTGCTAGAGCTCTCGGTGGGTAACAGACAGCAAGAATCTTGTTACCATTATCGTGACCACATCTCTGTGCATAGACCACATCTCTGTGCATAGGTTATGGAAGGTTTGTGATTCTTAGTAAATGGATTCTAGTATTCTTGTTTCTGTCTCTTCAGGTTGGGCTTTGCCTCTCTGCCATATAATTGGCACTACTGATTTGTTTAGGTAACCATCTCTTCAAGAACAAGGAAAACTGGGGCACCTGGGTGGCTCAGTGGGTTAAAGCCTCTGCTGTCGGCTCAGGTCATGATCCCAGGGTCCTGGGGTAGATCCCTGCATCAGGCTCTCTGCTCAGTGGAGAGCCTGCTTCCTCCTCTCTCTCTGCCTGCTTTTCTCCCTACTTGTGATCTCTGTCTGTCAAATAAATAAATAAAATCTTAAAAAAAAAAAAAAAGAACAAGGAAAACTAAGTACATAAAGTGGTAGTGTTACAGATAGTAAAAAGGTGAACTTCAACACAGCCGAGTGTAAATTGTCACAAATTTTGAGGTTTATTATAAATTATGTATGTTGTATGTAAATTATATAAATTAACTCAGTCTAGTTCAAAAACTTTTTAGATATTGAATTGTTTTGATCAATGTCCTTTACCCTTAAGGGTAATACAAATAATAGAAAAAAGGAAATAGTTCTAGATACAGCAGTGCTGCTTGAAGACATCAAGGTGATTTAAGTTTCTGTGCTCCTGCCAAGGGTAATAATTGAGAATAATACATTTCTAGAATTGTAAAGAACCTTAGGAATTTTCTATTCTAACGTTTTTTATATATGTGGAAACTGAGGTCCTGAGAGGTGAAGTGGTTTGCTCAAGGTCATGCAGTAGGCAGCAGTGTGTTTCTGAGTGTGTTTTCTACCGTCGAGGAGTATCTCAGGAACAGTTCAGGAGCTTGCAGTCAGAGATGGAGAAGAAATATGCCTAATAGCCTTGGTTCTTTCCCATCCCTCACTAAATAACAGTGAAGGAAAAAAAATGAAAGCATTAACTCACAAGGACAAAACAAAACCAGGGAAGAGACAACAGCAACAAAATTTTGGAAACTGGAAAACAGGTGGATTATTGGTAACTGACTGACTCAGCAGACCCAAAAAACCTGAGTGTAAGTAGCAGTGGGGGACTAGGTGATTGAAAATCCAAAATCAGCAATGGGCTGGACCAGTTCCCCATGGAAATGGGGGGAAAGTAGGTTATAAACAGGAGGATTTGTTGAATGTCTATTTAAGATAAGTCAGACTCCCAGATTCTTTCTCCTTCCCTCCATGCAGCCAAAAGAGTGCCCTTTCTTCACCTTACCAGAGACTGGTAGGGGGTGCAGTACAAAGAAACCTAAAATGTATTCTTTGCAGTTGTAGAAGGGAAAAGGTGTAGCATACCAAGTTAATCTGTCATTCTTTGTGTACCTGTGTATAAGTGTAAGACTGGGTAAAAAGGCAAAAAGAAAAATCCTACTCTCTACCCTTGGAGAATTTTCAGTCTGAAATGGTCTTTCTCAAATTGTATTCTAGTGACTGTTAATTTTAGTTGGATATTACATCTCTAAAAGATTCAGTGGTTTAGTTTCCTCTTTTTGAGATTCACATGAAACAAAAGCACGTTAAATGCTTGGCAATTTTCTGGCAAATAAACCGTTTTAACATTTTTATGGTTCAGTATTTCTGAACTTTATTCCATAGAGTAAAACTTTAGGAAATAGCGACCTGTATAAGATCATGTTCCCCCTAACTCCCATGTTAATTAGATTAATGGTAAATTATATTTAAAACATCAGCCATTTCCCCCATTTACTCAATATAGATTGCTTAAGAAAAGTGAGACCCCCCCCAGATCCTTTTCTTTCCTCTTCCCAGCCAAGCCAATTAATAATGGTGAGTATTTGAGATTTTATTTTTGTTACCTTTTATTTTATTTTTTAAAATATTTTATTTATTTGACAGAGAGAAAGTGAGAGACAGAGAGAGAACACAAGCACGGGGAGTGGGAGATGGAGAAGCAGGTTCCCCGCAGAGCAGGGAGCCAGATGCAGGGCTCAATCCCAGGACCATGACCTGAGTTGAAGGCAGCTGCTTTACGACTGAGCCACCCCAGTGCTCCCGTTGTTATCCTTTATTAACTATGCTTAGGAGCCATCATTTGAGTCAGAGATATTTCAGGGTTTGGTTTTGTTTTGTTTTTGACATTTCAGGTTTTTTTTTTTTTTTTTTAAAGATTTTATTTATTTGTCAGAGAGAGAGAGAGGGAGAGAGAGCAAGCACAGGCAGACAGAATGGCAGGCAGAGGCAGAGGGAGAAGCAGGCTCCCCGATGAGCAAGGAGCCCGACGCGGGACTTGATCCCAGGACGCCGGGATCACGACCTGAGCCGAAGGCAGCCGCTCAACCAACTGAGCCACCCAGGCGTCCCTGATATTTCAGGTTTTTAATGAAAGCTGACACGGGTTTTTTTATATTATATTTCTACAGTTTCTCATAGTATCTCCAGGCATATTAGAAGATAGAAGAATTTTCTGTGGACATTTTCTAATGCTTTTATACAAAGACCTTTATTTATTATCACCATCTCAGGTTGTGACTTTTACATAGTTAAATTGTTGTTTTCTTTTTTTGTTGTTGTTTTCTTTTTAAAGAGAGCTACAAATGTCTTTCTACAAATAGCTTTTGTAGAATTCCTCAGAGTAGCATGAATTAAACCCATAAATCCATTGCATATAAGATGACGGAAATACCTTGATTTATGGAAGTGGTACTCCTCTAAGAAGTAGTCTGTAATTTTTGTATGTAAAAATGTTTTTATCACATAATTAGGGAAATTAACTGACTCTAAGATAATACTGTTCAATTGCTATTGTAATTATTGGTCAGTTTCTCTTTGAGGAGTTCTTAATCTACTAAGGGACTGTGTTTTTTATTTCTATATTGCTAGGCCATTAAAGACTTCTTGACTGAAATAAAGAGAATAAATAATATAGTATCATAATTCAAATATTTGGAATCACTTTTTAAACTGACATATGAATTGTTTTAGTTATCTCAGTGACCTTGAATGCCAGGAACAAGCTTTCAAATAAAGAGGTGGTGGAGGAAGGGAAAGTGTTAGAAGCTGTTCCTCCAGATTTCAGAGCAAGTCTTAAATAGTGGTTATACCTGATTACGGAATACAAAAGATTATGGGGCATCGTGGGGGTGTGTTTATGGTGCTAAGGTTAGGAAAGAAGTATCAGGCCGCTTTGCTCACAGGGTTGGAGCAAGTGCTTAAAAGCATAGAGCAGAGTTTCCCCATCCCCTTTCAGCAATGCTCTTTATGTATTTGAAAGTTAGGGAGTTGGTTTTCTTTTAAAATATACTCAGATTTTTTTTTAATGGTCAGATTAACATGTCACCTAAATATGATTCATTAGTATGACTTTATGGCCATTGTGGGGAGGACAGATTATAAAACAATATTGAAATGTAAGCCAAAAAATACTTAGTCATGTAGGTGCCAGGGGAATAATTTTAACTCTTAGAGACCACCAAATTCATTTTAACTACCTCACAAAATCAGTATCTCAGTTGACTTAGTTGCCACAAAGAATTGTTGTCCAAAATTTTAAGACTAAAACCCACAGCTTGGAGCCACTTGGGGGGCTCAGTTGGTTGAGCATCTGCCTTTGGCTCAGGTTATGGTTGCAGGATCCTGGGATTGAGACCCGCATTGGGCTCCCTGCTCAGCAGGGAGTCTTCCTTCTCCCTGTGGGCCTTCCCCGCAGTTGTGCTCTCTCTCTCTCTCTCTGCTAAGTAAATAAAATCCTTTTTTTTTTTTTTTTAAAGATTTTATTTATTTATTTGCCAGAGAGAGAGCGAGAGCGAGCACAGGCAGGCTGAGTGGCAGCAGAGGCAGAGGGAGAAGCAGGCTCCCCACCGAGCAAGGAGCCCGATGTGGGACTCGATCCCAGGACGCTGGGATCATGACCTGAGCCGAAGGCAGCTGCTCAACCAACTGAGCCACCCAGGCATCCCTAAGTAAATAAAATCTTGAAAAAAAAAAAACCCACAGCTTGATTTACTAATGGAACCAACAGAAGACCAGTGCATCAATTTTCATTCAGTTCATTTGTTTGGGAACTGCTGGTTGTTTGGTTTCAACACATGCTTATGTTTTGTTGAGATGTAATTTCTTCCACTTCACTTCCTTTTTATTTGTGTAAAGCTGTTGTTTCATGTACCTTAACTTCTTTGATTCTTAAGTCTTGAAATGTTGACATGACACGTGGTTAGGTTATTTTTCAGTCCTTAGGTGGCACAGAGGGAGTTAATCGTACATCTCAGTTCATGGTATACCATCAGCACTGGTCTGTGCGGTCCTCTCTCTTTACCTTTAAAATTAATTAATTAGGGGCACCTGGGTGGCTCATTCGGCTAAGCATCTGCCTTTAGTTTGGGTCATGATCTCAGGGTCCTGGGATCAAGCCCGGTGTCAGGCTCTCTGCTCAGCAGGGAGTCTGTCTCTCCCTTTCTCTGATCTTCCTCTGCTTGTGCTCTCCCTATCTCTCTCTCTGTCTCAAATAAATAAATAAAATCTTAAGCAAAAATAATTAATTTCCTTTTTATCTCCACTCTCCACTTTTGTTCCCAGTTTCCCGTAGTTAACTGTTCTAAAGTGGTTGATATATATCCTGTATTTATGTGTATTTTTATAAATATGTAGTGGTTTTTTATTTTTGGTGTGTGTTATTAAATTTACCTAAGTGGTACTGTGCTATATATAGTATAAGATCAGTATATTTTATATATATTTTTTATATATATATATATGTATACACACACACACACACACACACTATATGTAGTCTTTGTTGTGGTTCTTATCCTCATCTGCCTCCCCTCCCCCTACTGTTTAAGACCTATTTCAGGACTGTCTATTTCTGTGTATATATATCTAGTGCTTTGGTTCTAACTGCGATCTACTTTTTTGTAAAATGATTTGTTCTCTCAATGACGGACACATGGATTACCTTCAGCTTCCCACCACCACAGACAGTGGTCTTCACAGCCTTGCATTGTTCTCTTATGCTTCTGTGGGAGAATTTCTCTGGACATCTGCAAAAGAGTAGATTGCTATACTTCATTTGATGAAGTACTATCAGATTTACTCTATTTCTGTGTGTGAGAGAAAGGATCTATTTCTCTGTCTTCCTACCAGCACTTAGCTTTATCCATCTTAGTATTTTTGCATATCTGATAGGGCTAAAATGGTGTCTTAATGTTGTTTTATGTTTTTTAGTTAAAGATTTTATTTATTTGTCAGAGAGAGCGAGCAAGCATAAGCAGGGGGAGTGGCAGGCAGTGGGGGAGGAAGATCCCTGCTGAGCAGGGAGCCTGATATGGGACTCCATCCCAGGGCCCTGGGATCATGACCTGAGCCAATGGCAGATAGATGCCTAACCTACTGAGCCACCCAGGCATCCCTTAATGTTGTTTCAATTTGCATTTTCCAATTACTAATGAATTGCAAGATCTCTTTGTGTACCATAAGGGCCATTTAAAATGCTCCTTGAGTGAATTACCTGTTCATATCCTTCACTTGTATCTTTCATTAGGGTTCCTGTCCTTTCCTGGTTGATTTACAGAAAGAAGTCTGTTGCCTCGTTTAGAATATTAGCCTGGCATTTGTCATTTCCTAGTCTGTCATATGTTAATTTTGTCAATGATGTTTTTTGTTGAGCAGAAGCTAACTGTGATATAGTAGATCTCTATTTTACCTTATGACTTTCTGGGTCTTGTTAATTATAATAGATATTCTGCATTTTTGATTATATATTTTATAATCTAGCCTTTTACATTAAGTCTTTGATTCATCTGAGTCCATCATTGTATATGGTTTAGAATAGTAACCTGATTATGTTTTTCTCCATGTAATGACACTCTTTACCAAATCTCATGAGCTGTGGTACCACTCTTTGTTTGTTTCTTTCTTTTTAAAAAATATTTTAAAAATTTAATCTCTATATCCAGTGTGGGGTTCAAACTTATAAGCCTGAGATCAAGAGTCACATGCTCCACCAACTGAGCTAGCCAGGTGCCCTGGTGGTACCACTGTTCTTATATTTTATATATCATGTTTCTATATTTCACAAGGCTAAGAGTTTTAGTTTGTTTTATTGAGTGTGTTTGCTTATTCTCATTATCAGTACTAGCTGTTTTCATTACTCTACTTTGTGCTGTTGTAAAAACTCATAGGGTACATAAATTAAAAGACGTAATTTCTTCCTCAAATTACTCTAGGGGCGCCTGGGTGGCTCAGTGGATTAAGCCGCTGCCTTTGGCTCAGGTCATGATCTCAGGGTCCTGGGATCGAGTCCCGCATCTGCCTCAGCATCCCTGCTGAGCGGAGAGCCTGCTTCCCCCTCTCTCTCTGCCTGACTCTTTGCCTACTTGTGATCTCTCTCTCTCTCTGTCAGATAAATAAATAAATAAATCTTAAAAATTACTCTATACAGTCAGTGTTGTCCCAGTTAAATTCCATGTGTATTTTTCATGAGAGATTTGGCAAACATTTTAAAATTCGAATGAAAAAATAAAGGTCTTTCTCAAAATTGATTTATTTCTTTCAGGTCTTTTAATGCTTAGTCATTTAAATCTACAGTTTTGTTTTGTTGTAGTTGTTTTAAAGATTATTTATTTATTTGAGAGAGAGAGAGAGAGAGAGCATGAGGGGTGGGGCAAAGGGAGAGGGAGAGAGAGTTTTAACCAGACTCGTGGAGCCAGACATGGGGCTTGATTCTACAACCCTGAGATCATTACCTCGGCTGAAATGAAGAGTCAGACACTCAACCGACTATGCCACCCAGGCATCCCTAAGTTCACTGGTTTTCTTGTACCTTCTTTGGCATTTCATATTTTTCCAAAAATTTATCCATTTCATCTCTTTTTTAAGAATAAAATCTTGATTTTATTTTATTTTATTTTATTTTATTTTTTATTTTAAATATTTTATTTATTTGACAGAGAGAAATCACAACTAGGCAGAGAGGCAGGCAGAGAGAGAGGAGGAAACAGGCTCCCTGCGGAGCAGAGAGCCCGATGTGGGGCTCGATCCCAGGACCCTGGGATCACTACCTGAGCTGAAGGCAGAGGCTTTAACCCACTGAGCCACCCAGGCGCCCCAAGAATAAAATCTTGATTTTAGAATGAGTTTAGATTTACAGAAAAATCGTGAAAATAGTGCAGAAAGTTCCAACCACCATTGACAAATTCTGTTAGCCTTTCCTCATACTTGTTTTCCCTTCATTCTTGAAGGATATTTTCAGTGAATTTAGAATTCTGGATTGACTGTGTTTTTCTTTCAACAGTTTCAAAATACAGTTCCATTGTCTTATGGCTTCCTGTTTCTGATCAGAAATCTGCATTTATTTTTAATTATTGTTCCCCTGTGTATAATATGACATTTTTTCCTGGCTACTTTTAAGCGTTTTAGAATAATTTTTGGCTTTTAGCATTTTGATTATGATGTGTCTGGGTGTGATTTTCTTTAAGTTTTTCCTGTTGGGAGTTCTCTTCAATCTGTAAATTTGTGTCTTTCAAGTTTGGGAAGTTTATAGCCATTATTTCTTCAATTTTTTTTCCCAATCCGTTTTTTTTTATTCTCTCCTTCTATGATTTTAATGACATGGATATTAAGCCTTTTGATAGTGTTTCATAGTTTTCTGAGGCTGTTAAATTTTTTCATTTTTTTCCCCTCTTCTTCAGATTGAATCATTCTGTTGATCTGTCTTTATATTCATTGGCTTTTTCTCCTGTAATCTCAATTCTGCTATTCACCCATCCTGTGACCTTTTTATTTGATACAGTTTTCTTTTGTAAAATTTCCATGTGGTTCTTTTATTTTATTTATTTATTTAAAACAAGATTTTCCTTATTTATTTGACATAGAAAGCAAGAGAGCACAAGCAGGCAGAGCAGTAGAGGGACAGAAGCAGGCTCCCCACTGAGCAGGGAGCCCGATGCAGGCTTTGATCCCAGGACCCCGGGATCATGACCTGAGCCGAAGGCAGTCGCCCAACCAACTGAGCCACCCAGGCGCCCCATATGTTTTTTTTAAAAGGTTTTATTTATTTGAGAGAAAGAGAGAGAGTGTGAATGAGAGTGTGAATGAGCAGGGGGAGGAGTAGAGGGACAGGCTGAGTGGGGAGCCTGATGCAGGGCTTGATCCCTGGACCCCGAGATCATGACCTGAGCTAAAGTCAGAGGCTTAATCAACTGAGCCATCCAGACACCCCTCCATTTTCTTAATCTCATGCCAGACTAAGCGTATTGGGTTGGTGATGAGCATGAATCTAGGTACAAAAAAGGCAGACAATGTAGTCTGTATTTGTCACTTGCTTTCCAGCACCAGTTGTGAAGGAAAACATGAATCTCTGCTGGGAATCTAACCATCTTTGCCATACCACTTCTTGATCATGTGGAAGACATCTTTTTACTGTTTGTATTAGTTTGGTAGACATAATAAATACAGATTGGGTGGCTTAGACAACAGAAATTTATTTTCTTACAGTTCTAGAGGCTAGAAGTCCAAGGTCAAAGTGTTACCAAGTTGGTTTCTTCTAAGGTCTCTCTCCTTGCCTTGCATATGGTGCCTTCTCACTGCATTTTCATGTGGTCTTTTTTCTGTGTGTGGACATCTCTATGTGTCCAGACTTTCTCTTCTAGTAATAAGAAAATGAGTTTGATTGGCTTAGGGCCCACTCTAAGAGCCTCATTTTAGTTTCCTTGCCTCTTTGAAGGCCCTCTATTCAAAGACAGTCACATTCTGAGGTACTGGGGGTTAGGGCTTTGCTATATGAATTTTATGGGAGGACACATGTCAGCCCGTAACACACATGGTATACTATAAATGCATATGTTTTTACTAAAAGTAGTCATACTCCATTAATAAAAGGAATAAAAGAATGTTAGATCTGTTATAATTCTACTTTTAATGGATCTTTTAAAATCTTGACTATAAATGAAGGTTGCCAGTATCTGAAAGGCATTTTCCTTTTTTATTAGTCAAGGGGAAAAGTCAAGTGATGAAGACAGTTTAGTTTTCAGTGAATGTGATCATTGTTTTTCTCTCTCCCAGAGTCTGCTAAATGTTGAGTCCTTATTGTAGCTTTTTCAAGGGGTATGTTAACTACTGAGATAGTAAGGGGAGTTGCTAAACATGTCACCTAAAGGAGATGTTGCATCATGGGCCATTCGTTCCCCCACCCCCAGCATGCTCCGCAATGTAAATCTCTAGTGTATATTGGACTTTTGGGGAGAATTTTGTTCCATTGTGACTTGTCAAAGGACATTCTGTTACTGAAAACCAAGGCCATGATATGTGGTTGGTAATATCCTTTTAACCTACCAGACATTTGGAGGTAGGAGAGACTATGCATGTGAATTCCGTCATTTGAACTGTTGGATCTTTTCTCTTGGCCTCCTGATCTATCACAGCTATTTCTAGTGGGTTGAGGGTGAGACTTTAAGGGAAGAATGTGGCTCTTAAGCCCTTTATACAGAGCAATTAAAGATCGCTTAGCCTCATTGTTTACTATCAGACTTTTTTTTTTTTTTTTACTTCTCAGTACATACCAGTTTTAACCAAATAGTTTAACCAAATAGGCTTGAGATTCAGCTCTTTTATAAAACTATGCTCTATCTTTAAATGAACTATAATCATTATTTTAAAAAGTTATTAAATAATCAGATAAACTGGTCTTTTAAAAGATTTTTTTTTTACATGTTTTTCTGTTTATGGTGAAACTAAGAAGTTTAAAAATCATCTAATACCCAAGAAGGAGTAATATCTGAGTTTCTCTGTTGACACCTAACTGCTAGTTGTTACAAGTCAGGAATTTTTTGTGATTTGTTGTAGAAAGTTATCAGTTCTATGAATGAAGTTATAGGATACTGTATATGAGAGATTCAGTAGTTTGGCTGGATTTTTACTATGTCATGATTCCTTAATCACTTCTGAAAATCAACTCTAGAACATTTTCCAAGTCCTGATTGAAAATGAGGAAGTTCTCTAATTTTCCATTATGTTTTTCTTTTCCCCCTTTATATGTCATTTAACATCTTCATAGCTTAAAAACAGATCTAGGAAATTTGTCTTTTACATTCTGTAGTATATTGTATACATTCATTCTCTGTCCTATGTATGTATATTTGAACACTAAGAGTGTTTTAGATGTATTAATTAATTATTAATTACCTACTGCGTGCAGACATTGTCCTGCATGAGGTGGTTGGTGTCATTCTTTTTTTTTTCCACACTTAAAAAATTATTTTTATTTATTTATTTTTATTAACATATAACATATTATTTGTTTCAGGGGTACAGGTCTGTGATTCATCAGTCTTACACAATTCACAGTTACTATCATTCTAAGGTGTAAAGATATAGGCAGACAATGAGTAGATATATGATACATGAACAATTTCTTGAGCAGCTTTAAATTTGTGAAACGGTGTTCTCAGAAGTTTTGGCTTTATTCTCAACAAAACTTTTACTGACTGCTTACTGTTTAGCGGATACTGGGAATAGCAAAATGACTCTGACCCAGTTCCTGTCCACAAAGTGCTTCCAGTCTAATCAGGAACCGGTCTGTAATAATAAGGAAATTAAGGGACGCCTGGGTGGCTCAGTCGGTTAAGCTGCTGCCTTCAGCTCAGATCGTGATCCCAGGATCTTGGGATGGAGTCCCACATTGGGCTCCTTGCTCGGTAGGGAGCCTGCTTCTCTCTCCCCGCCTCTGCCTGCCACTCTGCCTGCTTGTGCACACGCTGTCTCTCTTTCTCTCTCTCTCTGACAAATAAATAAATAAATAAAATCTTAAAAAAAAGGGGGGGGAATTGAAATTGGATTTTATGCTTGCTAATAAGGTAAGTGATTTGGTAGAGGTCCAAAAAGAAAATGCCATGGCAACATGGGGGGAGAGGAGTTAGGGAAGGACAGGACCGCCAGGAAGAGCCTCACTGAGAATGCATTATTGTTGGCAGCCTCTTGAAGAATGATTTTGGCTGTAGGTAGATGGGAGTCAAATTCTCTTGTGACCCTTGGCTTTTTATGTATGACTTTAACATACATCCAGGACTGGGAGTTTATTTAAAAAATGCATCTGCCTTTCAGTTTAACCTTTAGTTTAACTGGTCCTTTAGGAGAAGACGTTTATGGATGCAGCTGTATGGCCACGTTACAGACGTTTGCTCTTTTGAGTCCCTCATAGCGCGGCTCCAGTTATACTGCTCTGCTTGGGGTGCCCTTTCCTCTCTACCACAAAATACTTCTCATTTGTCTTCATTCAGTCTGTATAAACAAAGCAAAACTTAAAAAAAAAATCACGAACTTGGATCTATCGTTCTACTTTATCATCCTTTCTTATCTTCCTTTTCTCTTCAAAGCAGAGATGGCTATCCCATGCTGATACACAAATATTATTCCCAGAATAAGAAGACGGTTACCTCAGACTTTGCTGCGTAGTATATGGTTCCTTTAAAAAAAAAAAAATACACAAAGGAGATTTTGGTTTTTTCATTTATATAGTATGGAGTTATGTTTCCTCGAAAAATATTTTGTTGTTAAGTGGAACTGAAAGCATTTGCTAAAGACAGAGTTAAGGATTGCTAAACTTGCGGCGGGCTGGATTGGTGGTGTGCTGAGTGAGAGCGCTTTTGTAGTGATTTGAGTCAGTAAACATTGACTGATGCTCTAAGCACTGCTCCTGGGCCCTCTGATGGATAAGAAAATGAGCAGAACACAGGCTCTGTTTTGAAGGACCTTCCAATTTACTACACTGTCTGAATCTCCTCTTTTCCATTATGCATCTTTGCCATTTCCCAGGTAGTGAAAATTAGAGCTCTAATTTATCAATTCTCTAAGCTGGAAAATCTGTTAAATGAGTTTGCTTAAAATGTTGGTGGCTTTTTTCCCCGTCATGCTGCCAGTATTAAAACAACAGTAAACATTTTGTGCTTTCTTCTGTAAATTAACATTTATGTAAGTGGCTGCTTTTCATAAAGCATCTTGATCCAGCCCCTCTCGTGCTGTAACTCTTCATTGATAGTATTAAATCAGCTCTAGGAGACAGTTGAGAGTTTGAGAATATGCCCAGTGTCAGCATCTTGGCTAGAGTGTGCTGTTGAAACAAAGAACACTCTCGGTGCCCCAAAACTGATTAGACTTGAGCTATTCTGCATGTGAACTCTAATAAATAAAGCTACATAGGGTGTTCCATGCTTTCATTTGGGCAGAACGAAATGGTTAAGTATCCTTTTAGGCTTTCCTCTAAATCTGATCACCACTGTTAGCACATAGTCCAGAAGAAGTGAATTCCATAAAATCTTCAAATACAAGCATTTATCTGGAAGTCAGAATTCTGGCTTCATCAGCCACAAACACCCAGTTCATTAAACAGATAACTGCTAGAACATTTACTGTGTAAACCTCTGTTTCTGGGTGCTTCAGGGCATAAAGAGACAAATAGAATTGAGTACCTGTCAAGTAACTTGCAGATTTAATAGAACACTCTGTGCTAGTTGGCCTACCTGCCATCCCATTTTAAGTCCATTTCTTCCTGCTCTACCTCATCTACAGCCACCTACAACTTGATGTTGACTCTTAGTCATTCCATCTGGTATCTCCAGCACAGTCTATATAACCTTATCCTTGATGTACAATAGGTGTTAGAAACAACGGAGATGTGTCTTGAGCCCTGGACAGTATTTACAGTGATCGGTGGAGAAGGCCACTGTAGCACTAACCACTTGAGGTACTATTTCAGGGCAGTTTTGTTTTTCTAATGGAGTGTCATGATTTTCATAGTTCAAAGAGGCAGGACCCAGACGGGAGGCATTCTTTAAAAATGGTTATTCTGATTTTGATTACGTTTCCTTGTTCTACAGAATGTGTATTTTCCCTTCTTTTTACTAAAAACAGCGTGGTGAACTGTACGATAGTGTGGGAGGTATTTTGCATGAAGTCACTAAATTCATTTCTTCAGATGATTTGTCTTAAGTATTTTTAAAGTGACCAGAGGTAAATATTTATGAATTTTATGTAAGTACTTGAAGGGCATTTTAGAGATGTGCTTTTCGTAGTATGAGAGCTTAAAATTATCTTCCTACTTTCCGAATTAGGCAGTCCTACCCCCTGGTCACAGTGGTGCTGAATTGAAGGTGTATATGGTACGCAGACCCTCCACCCAGCCCATCTCCTGCAGGTAGCTCACTCGTACAAGGAAGCAGGGCAAAACTGGACTGTTTATTTTCCCCCAATGTGCCCACCAGATCAGTTGCTTCCTTTCCCAGGATGGAATCTTCTAAGTGGCAAAGAAATGGCAGAGATGTTACAACTGATGGACTTGGAATCATGGAAAGAGATGTCGGACCTGAGGAATAAATGGCCTCTCTAGTACCTGGTTCCATCTTCCATGCATGCTTTGCACAAAGAATTGGCTGGTGCCAGGGTAGGACGTGGGAGCCTAAGTAGTCCAGAGAATAAACCTTTGTTTTGGGCAACAGACCTTAAAACAGTTGGCCTCTCTCAGACATTGTGGCAAATATTTGTTTACCAGAATCATGAGAATTGTCTCTCCATAGGCAGTTCTTCCTGCTTTTCTGAAATAGCTGTGATTTAGCATTCTTTCCCGGCAGTAAGGTCCACAACTTGGTTTTGCGCGATCCCTTGGCATTTTAAAATATACCTGCCTCGCTGTCTCTTCTTTGTGTTCTTCAGACTCCGGTTCTCGCCCCACCCCACCTAGTGTTCACCATTTTCTTTTCACTTCACCATCAGCTGCTTACATGGTTTTAACTGTTTCATATCTTGATGATTTCCAAGTCTCTCTCTCTCCTTTCTAGATCTCTGCTCTGAACTGCGTATAAGTGCATCCGACACTTTGTTTCACAGTTTCATCTGGGCCATGTAAGAATAAACGGAACCTCTTCTGCCCACTCTCTTAATAGCCCCTCAAAAACTCTTGCCTTTGTGTGTTCACAGTTTTAGCGGCATCTCAGTCTGTCCACTAGGTTAGGCTAGAAACTTGGGTGTCACCTCTAGCTTTTCCTCCCTCTTTATTGTTTATCTCCCAGGTCCAGGGTCAGCAAGCTGTGACTGCTGGGTCAAATCCAGGCAGAGACTTGGGAGCCAAGTATATATGTGTGTGTGTGTTTAAGATTTTATTTTTTTATTTAATTGACACAGAGAGAGAGAGAGAGAGAGAGAGAGAGAGAGACATTGGGAACACAAGCAGGGGGAGTGGGAGAGGGAGAAGCAGGCTTCCCACCGAGCAGGGAGCCTGCTCTGGGGCTTGATCCCAGGACCCCGGGGATCCTGACCAAAGCCGAAAGCAGACACTTAATGACTGAGCCACCCAGGTGCCCTGTTTTTGTGTATTTTTAAGAAGTTGTTTTAAACAGAGGGACCCTCGGAGCACCTGGGTGGCTCAGTGGGTTAAGGCCTCTGCCTTTGGCTCGGGGCATGGTCCCAGGGTCCTGGGATCGGGCCCCACGTCGTCGGGCTCTCTGCTCAGCAGGGAGGCTGCTTCCACCCCCTCTCTCTGCCTCCTTCTCTGCCTACTTATGATCTCCGTCTGTCAAATAAATAAAATCTTAAAAAAAAAACAACAACCAAAAACAGAGGGACCGTCTGTGGCCTGCAGAGCTTAAGTATGTACTGTCTGATCCTTTGCGGAAAAAGTTTGGCTAATCCTAGCTCAGCAAGTCCTGTCGTTTCTCCCTCCAAAACATCACTTTTAATTATTTCCTTCTCTCAGTCCTCCACTGCCCCCCAAGATCTTGCCTGTCCTGTTTTTCACTTATATTAACTTGGTAGCCATCTCACTTGTCTCTTCCTCCCGTACTGTTGTCAGATTTCTTTATAAAACACAAGACTAATCATGTCCTCTCTTGTTAAAGATCCTGCATTGTATTTTGCCCTTTTCTCCCCTCTTTTCTGCCTGCAACAGCCTCTTCATCCTTAGGATTCTGCTCACTTGTCACCTTTTCCATCAAGTCCACCTGTCTCCTATGCAGTTATGTCCCCATCCGACATTGTTTGGACTTCTGTTACTGCACATTCCAGATTGCATTCCGAGAACTCATTTTCCATTCAGTCATCCCTGCTACACTGTGCACACCTTGAGGGCAGATTCCATGTCCTATTCATTTTTCTGTTCTCTTTTCCTGGCAGTGTCTGCCGTGTTGTAGGAACTGTAATGAATTAATGCTTATGATAGGTGCTTTGAAGAATAATTTTTATTCCTAAAATATGAAAATTAATAGTTTAAAGGTATCATTAATCAGTTTGACTTTGGTAGGTAGGATTTATAGCTTCTAGATTTTTGATACAATCCTGCTACATTCTTTTGATTTCTGCTTCATAACTTTAAATACTACATTTAAAATTTTGAGATTATTATAGATTCACATGTGGTTATGAAGAACTATATAGAAAGATTCCATTTACTTTTACTCAGTTCTTCTCGTGGTAACATATTGCAAAACTGTAGTACAGTATCACAAATAGGATGTTGACATTGATACAAACATTTCTATCACTTCAAGGATCCCTCCTGTTGTCCTTTTATAACCAGACCTGCTTCCCCTCCCAGATTATCTCCACCCTCCCCCACAGCAACCACTTACCTGTTTACATTTCTATAATTTTATCATTCCAAGAGTATTATATAAGTAGAATTAGTGTATGTAATCTTTTGAGATTGGATTTTTTTTCTTTTAAAAATTTTTTTCAAGATTTTATTTATTTGGCAGAGAGAGAGCATAGCAGCGGGAGCAGCAGAGGAAGAGGGAGAAGCAGGGAGAAGCAGGCTTACCTCTGATCAGGGAGCCGGATGCAGGACTCCATCCTACAACCCAGGGATCATGACCTGAGCCAAAGGCATTTGCTTAACCCATTGAGCCACCCAGGTGCCCCTGGATGTTTTTTTCATTCAGCATAGTTCTCTAGAGATCATCCAGGCTTCTCTGTATATCAGTTTTTTTTTGTTCCTTTTTGAATTTTCATAACTTTTAAAAGATGAAACAGTCCCCTATTTATAAATCATTGCAGTTTCTTTAAAAACTATTTAAAAATTTTACCTTTTGTTCTTTATAAGAATGGTTTTCAAACTTTACACCCTTAAATTACTGAGGCTCAGAGTTTTTAAGTGTGTTATATCTATTATTTACCGTATTAGAAATTAAAACAAGTATTTTAAAAATATTTATTTAAAATAACAACTCTGTTGTATGTTATCACAAGTAATATATTTTTATGAGAAATAATTACACTTTCCAAAGCAAAAAAAAAGTTTGGTGAGAAGAAAAGAACTGTTTTACATTTTTGTGACTATAATGACTAGATTCTCACGTCTGCTTCTTCATTTAGTTTATTAGTATAAATTGTTTTGTTGAAGTATATGAAGAAAATCTGGCCTCAGGTGGAAAAATCAGGAATATTTTATAGTTATTTATTTTTAAAGATTTTACTTATTTATTTGTCAGGAAGAGAGAGAGCACAAGCAGGGGGAGTGGCAGGCCAAAGGAGAAGCAGGCTTCCTGCTGAGCAAGGATCGGGATGTGGGACTTAATCCAAGTACCCTGGGATCATGACCTGAGCTGAAGCCAGACACTTACCCACTGAGCCAGTGGGTGTCCCAAAAAATTGGGAGTATTTTAATAGTTTTCTTATATAACTATGGATATTCTTTGATACTACATCCAAACTCAAGTGGTAGTCTATTGAAGGTTAGTTACAGTGTAGAGTGTGAAACCATGTAGATTAATATCTCATACTATGTTACACTAAAATCCTTCAACCTGTCTTGTACTTTGAATGGAGCTATTACCCACATGCGATTTTTTTTAACATAACAATTAACATTTTAATTTAATCACAGTTATGTACATCTTGTAAATTATGACACATTTCATTATACAGTACCAAAATTTACTTGTTAATATCACCTTCAATCTCATAAGGGAAAAACTGGTAAGTACTAGGAAGCTGTCAAGCTTAAGTTTCCAGAATTTTGACTTTTGCTTGAAATCACTGTTAGTTCCCTGAAATTCATCATTGTCATCCGTGTCGCCAGTAACAGACTCACTTCCTTCATTTTCAAGAACAGATCTGCCAGATACTCAAGTCTGAATAACCGTAGTTTGTCCATCATTTGTTCCTCCAACTAGAAATGGTGTTAAATGGGCATCTGGTTCTGCTCATAACTCAGTTATGTAAGTGCTTTTCCTTGAGACAACACAGACTATTAAAAAGATGTTCACTCAGGCGTCGAGTTGTAATAAAATCAATAACTTCCACTGTGAGTCCATGGCCTAGGTCACCACCATCTTGATTTGTGCTAAGGTTCCAGCAGTTTCACTCACCATTATTTTTACACCATCAGTGCAAATAATTTAAGAGTATGAAGTTTGAAATCCATTGTTATGGATAAAGAATGAGAGATAAAATTCCAAATAGACTTTTACACAGTAAAAAAGGCAAGTAATGTCTTAATATCTTTATTAAAATATTTATTTTCCTTTGTGGACCTCCATAAGTTTTCGAGGGACCTCTAGAAGCCCATGCGCCACATTTTTAGGAACTGCTGATTTACAGTAAAGTACTTTCTGACTTGACTTAGTTCTTTTTCTTTTCTCTAATTTCTCCTTTTTGCCTTTTTCTTTTGGTGAGCTACATACACCCTGGAGGTGCACAGATCTGGGCTGAATACCATTACTGGTCAAATCCCCACTCCACCTGCTTGCCTCCGAGAGGTACTAGGCAAATGCTGGGAGTGACCTTGGGCTCAAAGGAAAAGACCGCTTCATAGTCTCACCTTGACCTTGAGGGACAAAAGCACAGGGAAGGGCCACAAACCTGCTAGCCTTGTTGGTTTACTATGTGTGCATTCAGGAATTGGTCATATCACATGGACCTGAGTCCACAGGGAGATATTAACTATGAGTCAAGTGCTTTTTTTCTGAAGGAGTCTTTCAGGCTCCAGGGCTGGAGAGATTCTCAGGCTCAAAAGGGCCCCCCATTGGTTGTCTGTGTACAGACCTACACACTGTAGCCCCACACCTTTTGAGTCATATCATAGGCTTTTCATTCTAATTATCTCCAGGAAAGGCCTCCCAGTTTCCTGGCTGTAATAAACCTCAGGAGTTAAGAAGTTTTTCCTTTTGAGTCCTCTAGATGCTCCCTTTTGTAATTTAAGTCCATTTCCGTCAGTTGTGTTTTTAATAAAAATAAAGAGCTAAGAACAGTGCTCCTCTTGGTATTGCTTTACATTTTGAAGACAGTTTTATTTTCTTTATCTTCACCCCCAATCTACTTTAACCTTTCCTCTATTTTTTGCCAAGTTCCTTTAGTCCAGTAGTTTTGGACTGGAGTGATTTTGTCCCTCATGGGACATTTGGCCAGGTCTAGAGACATTTTTGGTTGACATAACCTGGGGGAATGTGACTGGCTAGTAGAAACTCAGAGCTTGCCTTCATTTCAACAAAATCACTAATTATGTTGTTACATTGAGTTTTTCACAGAATTTGTGTTTAAAGGATAGAAGCATCCTATAATTCATAGCATAGCCCCTGTCAACAAAGAATTGTCTACCTCCAAATGTTAATGATACCAGTCATAAAAGATCCTGCTTTATTATTATTTGTATTAAATAGAGGATTTTTTTTTTTTAAGATTTTATTTATTTGACAGAGACAGCAAGAGAGGGAACACAAGCAAGGGGAGTGGGAGAGGGGGAAGCAGATTCCCCACTGAACAGGGAGCCTGACTCAGGGCTGGATCCCAGGACCTTGGGATCGTGACTTGAGCCGAAGGCAGATGCTTAATGACTGAGCCACCCAGGTGCCCCAAGATCCTGCTTTATCTAAGTCCTTTTTATTTATTAGCTCTTTTTTTTTTTTTTAGATTTTTATTTATTTATTTGACAGAGAGAGAGAGATCACAAGTAGGCAGAGAGGCAGGCAGAGAGAGAGAGAGGGAAGCAGGCTCCCCGCTGAGCAGAGAGCCCGATGTGGGGCTTGATCCCAGAACCCTGGGATCATGACCTGAGCCGAAGGCAGAGGCTTTAACCCACTGAGCCACCCAGGCGCCCCTTATTAGCTCTTTATTAATGTGTTTTGCTGAGTGAAGGGCTTGGTTTTACTTTGTATGTCCTCTAGAATTATGGTTTTGTTTTGGCGAAAATACTTTTATGTTCAGAACAATTAAAGATTTTAGAGGTAGGTTACTCTTTTGACTGTGACTTATGTTTGTACCTTAAGTCATAATGTATCGTTAGTCTCTAAACCTGAGTACAACTGTCTGATGACTTAAAAATACAGATTTCTGGGCCCCACCTGAGTCTTAGAAAAATGCCTCTAGAAACTCTTCTAATTAGCCAGATTGGGGAATTGCTGAAACAGATATGTATTCATAAGCTAGAAAACTTCTAAGACTGCTACTGCAAAGAAAATGTTTTTTTTTTGTGGCTCTCAGAGATCATGTACACCCTCCTGGGCAACCAGTTCTGTCAGTAAAACCAGTCAGGTTACCCTCAGATGGACAGGCTGAACTAGAGCAGTGGCATCCAATAGGATTTTGCTTCTTTCCAGCCTTACGGTGTCTAGTTCATCTTATTTGCCACAAATTTGGTTTTAGAAGAGGGTGGGGTGAAAGGAGATGTGGGAGGGGTGGAGGAGAATGCCAATAGAAGAAAAGAAATATGCTTGACCCCCTGTCCCAGGAGGGGGATTACCCAGTGCTGATTTCTCTTCCATAACATCCATTTGCTACCCGTAATTCACCACAATGGTAAGTGTCCTTAAAAGCTGCTTCTGATATAAATTAACCTCACCAAGGCACTGGGGACACTGGGAAGCACAGGACTATTCACTCCATTGCTGCTGTTAGGCATGCTCTGGACCCAGTCCTTACTTTACTTGTGGCTGGCTAAACGGGAGATTAATGAAGGTAGGCTTGCCTGTTACGGTGGTTCCATGCGCTGTGGAGGTTAGAAAATTGTGGAGGCAGGGAAGAAAAGATAACTGATACTTTACTTTTTTCTCCTTCTTTTCTTGAGGCTAAAATGCTGCTTTTAATAGAATCTAGCTGAGAGCCTGCAGCTGAGTGCCCAAGTCAGGCAACGGTCCCCTCCCTCATCTCAGGCTGTGCTGGCTTCAGGCAGGCCTCACGCAGTAAGACTCATGGCACACTGGCTCAGGCGTCATTCCAAAAGAGACAAAAGAAAAGGGGAGGAACTTTGGAAATGAAGCAGGTTTTGTTTGGAAAGCTGATTAGCTTCTTGTCCTGATTAGTTGTTAAGGAAGCAAACCAGAAATTTGTGAAACTTTGGAAAATTTGTTTATATTAGAAGCATAAAATAATTACATTTATTGTTCTGGATTTCTTCTGTTATTGTTTTTGCCTTTTTTATTTTTTTTAAAGATTTTATTTATTTATTTGACAGACAGAGATCACAAGTAGGCAGAGAGGCAGGCAGAGAGAGAGAGAGGAGGAAGCAGGCTCCCTGCTGAGCAGAGAGCCCGATTCGGGGCTCGATCCCAGGACCTGGGATCATGACCCGAGCTGAAGGCAGAGGCTTTAACCCACCGAGCCACTCAGGGGCTCCTGTTTTTGCCTTTTTAAATGAAGATTTCCTAACATATACCAGAGTAGGTAGAGCAGTATAAGGAATCTCTGTATACCCATCACCCAATATCAGTAATTACCAACACATGGCGGCTACTCTAATTTCATTAATACCCTCCACTCACTTTCACTTTCTCCTCCACTCCCCCTTTATTTTAAAGTATTATCTCAAGCATCAGTCTATAATTTCTTTTTTTTTTTTTTTAGTTTTTTTTTGTTTTTTGTTTTATTTATTTGATAGCGAAAGAGAGAGATCACAAGCAGGCAGAGAGAGAGAAGGGAATACAGGCTCCCCGCTGAGCAGAGAGCCTGATGCGGGGCTCGATCCTAGGATCCTGAGATCATGACCTGAGCCGAAGGCAGAGGCTTAACCCTCTGAGCCACCCAGGTGCCCCTCAGTCTATAATTTCATCCAGAAATATAAGATATTCACTCTGTGGTCACATTTCCCCTGATTATGTAATTTTTTTCTTTCTGCTTGGTTTTTTGTCTGGTTTTTTTGTTAAAGATGCTGATAATCAGATGACTGAGTCAAATTCTGGGAATGTGTAGAGAGCCCATGTTATTCTATCGTGTGTGTGGAGGGAGGAACGTTTACTTACATTATATCAGTGATCAAAGATGGTATCACAAATCTAATTCTTGGTATAAATTTCGATAATAAAGTTGATTGAAAGAAATATTTACTATATGCGGAAAGTGTTACTAGAATTCTACGTAGACACAACCACAAGTCTCCAAGGGGCTCACCGCTGCCAGGAAATCCCACTGATAATTTGTATTCTTGGATTCTGAGAGGACTATTTCATACCTTTTCTTCAAACCTCACAGACTCCATTCTCTCAGCTGATGGCTTTGTTTCACGCTTCTCTGAGACAATAGACATCTGTCCAGAGGGATGCCCTCTCCTGCCCTCCACCACATCTATGCATTTTGGGGGCAGCGGAGGCTACTCTTCTCTCCTGTCCCTCCAGTTGGTTATAGTGGAGCAGTTATTCGTTTCATCTAGCCCCCAGCCACTGCTTCAGTCCCTTTGTGCTAAGCGTCCCCGATCTTCTCCACAAAGACCATGCCACTTCTGTGGCTCCCCACCCTGCTTCTCTCCCCACCCTCTTCAGGCTCTCTGTGCTGGAGCATCCCTTTTGGATACAGATGTGCTCTGGTATGCTCCATCTTTAGAAAGAGATAATCTGTTGTGAAATCGGCTTCTCTCTGTAGTTAGTGATATTTTTTTCTCCCCTTCACAGCAGAACCTTTCAAAAGAGTTGTCTCTTCTTTCTCCTACCTTTTCTTTTCTTCCATTCACTCTTTGAACTCTGGCTTTCATTCCTCATGACTTTACCGAAGCCATTCTTGCTAAGAGCACCAAGGTCCTTAGTAATGGAATCTCATCATTTTCATTCTGTCTCACAAACCAGCTCTTCTTCTCTTTTACTGCCTTCCCTTGCTTGGCCTGACCTCTAAGTTGCTGGCTTGCCCACGAGCTCAGTTTGGGGCCTCGCTTCTTTCTATTTGCACTCTCTCCCTAGGTGATTTCACCCACTCCCGTGGCTTTCAATTCCGTCTTTATGCTGGTCACTACCGTATATGTATCTGTAGCCCAGACCTGTCCTTGGAGTTCTACCTGGAGATCAGTCACCAGGTGATCTGTACTTTAAGGGTGCACAGGAGAGTTCTGGCTCCCCTGTCCAATTCTTTTTCATTTTAGTAGATGGAATCTTATATACCTAGTTGCTCAAGTCAGAATCTTGGGAATCATTTTAAATCCTTCCTGGTCCCCATCCAGCCATTAGCATGGTTTATCAATTCTTCCTGAATACTTCTCTCAAATACATTCACTTCTCTGTCTGCACTTCCACTGCTAATTCACTGTCATTTCTCAACTGATAACTGCTTGAGTTTCCTAATTGGTCTTTGGGCTTGGTAGTTGTCTCCTATACACTGTTCTCCTCACAGCAAGTAGAGTGCTCTATTAAGAACATTTAACCAGGGACGCCTGGGTGGCTCAGTGGGTTAAAGCCTCTGCCTTCGGCTTAGGTCATGATCCCAGGGTCCTGGGTTCGAGCCCCGCATCAGGCTCTCTGCTCAGCAGGGAGCCTGCTTCCCTTCCTCTCTCTCCCTGCCTCTCTGCCTATCTGTGATCTCTGTCTGTCAAATAAATAAATAAAATCTAAAAAAAAAAAAAAAAAAAAAAAAAAGAACATTTAACCATATCATGTAACTCCTTGCCTGGTCCTTAATGATGGCATTTCATGTAGAATACATTACTAACCCCCATTTTATTCTATTACAAGGTCCTGCCATCTTCTCCAGCCTTCGCTACTGCTTTTCCCTGTCCTCATTAGGCAGTGCCTACACTTGTCCCCTTTCACACCAGGCTCTCCCATGCCCCAGGGCCTGGGCACTTGCACTTCCTCCACATGGACTGGCTCTTGTCCTTATTGTTCTTTACATTACAGCTTAACTGTCACCTTTTCTGAGAGCCCTCTTTCTGATCACTCTTCCCAAAATGGCCACTTAACCACCTCCGTCTGTTCTTCGTCATGTCATCTATTTTTCTTTTCCAGCAAATATTTATTAAGTGCCTGGTCTGTCCCTGACACTGTTCCAGGCACTGGGGAGATAGTGAACAAGGTAGACGCACTCAGGAAGCTTACATATAGCGGGGAAACAGAAAGACCACAAATATATCCTATTCTGACTGTGATTTCTGCTGTGTATATAAAAAAAGTAGGCATAGGGTTCAGACTGAAGTTAGAGATGCTATTCTAGACAATGGCCAGAGGAGGAGACATTTCAGCAACGATGTCCATGAAGTCAGAGAGCATTTTGTGAAGACCGTGGGGGAGGAGTGTTCTAGGCAGAAGAAATAACAAGTGAGTCCCAGAGGAAGAATAAGCAGGGTCCTTGGGAGACTGGTCAGCAGTTATGGGGCCAGAGTGAAGTGAATGAGGAAGAGCAGAGGGAAAAGAGCCAGATCACTTGGAACCTCACAGGCCATATGGTAAGGAATTTGGTTTTTATTCTGAGTGTGAGAGGTTTTGAACAAAGTATAGGCGTGATCTGATTCAGTTTTAAAAAACTCACTCTGTCTGGTGTGTGGAAAAATAGGGCAGAGGCCAAGAGAAGACACAGAGACATTGACTGGAAATGGACTACAATAATCTGGACCCATTGCAATTACCTTGAGTATTTCTTTTCTAGAAATGTGTCTGGAAATACAAGCTTTATAAAGTCAGGGATCTTATCTGTCTGTTCAATGCAGTTCTTGACACCTAGCATAGGGCCCAGCTTTCAGTCAACATTTATGAATAAGTGAAGGAATGACCTTCCAGTTCTCACATGGTGGCATTCTGCGAACCTTTGCATTCTAGATGTGGCCCACTTACTTTGTGTCTGTGGACTTCTGTCTTCCTGTCTCGGTGAGGGGCTCTGACTCCAGAAGTGATCTCCGAAGGCTCTGCCAATCTCACTGTGTTTGATCATGTAACCTGTTCTCGGTTTCATCAAAATGGCAAAAAGAATTGCAAAGGAGCTGAGTGTTTACATAAAAACACAATTTGCATTTTAAAAATTATTTCAGCTCAGTCTTGAGTAGAATGGCTTGGAGACCAGCAAGGAGATGGATTATTTGGAAGAGATAGAGGGACTGGGGCAAGTCCAGGCAGGAGCTGACATTGACCTGGACCTGAGAGGTGGCCAAGAATATGAGGGAGAATGCCAGAGTAGTGGGATTTTCCCAAATTCGCGCATAGCTGAGGCTGGAGCCCAGACCTCCATCCCAGTCCAGCACTTCTACTCTGCTGCTTCTCTCGAGACATTTTTAACATCTTAAAGGAGTCAGCTCCTTAGGAAAGTTGTGATCTATAGATATGTGATGCCAGTGAGTTTGATTAAAAGAAAGACTACTGGGAAAAAAGGTTATTAACAGATATCTAGGTCAAAATGTGCCCACATGAAACTGTGGTTTGCTTGTGTATGCGTCTTTGGGCAGATTCTCAGGAAAGCACTAGACTAAAAACAGGAGAGAGAATGATACAAGTATTGCCTTGTCCTCTTGGATTCAGTGGATACTCTGTTACCGACTCTGCGCAGCCTTTAGACCCCACTTGTTTAGACTTTCCCTTGCTATCTGGGCCTTACTCAAATATTTACTTGATGATTGATTAATGCAGTTACTTTTTCTCCACTCCTTCTTCTGGATACCTGCCCTGTTAGAGGCTGTGGAGGTGTCTCATGGGGAGGGAAGATTTTTCATGAGACAGTTTGTTAAGTTTTGTCTGAAATAAAACTGATCCTCATTTTAGTTCATAGAGGTACATAAAAATGACTTATGGCAGGTTAGGATAGTCTAGAAATTTGCTTTAGTCCCAGTCTCACTATTTTTTCAGCTTTTTCCTCCTCCCTTTAGTATCTCCTGTGCTTCGAGATCTTAGATTTTAACCTTGTACATTTCATGTCTGAAAGCTGAAAATCCTCATATACGCTGTGTGCCACGCGTTCTTCTCTCATCTGCTCTTCTCCCTGCTTCTTTTCAGTTTTCCACTGATTTGCCAGATACTGCCGGTGGTCTGCCTGCATTTCTGTTTTGTGGCTTCAGAGAACAAAAGGACAAGCAGTGTTATACTTTAAACTCTGTCCTAGCTGTGTTTGAAAAGTAGATATAGGAAGGAACTTTTATTTTATTTTAAAGGTTTATTTATTTGTTTTGGAGAGGGAGAGAGAGAGAGAGAGAGAGAGAGAGAGAATGGGGTAGAGGGAGAGAGAATCCCAAGCAGACTCAGCACTGAGCACAGAGCCTGACTTGGGACTCCATCCCACAACCCTGAGATCAAGACCCAAGCCAAAACTAAGAGTTACATGCTCAACTGGCACCCCAGTATGGGAAAAACTTTTTTTTTTTTTTTTAAAGATTTTATCTATTTATTTGACAGAGATCACAAGTAGGCAGAGAGGCAGAGAGAGAGGGGGAAACAGGCTCCCCGTCGAGCAGAGAGCCCGATGCGGGGCTCAATCCCAGGACCATGGGATCATGACCTGAGCTGAAGGCAGAGGCCTAACCCACTGAGCCACCCAGGCACCCCGGGAAAAACATTTTAAAGAAAATTGTTTCTTGAGCTCATTTGCTTAATAAAAATGTAATCTATAGACTTAGGATTTGTTTTGTAGCTATAGCTATAGAATACCAACAGAGCAAAGCTAGACTTAAACGTTCAGATACACTGCCCACCCTCCCTGTGCGCCCCCGCCCCAAGCAAACCAACCTTGAAGTAATATACTGGTGATACAGCTTTAGAGATTGTTCTGTTAGTACTGCTGCTGTACTATACTCACACAAGATTCAGAGTTCCCCAGTGCATTTTTTAAATACGTGTACCGTGGTTATTTCCCTGCTAGGCATTTCACTGAAGATCAGAAGGACCTTTTTTAGGGAATGCTTTGAACAAGGTATCTTTCTATCCTGAGGTTGTTTCCCTCTACCTGGTGGTGGGCAGTCACCCATAACAGGACCATGTTAACGCTTATTCCGTCTTAACCCAGCTGCTGGGTTCTATGTTTATAGCCCCTACTGTCCAACTGGATTTTGTGCCTATTTTTGTAGAACATTATAAGTTTGGAGAGTAGGGGTGTGGTCTAGGGAAGTGAAGTATAAGGGAAAATCTCTCAATGTTCAGAACTTCTATTTCCTTCACCTTTGAAGTCACTCAACTAAATAAAATTTAAAAATGTGACAATCCTGCCAGTTACTTTAAGATGGCTGATTTTCTTTAGTAAGTAATTGTCATAGTGTGTTATTTGCCATTTTGAAAATAATAATAATAATAACAACAACAAGAAGAATAATAATAAAGTAAGAGAGTGCTGCTCTCTCCAGAGTGGTCAGGAACAGCCTTTCTGAAGAGGTACCATTTGAACTGAAACCATTGGAATGATGAGCAGGGAGCCAGTTCATGAGAAAGTCTAGGAATAGTGTGTCTCAGGCACAGGAAATGACTGGTGCAAGATTCCTGAAGCTTAGTGTATTTGAGCAGCTGCTAAGTGTGTGAGGCGGGTGGGTTAGGAGGAGAGTGATGGGAGATGGGGTCCCTAGATTTGCATAAATGGGCCAGATATGGCAGACTCTTGTGAGCCCGTGGGAGGATTCTTTGTGTTACTGAACTTTTAACAATTGAGTGATTTAGGATCATCAAGAAGAAAAATTAGAAGAGGTTAAGAGGAGGAACTTGAATATTACAGTGGAAATAAATACTGGTTGGGGCTAATGATCTGCCAAGATCCTCAAGCTGCTTCCTTTCTCTTTTCTTCTTAGTAACATTGACAGCATGGTGGTGTTCTCTCTTTAAAGATGCCACTTGTGGCCCCCACTGGAGAAATGATTGAGGGATCATGGTTGTGGCCCAAGGAGCGAATCATTGTTGTAATTGTTACAGCACCAGCTGCTAGAGGGCCATTACTGTGATCATCATTTCCAGTGAAAGCACTTTTTTTTTTTTTTAAAAAAACAGGAATTTAGGGTGCCTGGGTGGCTCAGTGGGTTGAGCCTCTGCCTTCGGCTCGGGTCATGATCTCGGGGTCCTTGGATCGAGTCCCCCATCGGGCTCTTTGCTCAGCGGGGAGCCTGCTTCCTCCTCTCTCTCTGCCTGCCTTTCTGCCTACTGTGATCTCTGTCAAATAAAAAACAAACAAACAAAAACCCCCAGGAATTTAGATTTTAATATAAAATTACAGGTTGATCAAATTTTGATGTCATAACATTTTAGCCTTTTTATGGACCAGAACCCACATGGGAATCTACTTTTACAAGTTAGATATACCGTCTTTTCAAAGAGTAGGAATCAAATAGTTTGTCTCACTTCCCCATGTACTTTGAGGGCCAAGAAGCTGGGGCTAAATCTAATGCCCAGTTTTTGAACCTGAAATTCTTTTAAGTTTTTAATATATTGATTTCTTTTTCTTTTTGTTTATCCTATCTGGTAAGGTTATTTTAATTCTTTTTCTTTCTTTCTTTTTCCTTTGGTTGGCAACTAAATTTCAGTCTGAGCTAAACTTGAATTTTATACTTCAGCCTTTCTCACAGTTTTCCACATTTGCTGGAATTAAAACCCATACACTAAGTAGAATTTATGTGTAGCTCTAGACTTAATGTCCTGGTGTAAGACCAGAGCTGAATTTAGTCTTCTGGAGATATAGAACATGTTGACTCTGTGTTAAACACACAGGAGCAGCTCATTAAAGGTATGTCCTAACCTTACAAATGATTCCACCCATTTGCATAGGACAGTGAGCCCATCAGAGATTAGCGAATCACCTAAGGCCACAGATGGAGATGATGTGTGGGTATTATCAGGAAATCAGTAGTTCCTGTTGGGAACACACCTCTTTGTTCCATTTCAAGTATGAGATGTTGGAGCCCAACCAACCTTTCTCTGCTGCCTTAGTAATTAGAGCACAGAACCAAATGTCATCCTGAGTTTGAATGTGAACCATGACATCTTTTTGCTTTTGCTTTCTCTTTGATCTGATACCCACACCTGTAAGGATAGTGTTTTACCTCAGGGGGTTTTGTAAGAATTAATTTAGGTTTCATTTTTAATAGATGAGGTCTCTAGAAGGAAAGAAACTCTTCCCCTTTTTTATGTGGCCAATGTTTGGGCCAAATTTAGAACTTAGCAGAATTTTAAGAAATTTTATGAAATAAAGTCAACATACTAATGTGTAGCTTTATATGTGTATTATCTCATCATGTGACATAGAATTAAGAATTATATACTTAATCAGTATAACCCTTTATGTTAAGTATGCAGTACCTTAATGATCAGCTTATTAATCTAGAACTCAATATTGTGTCAGATAGGTAAAGGCCATCAGAAATATTGAAATAATGTATTTTAAAATTTAGCCCAGATCACATATGACATATTAAAAGATATTTATAGTTTGATATGTGATAAAATATATTTTGTCTATCTTGGTCTTATATCAATTTAAATGTTTTGCTGTTTTTATTTTGCCTGACTGGTTTTTAGATAAGATTATCTGGTTTATTTTAACAACACAAAATAAGTTAACAGGGTCAGCCCCAGTATGTCTTAAGTGACAAATCCTAAAGGCCATGTCTTTCAGAATCCATGATCCACCTTTTAGCTTTTAGCTGTAATGTAATTCTTTTGGTTTGCTTTGACATTTTCTTCTTGTTCAGAGGGAGGAACTCTGCTTTGAATAACATGATATCTTTAAAACATTATTTTCATAGTACCATTAAGTTAAATTGGCCATAATAAATATCAGGGAGCTCAGGTTCAAGGTCTAAAAGGAGTAACACTTTGGCATCTGTTGGCTGTAACAAGAGTACAACCATGCGGACTCTGGTAATGTGTGTTAGCAAGCTAGTGGTGCACTTAACTGGTAGGTTTCCTGTCCTTTTGTGTATGGATGAATACATTTAGAACTAGAGAACAGGGGCGCCTGGGTGGCTCAGTATTTAAGCATCTGCCTTTGGCTCAGGTCATGATCCAGGATCCTGGGATTGAGCCCACATGGGGCTTCCTGCTCAGTGGGAAGCCTGTTTCTCCCTCTCCCACTCCTCCTGCCTGTGTTCCCTGTCTTTCCATATCTCTCTCCATCAAATAAATAAACAAAATCTTAAAAAAAAAAAAAAAAAAGTTGGAGTGCCTGGGTGGCTCAGTGGGTTAAGCCTCTGCCTTCAGTTCAGGTCATGATCTAAGGATCCTCGGGTCAAGCCCCACATTGGGCTCTCTGCTCAGCGGGGAGCCTGCTCCCCGGCCCCCCCCCCCCGCCTGCCTCTCTGCCTACTTGTGATCTCTCTCTCTGTCAAATAAATAAATAAAAATCTTTAAAAATATATACATAAAGAAAAGATGAATATATATTTGACTATATGAATATATGAATAGGATTGTGTCTAAAAGTTTCTCATGCTGGCTAAACAGGTTAACAAAAGCACTGTGTGTGGATAGTTGGAGGATGGTCATTACTATGCATAGCTGGTCTGAGGCTATTGAATCTTAGAGCTTTTCCTGCTCATCTAGTCCTAATGGCTGTGTAAGTGCCAGGCCAGCCTGGACTTCCCATTTGAAACATGTCCAAGACCAGTTGACCTGGTTTGGATGATCCTAAAAAAAAGGCAGTTTTCAACTGGAATTAAAATAGACTGAGGATTCAGTAACAGGAGGTTGGTAACCAAAGGTATTTAGCTAAATCTGATTTGCATGTTTTTAAAAATAGGTATTATTTGTCTCAGTTTTATATCTTTGAAGCTTGGTTATTTTTACTTTTTATGACAGAATAGGTAATATTTGCTTGAAATGTAGTCAGAGATTTATATAAGATCAGTAAAAGTTTCCACTAACTTCTTTTAAAAATTATCTGAGCTAGTTTTTCATTATATAGGTGGTTTCTAACTCACATGTCTCTCCAGCCTTTTGTGAATCCTTCTAACACAGACACACAGAGATACACTCTTTATACAGGAGACGCTCCTCTCTACAAACTCTCCTGCACTTTTTTACTCAGTGTATCTTCGAGAACTTTCCATTTCAACACATATAGATTTACTTCATTCTTTTACGGGCTGCATAGTGCAAATTGGAACAGGAAATCCATCACTCATTTGGCAACAAAACTTAAATCACTTTAAAAGTTATTTTAATTTAAGCAAAGGTGTTTGAAAAGTGGGCATCTTATATTGAAATGTTGATCTTCTTTGTCAGCATTATGGTATTTCATAGAAGTGATTTTCTTATTTTGTCCATTGTGCTCATAGTTAAGAATTTGCAGACCACAGCTACTCATTATTCTGATTACTCTGGAGAGGGAAAAGGTTAAAGTGAGAACGTTATGTTACTATAACAGTATTAAGTAGTGCTGTGCATGCAGGAGTGTTATGAAAAAAATGAGCATCACCTCTTTGAGTGTTGGGATGTGTGATATCTGACTGAACTGAGGGAGTTTTGAGAAGAGGGTTGTTGTGAGAGCTCAACGCAGGGACTTGGTGAGGAGGGCTCCTGGATCTTTCCTGCATGGTCCTGGACTTTGTCACGGATGTCATAGAGTGGCATCTGTGTAATGAATGCCGACTCCTGTGTAAGCTGAAACAATGGAGTGCTTTCATAATATTTTACAGCATCCCTTGTGTCATTATCTTTTCAGTCTAAGTATAAAGTATTTGTTATATTAAAGTGAATGCTAAACATTTAAGGAAAAAGGTTGCGAATTCAACAATAAAGTTCTTTTGATGGTTTTACTTATTGGCTTAGTTGTTTTCAGCCCTTCGGATTTCCCTTTATCACATTTGACAAGAATACTTTTCTGCCTCCCACTGGCATGAAGTGAGCACTCTTGTGGAACGTGGTCACACTTAATTCTGTCAGGTTGGGTTCAAAGCAGCCATGTGATTAACTGATGTAAGATTCAGAAATAACCCCAGTAATTTCTAAGTATGAGTTTGACTTATTTTCCTTTCTTTAATACCATCAAGTCATCCACACCTACCTTTTTCTTCATTAATGAGGAAAGGACTTTTTTCCTTTAAAGGAAGGGCAAGCTAAGAATCCTGATTTATAAAAATTTATAAAAATTGGGTAATCCACTTAATTAATGGTAATGACAGTGTCTTGGGAACAGTAGATACAACCTGCATCTCATGATATATTCTACTTGTACATAGTTTTGTTAAGTAGTCTTGGTCCTGGACTTACACTCTTAAGGAGACTTTTTTTTAGAGAGAGAGAGAGAGAGAGAGAGAGAGCACATGTCTGTAAGAGTGGCAGCAGGAGGGGCAGAGGAAGAGGGGGAGCGAGAATCTCAATCTCACAACCCTGAGAGCATGACCCGAGCTGAAATCCAGAGTCGAGAGCTTAACTGACTGAGCCACGCCTGCACCCCCACCCGTAAGGAGAATCTTAAACCTGAGTCCTTTTATCTGGTTGCCTTGGTTCCCTCACACACACTACCTTTCTCCACCACCCATATTCCGTTCTCCTCTCCTTAGAGACTTTGGACCATATTATTTTACCTGGCTTTTTAACTGCGACTCACATTGCTCAAAAATGTATCCTTGTACAGCTCCAATCCTTCATGAATGCCACTGCTTCATCTCTCTGGTCGTCTGTAAACAGGTAATTTTATAAATCATTTTCCCTTCTCTCCTTTATCTAGCAAGAATATAAACTACCATACCTCCTATCCTTTTTTTGTTCATTCCTTCAAAAGCGGCTTTGATGATGACTGTGATACTTTCTTAACATCTTTCAAAAGGTTTTTAGATTTATTACTTTGCTTTGGTTCTCTCTCTCTCTCTCTTTCACACACACACACACACACACACACACACACACGCATGCGCGCGCGCACACACACACACACACACACACACACACACACACCATTGTGGGGTAGATACGCTGGATATTCATTTCCCTACTTTACAAATGAGGGCACGGATAGATGGCTAGAAATTATGTGCTTTAAGTCATGGCACTAGGGAAGAATGGACCCAGATCATCAACCAGGTCATTTTATGCCCAAAACCAGTGCTGTCTACATTGTCTATCTTGTATATTCAAGAAGTTTTTTTTTCCTAAACGAAGATAATTCTTTCTTGCTGTCAGAATTCTTAGTAAATACCTTTTTTGCTGGATACGTGGCATTCCAAAATAATTTTTAAACTGTTCCCAGTTGTTGAACATTTTGATTTTTCAGTTTGTTTGTCTCTATAGAAATAACATTGAGTGGACAAATTTTTGTCTTTCCTTTGGGTAGATTCCTAGAAGACATATTGGGTCAACACATATAAATATTTTAAAGACTGTTGGACACTGCACAATTGCTTTTGCCCGAAGGGATGTTCTGATTTTGTTATTTCTTCATATAACCAGATAGCCATATAATATAACAGAGAAAGCTTGACAGGGTGTAATTATAGGCTTTGCTAAGGGAGATTAGAGTCACTGGTTGTTATTTATTAGTTTAACTGTTATCATCAACACCATTTCTATAAAAATTACCTGTTTTCTGTGATGGTAGTAGGAGATTTTGAGATTATGATCTTTTGTATTGTTTTGCTCTTTTCCTGGTCATGTAATTTATGACAGCAGTTCTGTAAGGACATCCGTATTTACATTCACATTCAACTGCTTCCATTTCCTGCAGCTCAACTGAACAGGAAGAAAAAATTGAAATATTGGGAACTTTTTTTTTTTTTAATACTTTGTTTATTTGACAGAGAGAGAGATCACAAGTAGGCAGAGAGGCAGACAGAGAGAGAAGGGGGAAGCAGGCTCCCCACTGAGCAGAGAGCCCGAGATGGGGCTTGATCCCAGGACCCTGAGATCATGACCTGAGCTGAAGGCAGAGGCTTAACCCACTGAGCCAGCCAGGCGCCCCGGAACCTTTGTTTTTAATTAGTAAGCCACCTCAAATGGCTGGGAGATAGTGTCAGTTTATAGAACCAAAAAGAGCTATTTTCATGATGGTTAATAATTAACATTTATTCACTCGGGATAGGAGACAAGTAAATTCTGAAAGGGTATATATTTGAATTAAATACATCTCCTCCCCTCTCTTTCGTACATATGACCAGGCCAGTTTAATTTAGACATCTTTTGACGTTTCAGTGGATTTCCGAAACCGCCCAGTGGCCGCTGCTAGCTAGTGTTTGATGAAGACAAACTATTTCTTAGAATTTACTGTTTCAATTGTTAACAATATTAATATTAGAATAAGTTGATTGCTCTTTTCCACAGAAAAGCTGCTGTTACAGTGTGCATAAACGTGGGTGTAAATAACACTTTTTAAATGAGGAAAACAAATCTCCCTGTTACCATTCCCAAACTAGATGTACTTCCTGTGCAGGGGAGCAGTCTGATAGCAGTGTGATGATCTTTCCCTGGGAGCCACATGGAGCAGGCCTGACAGAGGAGCAGGGAGGATAGGCCCTGGGAACCTGGCCTGGCATTAGCAGTTCACAGCTCACTTTCCCCCTGCGCACCCCCCCACACCCCTCCATCCCAGTAGCTCAGGAGAACAGTCACCTTATCTGTTTAGATAACCATTTTAATTGATTGGATTTTAAATTGGTGGCTTGCTTTTTTAAATGTTTTAAAATGTTTCTATAAAATCCAGGCATTCCAATTTATTTTTTTTAACTTCCTCAGAAAATTATTTTCCAAGGAGAAGTGTTCAGGAGAAGGCTGATGCTTGCTTCTAGTGTTAAAGCTTAAAACATGTTTATATTTCTCAGTTCATTGATTTGTACAGCCAGTTCCTCTTCCTGGAAGGTGTCTCTTGGAAGGCTCTTCCCCAAGATGTCTGCATGGCTAACTCCTCCTTCAGATCTTACATTGTCAAATGTTAGTTGTGCTGGATTACCATCAAATACTACAGCCTCCCTCCTCTGTCTGACTCTGCCATACCCTGCGCTCCTTTTTCTCATTTGTTTTTCTGTAGCACTTTCCACTTACTAACACTGTGTCACTTGTCTCCCTGTTATCTTTATGGTTTATTGTCTGTCACTTCCCTCGAGTATAAGCTCTACGAGGGAATCTTTGTCTGCTCTGGCATTCCCCAAGTGCCTAGACCAGTGCCTGACTCCTAGCAGGCCATCAGTGTTGGCTGAGTGAGAGCTGAGATTAGTAACACATACGTATGTGCATGCTTCTGTATCCTTATGTGGACGGTACAAAATGTGTGGAACAGGCTCACCAGAGGGAGCCTTTTAATTGAAATCATGTTTGCTTTTTTATATTTTATATAAAATATTCTGATTTTGTATATTTGGGTTTTACCTCTTAGCCCGTTCAGTGACCATTTCTCTTGCATCTTGTAGGTTGTTTTTGTTGGTCTTCATAATGTTCCTCTGCGTTCTTACCACCTCTTGCTTCATATTTAACTTGTTTTTATTCTAGCTCTTAAATCTTGTCCTGTCTCATGCCTCAGTCTCTAAAGGACCCAAATCTGTCTGCGTATAATTTTGATGCTAGGCATCATCTTCACCCTGTGTTCTCTGCCCAGTCCTATCCTGGTTTGTCACGTTACTACTCCTATTATGTAATTCAGTGTTCTGATCCTGTGATCAGAGAGCAAAAATTCTCTCACTCTTGTTATTAGTCACCCAGGGCTGGATCACAAAGGAGCTCTTGGAGTTCTGGAAATCCCCCTTGTCAGCCTTGAGCAGGTTCATATATTTCCAACTTGAAGCTCTTACATTAATTTACCGAGGTAGTACCCAGTTTTTTTTCCCTCTTAGGAATCTGTGAGGAGGCAGAAATAAAGCAGGACTTTGCATGCTTGTGAATGGTAGTATTAAAGTTTATATAATTTAATAATACATGTCTTAGCAGTATAACAGGTATCTAGTTAAAATTCAATATTTAATTTAATATTTAAAATGACTGTTTTTCCGAAGCAAATAAACAAGTGATGTAGGTCTAAAGGGAAAAATAGACAAGGTCATGCCTTTTTATAAATTAGTGAAGAATACAGTGTGCAGAAGATACGTCCAGGTTGGTAATGAGGCCTAGGCAGAACGGAGGAATTGGGAAGAGAGGATATCACAGCGCAAGAAATGGATGCTTAGTTTTGTCTCTGTCTGACCACTGCCTAGTCTAATAAGAAGCAGATATATTAGTTGAGAACTGAGTCTTTAAAAAAAAGGCTCAAGTTGGTCAGTGACATTGAGCCTGGAAAGGAGGAGGGAGAGTTCTGTGTGTGCCATTTTAGTCATGAGGAAGATTATTGGCTGTCTTTCCAGTTTTTAAGCTAGTTGGTCCCCTTAGGTGCTTAAAGCCTGGTCCCATTTTTCTGCCCGGGTAGAACCCAGTGGAGGTCTTTTCTCAGGAACTGCCCAAGGATAAATCCACAATGATAAAGCCATGGACTGGTTCCAGGCCTTGGCTTGCTGAATTAGAAGAGCACTGGGGGAAATGTTGACCTTGGCACTGACCAGAGCACCAAATTCCTTTCTCTGAATTGTTTTGCATCTCATGCAAACTTCTGATGGGTTGTACTCTCTCAGATGGTGATGGTACAGTGAACAGTGAATATTCTGCTAAATACAGAATAAGCTTTTGAAAGAATTAGCTACAGATGAATTAGGCAATAATTATAATACAAAAAGGTTTACTCCATGAATCCTTTGAATAGCAGATTTTCTAATGCTTCTAAATATGATTGACTATATATATATTTTCAGGAACAAATGTATTAAACTTACCAAGGAAATATGTTGACAGTATGCAAACATATATCCAACCTCAGCCCATTTCCTAGGTACTAATATCAAGTAATGGTATACTACATACACAAAATGGCACATTAGTAGACCATTTTAATGGCTGCTCTTTAAAAAAGTTGTGTGTGTTTTTTTTTAAAGATTTTATTTATTTATTTGCCAGAGATCACAAATAGGCAGAGAGGCAGGCAGAGAGAGAGAGGAGGAAGCAGGCTCCCCGCTGAGCAGAGAGCCCGATGGGGGCTAGATCCCAGGACCCTGGGATCATGACCTGAGCTGAAGGCAGAGGCTTTAACCCACTGAGCCACCCGGGCACCCCCAAAAGAGTTGTCTTTTATTGATTTATAACTTGATTGCATTGTTGACAGATGAAGTGGTCTGTATGATACCAGTTCTTTAAAAATTGTATAACTTGCTTTATGTTCTCATGTGTTGTCAATTTCAAAGTATTCTGTTTGTTTAAAAAGAATATATATCAGTTAGCATTCCACAAGAGAATTAAGCTGCATGGGAAATTGAGTGGCTCTTCTCACTTCTCCCAAGTAGGATACACAGCTGATACAGTTTTAGAAGCACAGTAGATAAGGCATCCATTGTATGTAATGAACAGAAAGAAATAACAAGACAAACTGCTAAAGGTTCCTGTACTTGACATCAAAGTTTATATACACATACTCACAATGTACTTTATTGTCTAGATGAGAGTATATTTTGAATAGCTGTGATTTGACTTATTAAATTTTAGATGCAGTGTAGTTTGCTGTAGTGTTTGCTGTTTACTTTTTTAAAATGTCTAGCCTTTATTTTGTTTGTTTGTTTTTTAAAGATTTTATTTTTAAGTAATCTCTACACCCAACATGGTACTTGAACCTACAACCCTAGGATCAATGAGTTGCGTACTCCACCAACTGAGCCAGCCAACCTCTATTTATTTTTTTTAATTGAAGTATAGTTGATGTATAATATGTATTCATTTCAGGTGTATAACATAGTGATTTGGCAACTCGATACCTTATGCTGTGCTCACCACAGGTGTTGCTACCATCTGCCACCATACAATGCTATTATACCATTGACTGTATATTCCCCATGTTATACCTATCATCCCCATGACTTACTCATTCCATATCTGAAAGCCTTTATACCCCCCATGCCTCTTCACCCATTTTTCGCATCCCTCCTTCCCCCACCAGCAACTGTCAGTTTGTTCTTTGTATTTATGGGTCTGTTTCTGCTTGTTTGTTTCAATTGTTTTGTCTTTTTTAGATTCCACGTATCATTTAAATCTTTGTCTGTCTTTCTTCTATCTTTGTCTGTCTGACTTACTTCATTTAGCATAATCCCTTCTAGGTCCATTTATGTTACTGCAAATGGCCAGTGATTCATTCTTTTTCATGGCTGAGTAATATTCTGTTGTGTGCATACATATAGCTCACATCTTCTTTATTCATCTGTCATTGGACGCTTAGATTGCTTCCATGTCTTGACTATTATAATTAATGCTGCAGTAAACATAGGGGTGCATATATTGTTTTGAATTAGCATTTCCTAGTTTTTTCAAGCTTCATTGAGATGTAGTTCACATACCCATTTAAGTATATAATTCAGCATTTTTAAATAAGTTCCAGTACAGTCTAATTCTAGAACATTTTCATCACCCCCAAAGAAACCCCTGTATCTTCTCATCCTCCCCTTATTCTGGACTGTTCACATAAATTGGATCATACAGAATATGGTCTTCTGTGAATGACTTCTTTCACTTAGAATATTGCTTTCAAGGTTCCTCCATGTTGTAGCATGTGTCAGTACTTCATTCCTTCTTATGGCTAAAAAAAAATGTTACATTGTACGGCTATATCACATTTGGTTTATCCATTCATCAGCTGATGAACATTTGGGTTGTTTCTACTTTTTGGTTATAAATAATGCTGCTATAAACATGCTTGTACAAATTTTTGTGTGAATGCACGTTTTTCTCCAAAGAAGTGTTTTTAGCCAGTCTTCGACATAAGTATCATCCATTGCAAAAAAGTGTTCAACCCACATCAGAACCCTTTCATTTGTAATTCATTCTGAGATTTTGATGGTTGGTAGTAGGGGCAGAGTGGGTGGAGAGGGAAACTAACAATTATTGAGTGTCGGCCCTAGATTAAGCACTCTGCTAGGAGCTTTACTTACATTATCTCTCTTAATCTTTGTTAATAATGCTGTGAGGTAGTGTGGCTTTCTACATTCTATGTATGGAAAAAGCAAGGATCCGTAACCTTAAGTAACTTGGTAAAAGTTACATTGCTGGTAAGTGATGAGCCAGGCTCAGTACCTAGACCTGTCTGACATCTAGAGGATCATACAGGTATGGAAGATCCAGGAATTTTTAAATAAAAAAAATTTTTTTAAGGGACACCTGGGTGGCTCATTCAGTTAAGCGTCTGCCTTCAGCTCAGGTCATGATCCCAGGGTTCTGGGATTAAGTCCCGCATCAGGCTTCTTGCTCAGCGGGGAGCCTGCTTCTCCCTCTGCTTACTGCCTGCTCTCTCTCTGACAAATAAATAAATAAAGTCTTTAAAAATCTTTTTAGGATAATCTCATTACTTCTTTTCACCAAATCCGTTCTTTCCAGTGATTTATCTTTTTTGTTTTTTGTTTTAAAGTGAACTCTCTGCCACTTAAAACCCTGAGATCAAGAGTCATATGCTCTGTGGACTGAGCCAGTCAGGGTGCTGCTCCCTACTGATTTATCTTTCTTCCTTTCCTTTACCTGACAGCATTTCTTTGCAACTACTGAAAAGAAGACTATTCCCTAGGACTATTAGTTATATATTCACTAGTTTTAAAATCTGTTAACTAAGGGGAAGGTCTTTATTGAAACACTTTTTTTTTCTTTTGTTTTTTTCTTTTCTCTTTTTTTAGAAAGAGCGGGGAGAGAATCTCAGGGCTCGATCTCACAACCCTGAGATCATGACCTGAGTCGAATTCAAGGGTCAGGCTCCTTTTTTTTTTTTTTTTTTTAAAGATTTTATTTATTTATTTGACAAACAGAGATCACAAGTAGACAGAGGCAGGCAGAGAGAGAGAGGAGGAAGCAGGCTCCCTGCCAAGCATAGAGCCCGATGCAGGGCTCGATCCCAGGATCCCAGGATCATGAACTGAGCCGAAGGCAGAGCTTAACCTAAGCACTGAGCCACCCAGGTGCCCCAGGGGTCAGACTCTTAACTGTTTGAGCCACCCATGTGCCCCAAGTTCAAAAACAGTCTTATACTAAAGCATGATCAAGGGTAATTGGTAAAAGCAGAGTTGCTCTGATTAAACTTGGAGAATTTCCTGGAATTACTAGTGGCTCTGGTACAGCAAGCTTTTAGTCTGAAAACAGAGGAAGACCATCATTCCTCAAACAGCTTGCTTATTTCCAGGCTGTAGTTCTTCAACAATTGGCAAATTAGTAACTGGAATTGTGTTCACACAGATTTTTTTCTATTTTTAACTGATAGTTTATTGAGATAACATTTTTATGGGGGAACTCTTAGCATATCAAATACTTGTTGTTTTAACTTCAAGAATAAAAATAAACAGTACAATGCAGAAATTTTAGTTGTGCTAAAACCTTTCGTGGAAACAGCATCTATTAGAACTATTAACACTGGTACAATGTATTGATGAATCCAGTCCAAGATTCTCAATGTGTGTACTTAGATAATTTTATATTAGTTTAAGAATTGCTTTGCAGTATTGTGTTTTCAAATAAGTAAACCAGATTTACTTTGTAAAGATTCAGCGTAGTTCAAAATCTCGTGATTTAAGATGGTGTGAGAAGAGATTTATCAAGGGGATTAACACTGGAAAGTTTGTAAGGGTATATCTCACCTATATAACAGTTAAATGAACTTTTAAAAGTTTAAGTACCGTGGTTTATAACGGTTGTGGTAAGGACATCAAGTAGCAGCAATTATTTGCTGCCACTGACTGGAAATCATCTCATGTATTTGTTGGATTGTGGATTTGACTATATGTGACAGATCCCAAGTAACAGGTATTTAACTAGTTAGAGATTGATTTCTGTGTCACATAGTGGTCTGCGTTAGCGTGGCAACTCTGCTTCATGAGGTCTTTGGGCTTTGGGCTCTTTCTGTCTTGTTTCTTCCCCATCCTTGAATTTGTCTGTCAGCGCATGGTTCGTGATGGCTACCTACCAACATCCCAGTTCAGCCACCAGGAAAGGAGAAAAGGAGAGGATGTGCCGTAACACATTTTTTCTGTCCATACCACATTGCCCAGAACTTAGTTATTTGACCACACCTAACTGTGATGGGACTGGGAAATGTGGTCTTTATCCAGTAGTTGTTTTGCCCAGCTAAAAATTCTATTATGTAAGACAAAAGAAGAGATGGTGGCGGCACTTGTCTTTCCTTTAACCCCTTGGCACACAAATTGCTTATGCTTGGCTTTTTTTCCTTTTATACTTGGCTTTTATAATGATGTTTCCTCATCTTTCAAGTTCTGTTAAAACATAATTACATTCTGAAAAAATCTCCATTCTGAAAAAACTGTATTACAAAAGCACATTTCAAGTGGGATAGGGAATAAAGAAATAGTATTTCAAATTCTTAGTGACAGAGTATTTGTAATGCAAGAATTTTAATAAATTTTTTTAAAAATTCTAAGTGTATAGCTATAGAATTGAACACTGGCATTTGATTATTTCTAGCATTTATTGTGGAATAATGGCTTTTCTTATGACTACCACCACTGTGATGAGGAGTATCTATCCTGCTTAATATTCACATTTCATATATTAACAGTATTCAGAGGTTGTTTTTTTTTTTTTAATACTATATCCAGATGCGGCGTGGTATCTTGTTTGAGGGGCAAGAGTGGACAAAGAATGGTGTACTTGTTTTTTTGTTTTGTTTTGTTTTGTTTTTTGTTATTGAGGGTATGTAGTAGTTGTGGTGTTTTTTTCCCTTTAATTCCTAATTTTGCTTGTGATTCGTACATTGAGTGAAGTACAGGAAATATCTGTTCAAACTCTGAAGTATTATTCCTCGCATTGTTGTCTTTGCTATTTTAGGAAGGAATTTGTTATTGTTTTTTTTTCCCCTTCAAGTGAAACTACAGGAAAGAAGTAGATTTTTTGGTAATGATATCGGAGATTTAAATATCTCTAGGGGAACAATAGACACACACACACGCACACTCCATACTTTACCAGCCAACCAAAAGTTACAGCTCCTAAACATTGGTGGATAGGTGTTTTATAAAATTACAAGTAGTTTATAAGAATCCTTAAGCAGTTCATTATATTTCTTTCTTTCACTCTGCTTTTTTACCTGCTAAGGATATCGGCTCTTGGATTACTGAAATGCCCTGGCAGCTCTCTGTTGCAAATTATGTAGCTGCAAGATCGTTTTTATTCTTTTTGCTTGTTTCTCTAGCCTTGCTCAGAAAGCCTCTATCCCTGAGGATTATTGACTTTGAACATGTATTCTTTTGCTGAGGCTGCATTGAGGGATATGGGCTGTTTTTATTTAATCTTTAAAAATAGTGACCAGCAGTTAGTTATTTTAAATTTCACCATGGTAAAAGAGGAACCAATGGCAACATCTGGCTGTCTTTTATGAATGTTTATCTAGGGTGGACCTTGTTGGATTTAAGAACACCCTTTTCCTCCCCACCACTACCTCTAATGGTTTTCTTCATCTCCATCTTCCTCCCTCGGCCTCTTTCCCTAGTAGGCCATCGCTTCGGTCACTCTTCCAGCAGACCTGCCCCCCTAGCTTCCGTCAACAAGTCCCCCAAAGCCTCTCCCTGCACCAGGAATAATCCTTTCATTAACAGGCTCTGCTCTTACCCCAGGCCTTTAGGAGGCCCAAGAAAATTTCAATTTTTCGTGTTTCTTCTCAAATATAAGATAATCTTCAGTCATTTCTATTCTTTATCACCTTTACATGATTTTTGTCTTTAATAGTTTTTTTAATGATTTTATTTGTTTATTTGACAGAGAGAGAGATCACAAATAGGCAGAGAGGCAGGCAGAGAGAGAGGAGGAAGCAGGCTCCCTAGTGAGCAGAGAGCCCCGATGTGGAGCTCCATCCCTGGACTCAGAGATCATGACCTGAGTGAAGGCAGAGGCTTAACCCACTGAGCCACCCAGGCGCCCCTTGTCTTTAATAGTTTTTTGTTGTTGTTGTTTTGTTTTTAATGGGTTCAAAGTGAAAAAAGCAAAGCAAGTATGGGAAGTAGGAAAGGAGAACTGGCTTGGTGGGGAATCTTTATATACCCTCCCGATTTCCCTTCCCTGATTTCTTTTAGCTCTCTCCGTTTGGAATCTTGTCATTTCTTCCGAAGGGTGATGTGTTCTGCCATCCCAAGATGGATCCTGAGTGTATTTCTCCTAGAAGCTTTAAAAAGTTATAGAAGTTAGGTTGATAGTACTGCAAATCATTTTATTCAACAAATATTGTCAGCTTCAGAGCATGTGCCTCCCACTCCTCTAGTGGCAACTCAGCGACTTTACTAAAACCCTTTCTTCCAGCCCTCCAGTCCTTCTCAGCCGAGAGCCTGAGGGAGGCCCCTTTCAGTAGTGGTTAAGGGCTTGGACCCTGGAGCCAGACCATTTGGTTTGAAGCTGGCTCTCTCAGTGTGTGACCTCGTGCGGGTCGCAGTCTCCTTGTGTCTCACTTTGTCACCAAAAACTGGGACCGAAAACTCATTTCCTTTCTTAGAGAAAGAGATATTAAAGCCCTACAATATTTCCAGTCTTCCGTGCATCTTGACAAACACAGAAAATGATAATATTTGTTCAGTCCAACGGGATGGAACAGGCTGTTTGCCTACTTGAGGTGACTGCCTCAGGGTTTCCAGATCCTGTAAGCTCTCTGCCTGGGGGACCCAAGGGCTGAGGATAAACATTTCCACACCTGTAGAGCACTCACAGATGGAGGACACATGCCGCATTCGCAGCATAGGTTGGGAAGCCCTGGAGCTAACCCATGAGGGAGCCCATGCCCCCAGCTCTGCAGGATCTGGGCTCCCACTGCCTCCAGAGCCCCATCTCCTCTCCCCTTGCTGCATGGAACTGGCTTTCAGCTGTGCTCCCTGACGCCCAGACCCACCCCATTCACGGTCTTCACGGGGGATATGGAAGCATACCACTGTGGGACCATCGCCCCCTGCCCCCAGCTCCTGTTTCATTTTCAAAATATTTAGACATCTCTGTTTTTCTTAGGTCTCAGCTTAAATGTCACTTTCTCAGAGCAGCCTTCCCCAGCTGCCTAGACTAGTCTGGGGCTGGGGTTTAAACCTGCCTGCAGTGGTCCAGAGCACTATGCCTGCCTCTGTCGGAGGTCTCTCAGCCCCCTGGACGACCTCTTCATAAGCCCTTAGCCCACTTGTAATTTGCTCACTAATTACATGATTGCTTTTAGATGTCTCTATGCTGGAAGAGACTAGACTGTGAACTTCACGACCGTGATTAAGTTTCAGGACCGTGTCTGCTCTCTTCTGTCTCATATCTCTAAAGTAGCACTTTGCAGGTAAGAAGATGTTAGGATTTATTGGTTGAGTCAGTGTTTCAACCTCTTTCTAATAGCTCTTTCTCTGTAACATACAAATTTATCCTTCTTTAAAAAGAAAAAAAGGGGCTCCTGGGTGGCTCTGTGGGTTAATAAACCTTGCCTTCAGCTCAGGTCATAATCTCAGGGTCCAGAGATTGAGCCAAGCATCAGGCTCTCTGCTCAGCAGGGAGCCTGCTTCCCCCTCTCCCTCTGCCTGCCTCTCTGTCTACTTGTGATCTCTCTCCCTGTGTCAAATAAATAAACAAAATCTTTTAAAGAAAAAAGAAAAAGATAAAAAAAGACTCACTCCCCTTGACTCTGTAGCTTCCTGTGAGGGACTGCCCCATATCTCATTCACTTTATAACAAAACATATTGTAAGAAAGACTCTATTACTCTCACTTCACCTCTTAGCCATTCTTCAGTATTATAAATATTTCTGTCTTCTTCCTTCTCTGTTCCTTTCAGATTGTTCTTGTCTAGGGCCCTGTTGATCTAGCTCTCAAATCCAGCGGGTATTTCTCCATCCTTACTTTACATCTGTGACAGTACGGTATTGGTCTTCTCCTTCTCTCTTTTCCTCTCCCTCCTCTTTTCCTCCTCCCTCCCTCAGTTCCCTGCATTCCCTCCTGGTGTCCCTGCTGTGCCCCCATATCATCTAGTTTTCCTCTGCTCATTCTTTACACATTCGTTTTCTCCAAGATTCCTTTTCTGGCTGCTGTCTTTTCTCACACTGCATTCCTTCTGATGATATCATTCACACCCAAGCCTTCACTTACCACCTCCTACGCTGATGCTGAACCATCTGTATGTCTGTCCTAGAGCTCATCTATCTTATTGCCTACTGGGTATCTTCCTTTGGCCCTGACTTGCCGCACATAATAATGCCAGGCAAGTGGCATTCAGCAAACGTCGATCAGAAGCAGCCTTAGATGTAGAGCTCATTGGATCCTCATTCCTACAGATGTGGAAAGTGAGGCCCAGAGAAGTACAGTGGCTTGCCAAGGACCCGGAGAGCTGGTTTGGAGCTACTAGGGAAGAAAACACGTCTCCTGACACCTGGAAACTGAGATGATAAATCTGTGTCAGACACATAAAGATAATCTGTTTTCTGTCTCACCGGAAAAGCCCTTGCCGTTGACCCAGACGAGCTGCTCATTTTGTGATCCACACACTGTAGCCGTGGCAGTGTTCTCCTTACTTACACTTTTCCCCCATGTACCTTTGGTTTCCAGTATGAATTGGCTACCAACAGAATTCTTCATCTGTTTATAAATTTTCACTTTATTTCTGCACCTGCAAGATGACATACTTCGATTTTGAGCAGTAGTTCATTTTTTCTATATCATGGATAAGGAATGCCTAACACGTGATCTGTTTACTTCATATTCAGTGATTGGTGTGGATGTTATTACTTATGCCTCGTTTTTTTTTAAAAATTACTCTGATGGATACCAGAAGAAAGGCAGAGTGATACACCTAGCTGTTCTCAAAAGAAACAGTTTCCTGACTTCTCTGAGGAAACATAAAGATAAAAGTCGGATAGAGAAGTTAGAAAAATATTACCTTTTTTTTTTAACCCCCTTTTTCTGGGATTTTTTTTTCCCCCGTTGGCATTTGCAGTTTTAGCCCTAAATTGTCACAACACCCATAGTTAGATGCATGGAATCCTGTTTTGTGCACAGTGGCACTATTTCATATACATAAATTTACATATATTCATTTTAACTAATCTCTGCTCATTTCTGTTTTAGATGTTTGTACCTCCCCTTTGATGTCAGTTTTCCTTCTTTTAGACTACTAGCCCCCAAAGTAACTAATTTTATTGGCTCTTACTGCTAAAGATCTAGTACCCTGATGTGTCTTTAGAGACACGGAAGGCAGTCACTCCTCTTTGTTGTTGTTGCTGTTAAAGAAAACCTAATCCCGAATTTTCTAGATCACCCTTTTAAGGCTAAAGCTATTGTTGGGACTTACGGGTAGGGCTGGGGCTGGAGTGGTGTCAACTAAAACTAGTTGAATGTGTGCTCTATGCCAGGGACTTGTGCATTTATTCTCCCATTTAAGACTCATCCTAAGCACTCAAGGTAGGCGTTATTCCAGTTTCACCTATTATGAAACTGAGGCCGACTTGTTCAGGAACTTGTCATGGAGCCAGTAAATTGGCCGACTCAGGGTCCAAACCCAGACCTGCCTCATGCTAGAACCCATGCTTTTCCTACGGACCAGACCATATCAGGGATTCCTCCTGCTGTATTTCAACATCCAGGTCATTTGTATAGCAAATTTCTCATTTGCAGACATAGTTTTTCTAATGGACAGATGAACATACCTTTTGCATTAGATGGATTAATTGAGCCGGCTGCCTGCTCATGTAGTCAGGCTGAGTTCAGTTTCTCAGTGTGTTTCAAATGTTTTACTCTGTTGCTTTTTATTTGTTTGAACTTGCTTGATGCCTTAGGTGAAATACCATCTGTAAGAAGTCATATATGTTTGACCTAGAAAACAGAACTGTGCAGCCAAAACAATTCTATGATTTGAGTTTTGGAAGAAAGTAATCTGGGCTCATTCTCAAGTTCTTGACGTGGAAAATGTCTAGTTATTGTCCTAAATGAGGTGAGAGGACATCTACTAAGAATGGAAATTTGAATGTCTTGAAGTTAATTTCCTTGAAATTCTTTTGTAAGATTAGCAAGTTTGAGTTAAAAGAAGACAATAGCTTTTATAGCCTGCCAGTTGAAGACTTTTAGAACCACTGATTTTTGTTTTCTTTTTTTTTTTTTTTAGATTTTTATTTTATTTTATTTGACAGATAGAGATCACAAGTAGGCAGAGAGGCAGGCAGAGAGAGAGAGAGGAGGAAGCAGGCTCCCTGCCGAGCAGAGAGCCTGATGCAGGGCTCGATCCCAGAATCCTGGGATCATGACCTGAGCCGAAGGCAGAGGCTTTAATCCACTGAGCCACCCAGGTGCCCCTGATTTTTGTTTTCAAAAGAAAAATTAGAGTAAAATAAAAATTCTCGGGTGTCTAGGTGACCCAGTGGGTTAAGCCTCTGCCTTCAGCTCAGGTGGTGATTTCAGTGTCTTGGGATTGAGCCCCGTATCAGGCTCTTTGTTCTGCGGGGAGCTGCTTCCCCACCCACCTCTCTGCCTACCTCTCTGCCTACTTGTGATCTCTCTCTGTCGAATAAATAAATAAAATCTTTAAAAAAAAAAATTCTCATCTTCTTTCAGCAGTTGGAGTATTTTAACAGAGATTTATTTCTCGCTAAACTCTGAAAATATTGTAGCTTTCGCTCTTCTCTCAACATAGAATTAATTCTACCTGTGTGTAGAAAGAAACTACAAGGAATTTTAAGAAACCGTTCAGGGTTTTTAATTCTTTAGAGTCTTGTTGGCCACTTTCAGTTCAGATCTGGCAAGAAAAATAAGGAAAGACAAAGGCCAAATGCCCTGTAGCTGGTTTAAGGCATACGGCCATTGTTCTGTGTCACTGCAAACCTCTCCCACTCCTGCAGCTGAAGTGGTTAGGACTCTGTGTAAATAAAAACAGTGCTTTTAGGAAAAAAAATTCATATTTGTTGTGAATCTTTACCTGTAAAAGGAGGCTATTTGGAGGGTGGGTGGTTGGTGTATGTAACTCATTGAGTAGAATTGTTGTAAGGAGAACATGATAAAATTTAATAATAAAAATTGTTCTTGGTCTTCTAGCCAGCGTCTCCTGGATAGGATCCAAATCCTTTGCCTTTTTAAGTTTTGCGAAGATCTGCCTCATTCACATGCTCAGCTATATTTTTGGCTCTTTGTCTATAGGTGTCTCTTTACATGTCTGGTGTATAAATGGCCATAACCCCAGTCCTAGTTCCCCATCTCCAGCAATAGCCAACATGTACCACCTTCCTGGTCTAAGAGTTATTAAGTAGAGGATAGAAGGAGTTATTAGATACAGGTATAGATTGGGAGATAATGACTCTAGAAGTTTTTCTTCTTAGTTTCTCATTTCTTTCCCTCCTAATTACTCCTTAACAAAAAAGAAAGGCCACATTCTCTGTTAGCTGAATATTTAGTAATGATGTATAATGACTTTTTGCTGATTGTTTTTTAACTGCAGTTGGACCCGGTTTCCACAGTTGGCTGTCTCATTTAAAAGATAATTAAAGAGACAATTCATGCAGGGTCCTGCTGGGGGGGGGGGGAGGGGGGGGTGGATTTTTAATGCCTTCTGGAAAGTCATCTATATTTTGGAGTGAGTCAGAAAAATTGTTTATCTCATGTTGCTCATTTTATGAACAATAGATTAGTTTTATACTTTTATTGCATCTGATTTAGGGGCCACCTACAAATAAACAATGGACAAAGAACAATAAGAAAAGGCCAGAGACCCAGATTCTAGTCTCGCTGTGTATCTTTTAAGCAAGCCCTTTATCTTTTTCACATCTCAGTTTCTTGTTCTGTAGTAAAGATAATGTCTTTTCTGTTTATTGAAGAGGATTTTTAGGCAAATCAGATGAATCAATATCAGTATTTTAGAAGGGTGGAATGCTGGTTGTGTTATATGGAGGCATTTAATTAAGAACGAAGTAAATTGATGACCCATGAGATGAGGATCAGCCTTCAACTGCAAGTGTCTGGAGCATCCAGGTTGGGGCCCAACAGGGAGTCCCCACAGTCAGCAGGGCCTCGGGGAGCAGGAGTCAGGCTGCTGTCTATTCTTCAGAGATTGACTTTACAGCTTTTATATCCTTCCGTTGCTCCAGGTCTGCTGTCCTCTAACACAGCTGTGGGTTTGAGAACAGTCCTGTCATCCTTCAGGTCCCAGCCTAAGAGCAACTTCTGTGAAGTCTTCCCAGTCTTTTGGAGGCCAGATTTGGAGCTTCTGTCTGTAAAATGAATGTAGGGTAGAATTTAAGAGGAGGGGTCCCGGAGCCAGGACTGCCTGGGTTCAAATCCTCAGCATAGCGCCGACTAGGTATGCCTGCCAGACAAGGAGCTTAGACTTTCTGTGGCTAAGTAGCCTCATCTATAAAATGGGACTGAACATCCCTTATAAGGGATGTTACAAAGCTCTTGGAACAGAGACTGTTATATGTAGTAAGCCCTCGATGAGTTATTTACTTATTTATTCTTGGAGTATTATAATTCTTTTTTATTACCATTATTTTTTTATTCCCTTAGAATTTTGTACATGATCTCTAGCGTAGCACTTGTCACTTTTATCGCAATTACTTGTTTAGACCAGGAACTTCTTAAAGACATAGATACTGTTTTATTAACACTCTGCGTGTCATCCATTCATTGCTCAAAAATGTTTTTGTGACACCCCAAGTCCAGCAAACCGTTGCCACCCCTGACTGAATAGGTACGACTTGAAGGCAGAGCTGCAGTGGCACATACCTTTTTATTTCCACTGGAGCAGAAAGAGTTTATGGCTGGAACTGTAATCCTTGCTCTCCATCTAGATTATACATATCTACCACTTGGTGACCCTCTGGAATTTCCCAAGCCCTGTGTTTATTTAGCACCTAATTGCTCAGGGTGCTGTACAAGGTCATCTCTGAAAATTACTTGATGTTGCTCTGCTTCTCTCTGGGTGGTAGAACCCTAGAGGAACCCGCAAACGTGGCCATATCCACACAGAGCCAGTCAGCAGCAGAGGAAAACGAGTAAACTGCTAAATGACTACATCATTAGGACTTTATGTCCTATTTCTGATATTAGAATGAAAGGCCAGACTCCAGCCACAATGTCACCTGCTTTCCTTTCTCCACCCAGGCAGAGCTCGCAGTGCTTCCTCTGGGTTCTGGCCGTATCTGTATCTGGGCTGTATCTGCCGTGCTTCTCTCCCACAGCGCTCAGTTACGGAGTATTCGCCATGTTGTTTGCCTTCCTTTTTCTCTCTTTGCGACATAGTTGCCCACCTCCACCCCTACCCCGACCTGGCAAGTAGGGTAGGCCTCACGAGGCTTTCATTAAGACTTCGTTGATACTGGTACTTTCTATAGCCCAGACCCCATTCCAAGTAGTCTCAGTTACCCTAAAAACTTAGCAAGACAGCTGTTATCATTACCCATTTTACAGACATGGAAACTGAGACTTATTGAGAGGAAGTGGCAAGGCTGTGCTCCAGAAGTAGTTCTTTCTAGCACCGACTCTTCAAGTGCTGACCACAGTGCCGTGCCTCCTCGTCTGTGTAAGTAGACTCTCAAAAGGCCAGCTGGTGTGGAGGACTTTTCCTCCTCTCACTGCTGAACTCTAAGAGGCTAGGGTTGGCCAGCACGCTCACATGCACCTCTTCCCAGCCCCCTCTTCACTCTGCTTAAAGGTGATTCCAGGGCTGCCTGTGCCACGCTGCTTGCGTTGATCCCAGGTAGGTGAGGAGGGAAATTGGGGACATAGTTCCTTTAGGTTCCACCTCACACATGGATCTTTCTATTTGTCTGGTTTTGGCTATTCAGTATATTGTGGCAGTACCTAGCAACTGGACAGTCTTAAGCACGTGGATCCCTGTATCTCCCTACAGGTTGGGTGCCTCCATGCAACTGGGGGCTGCAGACCCCCTAAACGGCTGCTTTTCTAAGTCCCTCTGTGGGTGGAGAAATGCGTTACCCTAGTGGGAGGGGAAGGCTAATCCTTTATTTGTTTAGTTCTCAAAAAACTTGAACAACAGGTTTAACTTAGATCTGTGCCATTTTAATGCAAATTTTATACAGGTATGGTTATGGCACTCCTTTTTGTTTTATATGCCAGATGGCAAAAAAAATCTGTTCTAAGAATGCCTGTGGTGTGACTGTCTGTGAGCCCCCTTCCCGCTGTCCCTTGAGGCTGTATCTCACTCAGACAGCATTCTTCCCCTCTTCTCTTGTCCCTTCCTCACATGAAGTCAGAGTCACCCAGCACATTGCAGACATGATTCTCAAGACTCACTGGGGGGGCGCCTGAGTGGCTCCGTTGGTTGCGCGTCTGCCTTTCGCTCAGGTCATGATCCCAGGGTCCTGGGATCGAGTCCCGCGTTGGGCTCCCCGCTCCTTGGGGAGTCTACTTCTCCCCCTCCTTCTGCCCCTCCCTTGCTTGTGTGTTTGCTTTCTTTGTCAAGTAAGTAAGTAAATAAATAAATTCTTTAAAAATAAATAAATAAAACTTTAAAAAAAACAAACAAACCTCATTGGAAGGCACTGATTAGAAATACAGGAGGTGGGTCTTAATCCAGACTTAGGGAATCGGAATCTTCGCGGGAGGGGCTGGGAACTTTTTTTTTTTTTTTTTAATTTTTTATTTATCTATTTCTTTTATTTTTTATTTTTTTAAAAATATTTTTATTTATTTATTTGACAGAGATCACAAGTAGGCAGAGAGGCAGGCAGAGAGAGAAGGAGGGGAAGCAGGCTCCCTGCTGAGCAGAGAGCCTGATGCAGGGCTTGATCCCAGGACTCTGGGATCATGACCTGAGCTGAAGGCAGAGGCTTTAACCCACTGAGCCACCCAGGTTCCCCTATCTATTTCTTTTAGAGAGAGTGCAGGAGGACAGGAAGAGGGAGAGAGAGAATCCTGAAGCAGACTCCCTAATTAGCAGGGAATCTAACATGGGGCTCCATCCCGGGACCCAGAGATCATGCACTGAACCAAAACTAAGCGTCAGCTGCTTAACTGACTGAGCCACCCACACGCCCCAGGAATTTGTATTTTTACAAGTTCCTCTGGTGATTCTCAAAAATTGGGTGTTTGGAAAATGTTGCTTTAGTGTAGCAAACACTGGTTGACTACCAGTGGTGAGAACGATAAGAGCGTAGTCTGTCAGTGGGCAGTGACAGAGATGTGGAATAACAAATTCAGTTAGGTGGGCTAACTAAAGTCCTTTGGTCTAGTCTTGCCCTCTGCCTAAGGGATACATTGATATCTGGAGCAGTTCCTGCAGCTTTTAATGCCCAGTGATCTTATGGACTACATTACCCCCTTCAGGCAGGCCAGGAGCCGTTTTTCTGGTCACTTTTGAGGTCTGGCTGTCCAGTTTCAGTAAACTTGGTTCCATAAATTTCTTTCCCTGGGCCTTTCAGCTCTTGCTAACGTAAAGCCCTCTCTTTCTCCCATTTCCTGTTTTCCACCCAAGTACACACATCTCTGATTTGTTCTTCTCTCACTGCCTCCACCTTACTAATTCATTCAGTCACTCATTCAACAAGGGTCTATTGTACCAGACTGTGGGTGGGCTACAGAGATGAACACGACACAGTCCCTGCCCTCAAGTGCGGGGTCTAGTGGGGACACAGATGTGGACACAAACACAGTACCAGTGATGTGCCAAGTGCTGTCCTGGTGTGTGCAGAGTTGAAGGGGTACCGAGAAGTGATGAAGGGGTGGCCGGTGTCACAGAGGAGGTGCCTTTTGAGCAGGGTCTTGTGGTCATAGAAAAGGGGGAGGGCATTTTAAAGGCTCATCACCATAGTCCTCACATTCTCATTGCAGTTCATCTTCTAGGTCTCCTTAGGTGGGTTTGCTTTTTTATGGGTCTAATGGAGCTGATTTTCTTGGCTGAATTGAACTCCACTGGTTGACTTTTTTCAAAACCCGAGATGGTTAGTAGTTGATTCATGTCCAGGATAACAAGTCTACCAGTCTATCCCACGATTAGTTACTGACAGTGAACAATTGAGACGCTAAACCCTGAAGTAAGCTTAAAAAGGCCTTTCACTTTATCAGATATGTTCTGAGCCGGCAGAAGTGGTCTTTTTGCCCTTCGGGGAGTGGGGTGTGTGTGTACAGTGGAAGTGGGGAAGGTTTTGAGTGGCAAACAGGACAGGAGAATGCTCCATTGTTTCTTTATGCAATAAGAGACTTGATTTCCTCTTTTTAAGAGGGGTTTTAACCCTTTTTTAAGAGGGGTTTCCTTGGTAGGCTACCACATCTCTGTTAGTTGTGCGTATTATTGGAGATTACCTAAACTCTTCAGTTTCCTAATTCGACAAGGTTGATTTCTTTTTCCAAAAAAATGCACGGTGGGTTTCTCTTCTTTCACTCAAGAAGCCGAGATGAAGGGCCACTGTGATTCAGTTTGTGCAGTCTAGTAAGTAGTTGTGATTGTAGTTTTAAATATTGTTTCTTGAAATAATGGATGTTCTTTATAGAAAAATGAGAAAATACAGATAGCAAAAAGGAAAAGAAGCTAAAATGAATCTATAACCTTGCAAGCCAATAGCTAGCCACTGTTAATATTTTGGTGTATAAAACTCCAGATTTTCTCTGTGCATGTGTGTGTGTGTGTGTGTGTAAAAGTAGTTATTCCAGAAATTGAATATACTATGTAAACTGTTTAGTATCTTGCATTTTTCCCTGTTTTATATATGTATTTATAAATCTCTGTGTGTGTGTATATATGTATACATGCATATATACACACACACATATTGTGACCATCTTACTGTTTACAAATACGTATCTATAGAACCATTCTTTCTTAATAGAAAGAAATCTTTATTTTTGAAATTATGCAAATCATCTAGTCTTTCTAAAATCAAACTCTGTTCAAGTATATAAAACAAGTGAAACCCCTCATAATTCCATTTCCCAAGGGTATACATTAATTTAATGTTTATATACATTATATTCCAGACTATTTTCTATACCTAAACATACCTATTTCTGTTTTTTACAAAATTAGATCTGTAATACTTACTGTTCTGCAACTTGCCTTTTACCCTTTGTATATTTTAGACATCTTCCTGTGCCAGTATATTTGGAATACCAGCTTATTATTAGGTAGACCCAGGGTTTCTTATCCTTAACACTTTTGCCATTTTGGCCTGGATAGTTCTTCATCATGTCCGGTGCATGTCTGGAGACTTAGCGGCATCCCTGGCCTTTGTCCCTGAGATGCCAGTAGTACCCCTTCTTCTCGTTGTGACAAAAATATCTCCAGACGTTGTCAGGTGTCCCATTGGGAACAAAATCACTCCCAGTTGAAAGCCATTGACATAGATGGTCTATAATGTAAGTATCTAGACCCCTCCCAGTTTTTTTATTTCAAAGAATAGGTCGGGCAATATTCTTGTTTGATTTTTGTGCACCATTGTGAATATTGTCATTGAATAAATTCCTAAAAATGCAGCTGCTGAATCAAAATTTTGTTAGAAATTACCAAATGACTTCAAAGAGATTGTATCAGTTTATTTTTCAGCTATATCCTCATGATTTCAAAATCCTCTCTCTTTCCTGAGTTCTAGATCCACATATCCAGCTGTTGGATGACATGTCCTTTTGTGTGTCTCATGGGCTTTTCCTAAACTCAACTTCTTCAGCCCACTGAACTTGGATTTCTTACTGTATTTCTCTGTCATGGAATAGCACCACCGTCTGCCAGAAACCTTCTTACCTGTACCCATCTAGTCACCAGATCCTGTCCAGTGTTTCTCCCGAATGTGTCTCTTAATCCGTTCATTTCTTCCCATCCCTTCTACCACTGTCTTTAATTCAGGCTACTGCTAACTTGCCCAGATTACTGTAGTAGCTGGGGTAACAGGTAGTCTGTCTGGCCTCTACTCTTGGTCCCATTCTCCTCAGGAAGAGAGAACTAACTTGCCGAACTCCATAGTCTTAGAGGGTGCCTTCCCTACTTAAGCCCCTCAATGAGCGCTGCTACCTCCCCACTGTCTACTCCATCAGTCCCCTGCTGAGGCTAACAGCAACCGACAATCACCGCCCTTAGTTTCAAGTCTCTGTGTTGTAAATTTTAGTATATAAATTGCTTTTTATGCTAGATTTTGACTTTAAAATAAAGTTTTCTCTGAATTAAAAAAATATTTTTTTTAGAAAACAATGCTCTATCATATCAATTCACAACATATATTTATCCCTCCAGCTTTGAATTACTCATTTTCCCTTGAATGCACTTTTGTTCTCCTGTGTTTCCTGTACCTTTTCACCCTGCTCTCTGCCCATTCATTTGCTACCTTTTCTTTAGTACCTAGCATAGTTCTTGGCACTTCCACCACATTTTTTCCCTCTGTTTATCAGCTCATTCTTGTTGCATTTGTTGCATGTGTACTTGTCCTTTGTGTATACTTTTTTAGAAATTTAACCTTGTAAGACATCCAGGTACATAAATAATACAAACCAGTGAACCAAGGGGAGAGAATATGGGAATTCCAGCCCTGGTTCAAGCATAGGTACTAGGCTGCAGAAAGGCCTATGGGTATCCCACCCCAGTGCTTGAACGTTGACTTCTCCCCTGAACTAGATTTTTTATTTTACGTGGTTCCATATAGCAATATAGCTGAGTACCTCCTGTATCAGTTGCATTCATGTGGTCAGACTGAAACTTCGGAGAGACCATTTGTCTGCCAGCCTCGCAGCATTCCTTTTGGTCTGTCGTAAATACCAGGGAAACGAAGGGTGCCTAGGAACTCGGGAATCTCTGACATGGTATGCGGCATATTGCTCTGCTAGACTGGTGTGGAGACAAGCCCTCCAATTTTCCACAAGAAGTCAGCTCCAAGACTGTGGGAAATCACACATAGCAAAATCCTTGGCAAAGAACTATACATTTTTTTCCCTCTACTCTCTATGTGGTAATTCTATAACACTCTGTAATTAATTTTATTTTTACAGTGAACAACCACAGAGTAAGAATAATGCATAACCTATTTCTGTTTCTTGCTATTTTAGGGGACATCACACAGAAGGGATACGAAAAGAAAAGGTCAAAACTCCTGTCTCCCTACATCCCGCAGACACAAGGTAGGCAATGAGAAGTGGTTTAAACCTTTTCAGTATTTTTACCCCAAAGAATGCTATCTTAACAGAAGATCTGTCTTTTGTTGGTTCCTGTTTTTTCCCCTCCCTTCCTCACCAGGAGGGAGAGAAAAACGGAAGGAAAGAAAGGAGGAAATGAATCTTAATTGAACATCTGCTGTGTGCTAGGCACTTTTAAAATACCTAAGTCATCAAATCATTTACACAGAGCTTGGGTGGTAGCGTATATGTGCATAGCTGACATGATTCAATGGCAGAAAATTCCAGGTCACGGAAAAACTGCGTATTGCTTATGCCTGAGCACAAACTGGTGGAGAGAAGCAAGGGCAGCAAAGATAAGAAGGAAGGACAGATTAAGTATTGCAGGGAAGCTCAAGGATTGCAGTACCTGAGGATTTGGGGGTAAGAACCCTAATAAACTTCTCTGTTGATTCCCTTATTCCTTCTGCAAAGAGATGGTAGGTTCTTGATATGTCAGAAAGTCCTGAGTCATGGTGTGCTTAATTCCAGAGAGCTTGCTGTAACCTTTGCCTATAGGCAAGGCTGTCTGTCTCTAAGTCATCATATTTTTTTAAAGTTACTCAGATTTGAGGATTTCCTTTGATAATCTATTTCTGCTTTAATCACTTCTACTATAAAGAATTTTTTCTTTATTTCTAATTTCTCCTTTGCAGTCAAAGTCCCATTTCCTCAAGCCTCTTCTTTGTGGAGCTAATTGCTTTTATTTCTGGGTTATAAATACCTTGAGGACTTGGTATTCCCCACTGTTCTAATATTAAGCCTTGCACAGGGTATTTGGTCTGTAAATACTGAATGAATAATAGAATAAGAAAATGAATAGTGGTGACATATCAATATATTTCACTGAGGTCCTCATTTTATTTTCTACATTATTCTTGGAAATTCCTCCCTACAAAAACTAGTAGGTCAGTGCAGTGAGAGCCAATTTAAAAAATATCTTAATGAACAGATAGATGTCAAAAGGACTTGAGAAAGAAGAGGTAGAAATTGGGCCAGTGACAACTAATGAAAAGCCAGCATTTGCTGAGCAAGGCATGAGAGAGAAGAGGAGTACTCTGGCTGCTTAAATGTGGATCTGGCTCATGCCTCTGTAGGGTCAGAGATTTACTTTAGTGACTTTGTGCAAAAGCAGTTGCATCCTGAGACAATAACTCAATAAGAAATAGGACCAAGAAATAGGACTCAATATAAAAAAGGACTATGGTGTGTTAATCTTTAGTCAGGCTACATAGATGCCAAATCATGTTAAAAAATCAGTTTATCAGGGCACCCAGGTGGCTTAGTCGGGTTAAGTGTCTTCTGCCTTTGGCTCAGGTCACAGTCCCTGGATCCTGGGATTGAGCCCCACATCACGCTCCCTGCTCAACTGGTAGTCTGTTTGTCCCTCTTCATCTGCACCTCCTCCATTTTCATGCTCTCTCTTTCTCAAATAAAATATTAAAAAAAAAAGGGGTTCAACAAAATCAAAAGCTTATTCTTCCTCTCATCTCATGCTCTCTGTGTCTCTCAAATAAATAAAATCTTTTTTTAAAAAAAGGATTTTATTTATTTGAGAAAGAGAGCATGAGATGAGAGGAAGGGCAGAGCCAGAGGGAGAAGCAGACTCTCCCCTGCCTCAGAGAGCCTGATGCAGGGCTCCATCCCAGGAGCCTGAGATCATGACCTTAGCCAAAGCCAGATGCTTAACTGACTGAACCTCCCAGGCACCCAATTAAATAAAATCTTAAAACAAAACAAAAACAAAAACGGTTTATCAGTTAACTATGAGAAACCATTGAGACTTACTCAAGTCTATGTGATCAGCCCATTCTTGCCCCTGGATAGGCCTACAAGGGGAGCCAAATCACAAATGGAAATTCGTTCACTGAGTACAAATCAGACGTTTAACTGCGGTAGGCCAAGAGAAGGGATTATAGCCTTCTCACAGTAGGAAGGGTCTTGCAGATGACCTCATGGGGAGAAAGGAGCCATTTAAGAGTAGCTCCTTCACCTTCCTGCTACCAAACTTGAGACTTGCCACATCCATGCCCATCATGTTTACGTCCTTCCTTCTGGTTGAAAAGGTAATCTGTTTCCCTTATCCAAGGCCAGTCATTCCACCTGTGCTTTGGATCCTGTTCCCTCTTCACTTTTCAGAAACTTTATATTATCATCCAAAGGCAGGACAGTGGAAGTAGGCCAGCCCTGGTAGAGGCAGTAAGGGGTGCAGTATCTGTAACAATTAAAAAAGCAATAATAGGAGGCACCTGAGTGGCTCAGTCAATTAAACGTCTGCCTTCTGCTCAGGTCATGATCCCAGAGTTCTGGGATGGAGCCCCGCATCAGGCTCCCTGCTCATCCCTCTCCCTCCACCACTCCCCCTGCTTGTGCATGCAGTCTCTCTCCCTGTCAAATAAAATCTTGAAAAAAACCAAAAAAATAATAATAAAGCCAACAAAAAGTTGGCCTGCTTTTATTATCCTAGCTAGCAATTCCGAAGACTGTAAATACGACGGTCACCCTGCTGAAGCTTGTACGCTCGCTCTGTCCCTTTCACCCAGATTCTTACCTCAGCAGTCCATCATGCTTGTTAACTGCTCTGTTAAAAAAAATCCTCCCTTGTCAGCCTCTTCCATCTTAACTCTGTCTGCTTCCCCTTTATGACCAAACTGCTCTAAGCCGTCTCTATTTTGTTAACTCCCACTCACTTCTCAGCCAGTTCCAGTCCCTTCAAGAACTGTTTTAAGTGACATCACAGAAGTTGCCACTCTAACCTCTTGAAACACTCCTTTTGAAACTCTCTCTTCGTTCTCTTACTCTCCTCCTTCTCTTGCCTCCTAGTCATCCTTGCAGGCTCGTTCTCCTCTGTTAAGTGTTGGGAGTTCTCAAGGCAAGGCCCCAAGCCCTCTTGATGTCTCACTCTATAGCAGTAACTCATACATGGCAGCCTACATCACAGTCACTGGAGGTCTTGTTGGTATACAAATTGAAGGACCTCATTCTCAGGGTTTCTGATTCAAGAAGTCCAGGGAGGGGACTGGGAATTTGTGTTTCTGTTAAACCTCCAGGTGAAGTTGAGGTTGCTGATCCAGACACCACACTTTGAGAACCAGTGCTGTATCGCCCTACAGCATTTCAGCCATACCTGTAGCTTTAATTATCGTTTAGAAACAGCTAACTCCAAAATATGTATCTTCACCTCAAATCTGTCCTAAGCTCCTGACTCGTAGATCCAACTGCGCACTTAAGATTTCCATTTACATAACTTAAAGGAGCCTCCTTTTCAACATATCTATTAAATCAATGACTTCCATACACCATCCCCACCACCACTGCCAACATGTACACATGCAAAACAAAAAATAAAAACAAAATCCAGCTATAGTGACATGAGCCTGCTCTTGTGTTTTTCTTCTAGTTTTCTCCTTCTGAGTAAATTGAACCCTCATCTGAAAACCCAACGAATATAGAGTCTTAAAAATCATCCGCAGCATGTCCTCCTTTCCCCATCTCTTGTCTTTCACCAAGTTCTGTCAGTTTTCTGTTTCTTCATTTTTGGCAAATTTAATTTTTTTCTAGGAAATCATCTATTTTGTATACATTTTCAAATTTACTAAGTTACTCGCAATGTTCCCTTTCTTTTTAAAGCCTCTGCTTGTTTACATTGTCTACTTGTAACTCTTTTTTTCTCTTGATGACCTTCTCAGAAGTTTGTCTTATCAAAGAATAAGCTTTTGGGGCGCCTGAGTGGCTCAGTGGGTTGAGGCCTCTTCCTTTGGCTCGGGTCATGATCCCAGGGTCCTGGGATCGAGCCCCGCGTCGGGGCTATCTGCTCAGCAGGGAGCCTGTTTCCCTTCCTCTCTCAGCCTGCCTCTCTGCCTACCTGTGATCTCTGTCTGTCAAATAAATAAATAAAATCTTTAAAAAAAAAATAAGATTTTGATTTTGTTGAAACCCCCCCCCCTTTTTTAAGATTTTATTTATTTATTTGACAGACAGAGATCACAAGTAGGCAGAGAGGCAGGCAGAGAGAGAGAGGTGGAGGCAGGCTCCCTGCGGAGCAGAGAGCCCGATGCGGGGCTCGATCCCAGGACCCTGGGATCATGACCTGAGCTGAAGGCAGAGGCTTAACCCACTGAGCCACCCAGGCACCCCCCACTTTTTTTTTAAGATTTATTTATTTGAGAGAGAGAGAGAGCATAGGAGGGAGGGGGCAGGGGGAGAGGGAGAGAGAGTCTCAGGCAAACTCTGTGCTCAGCATGGAGCTGGATATGGGGCTTGACCGGGGGCTTGTTTTATGATCCTGAGCTGATTCTGATCTGAAACCAGTGTCCAGTGCCCAACCATCTACACCAGCCAGGCACCCCATTTGTTGAACCCCCCCCTTTTTTAAGATTTTATTTATTTATTTGACAGAGAGAGATATCACAAGTAGGCAGAGAGGCAGGCAGAGAGAGAGGGGGAAGCAGGCTCTCTGCTCAGCAGGGAGCTCGATCCCAGGACCCTGAGATCATGACCTGAGCCAAAGGTAGAGGCTCAACCCACCGAGCCACCCAGGTGCCCCTGAACCTTTTTAAGTATGTCTTTATTTTCTGGTTTATTATTTTCAGCTTCTATGTGTATTTCCTTCCTTAAACTCTTTGTTTAGTCTTTTGTATTCTTTCTAGATTTCCTGAGTTGGATGCTTAGATTTTCTTCTGCCTTCCTTCTTGAGATCAGTGTTCCTTAATTTCACTGTGGTCAGAAAACATGTCTGACAAAATCAAGTCTTTGTTATTTATTAAGATGTGGCTAGGATTTGGTAAATTTCTGTAACTCATCTGTTTGTGTTTTATTTCTTGAATGGATGATTTTGGCCCATTAATTCAAAGTAGTTAATTGTGTTTTTCAGATCTTTTCTGTTCTTGGTAACATCTTGACTATTTGATCTATTATTTCTAATAGAAATACATTAAAAAAATCTGTACTGTGACCATGTGTTTATCAGTTTTCCTTGTAGTTCTGTCAAGTTTTATTTTATATGTTTCAAAGTAATATTACTAAGAACAAGACAAGGATGCCCATTCCTACCACTTTTATTCATCGTAATACTGGAAGTCCTAGCCACAGCAGTTAGACAACATAAAGAAATAAAAGGAGGGGGCACCTGGGTGGCTCAGTTGGTTGGGCGTCTGCCTTCAGCTCGGGTCATGATCCTGGGGTTCTGGGGTCGGGCCCCACATCGAGCTCCTTGCTCAACCTGGAGCCTGCTTCTCCCTCTCCCTCTGCCTGCCACTCTGTCTACTTGTACACTCTCTCTCTGTCAAATAAAGAAATAAAATCTTCAAAAAAAAAAAAAAAAAAAAGAAAAGTAATAAAAGGAATCCAAATTGGTAAGGAAGAAGTAAAACTCACTGCTCACAGATGACATGACACTATAGAAAACCCTCAAGACTCCACCAAAAAACTACTAGAACTGATAAATGAGTAGGATACAAAATCAGTGTATATAAATCTGTTGCATTTCTACACACTAATGAGCAGCAGAAAGTGAAATTAGGAATCCCATTTTTTTTTTTTAAAGATTTTATTTATTTATTTGACGGACAGAGATCACAAGTAGGCAGAGAGGCAGGCAGAGAGGAAGAAGCAGGCTCCCTGCTGAGCAGAGAGCTCAATGTGGGGCTTGATCTCAGGACCCTTGGATCATGACCTGAGCCGAAGGCAGAGGCTTTAACCCACTGAGCCACCCAGGCGCCCCAGGAATCCCATTTATAAATGCACTAAAACCAATAAATATCTAGGAATAAACTTAACCTGAGAGGTAAAAGTACTCTGAAAACTATAAAACTGATGAAAGAAATTCAAGATGATACAAAGAAATGGAAAGATACTCCATGCTTATGGGCCAGAAGAACAAATTTTGTTAAAACAATCTACAGATTCAATGCAATCCCAATTAAAAATACCAACAGCATTTTTTACAGCACTAGAAAACAGTCCCAGAATTTGTTTGGAACCACAGAAGACCTTGATTAGTCAAAGCAGTCTTGAAAAAGAGAAACTGTGGAAGTATCACAGTTCAGATTTCAAGTTATATTACAAAGCGGTAGTAATTAAGACAGTATGGTACTGGCATAAAAATAGACACATAGATCAAAGGAATGGAATAGAAAACCCAGAAATAAACCCTCAATTATATGGTCAATTAATCTTCAACACACGAGAACTGAAAATACGATTTGAAAAGATCTTCTTTGGAAAAAGTCTCTAAAACAGTGGTGTTGGGAAAACTGGACAGCAACATGCAAAAGAATGAAATTGGACCATTTTCTTTCGCCATACCTAGAAATAAATTCAGAATGGATTAAAGAGGTAAATGTGAGCTGAAACCATAAAAATCCTTGAAGAGAACACAGACAGTAATCTCTCTGACTTTGGCCATAGCGACATTTTTCTAGATATGTCTCCTGAGGCAAGTTAAATAAAAGCAAAAATGAACTATTGGGATTATATCAAAAACGTTTTGCCCAGTGAAGGAAATGGTAGTCTTCTGAATGGGAGAAGATATCTGCAAATGACCTGATAAAGGTTTAGTATCCAAAATATATGAAAAACTGCTGCATCTCAATACCAAAACCCAGATAATCCAATTAAAAATGGGCAGAAGACATGAACAGACATTTTTCCAAAGAAGACATCCAGATGGCTGGCAGACACATGAAAAGATGCTCAACATCACCCATCAGCAGGGAAATGCAAATCAAAACTACAGTGAGCTATAACCTCATACCTGTCAGAATGGCTAAAATCAAAACCACAGGGAACAACAGGCATTGGTGAGGATGTGGAGAAAAAGGAACCTTCTTGCACTGTTGGTGGGAATGCAAACTGTGGCAGCCATGGTGAAAGACAGTATGAGGGTTCCGCAAAAATTAAAAGGGGAACTACCCTAGGATCCAGGAATCGCACTCTTGGGTATTTACCCAAAATATACAAAAACACTAATTCAAAAGGATACATGCACTCCTATGTTTATTGCAGCATTATTTACAATAGCCAAACTATGGAAGCAGCCCAAGTGTCCAGCGATAGATGAATGGATAAAGAAGAGGTGGTATATATACACAAAGGAATATTATTCAGCCATAAAAAGAATGAAAACTTGCCATTTGCAACAACATGGATGGAGCTAGAGAGTATACTGCTAAATGAAATAAGTCAGAGAAAGACCAATACCGTATGATCTCACTTGTGTGGAATTTAAGAAAGAAAACAAATGAGCAGAGAAAAAAAAAAAGAGAGAGAGACACAAAGCAAGAAACAGGTTTGTTTTTTTTTTTTTAAAGATTTTATTTATTTATTTGACAGACAGAGATTACAAGTAGGCAGAGAGGCAGGCAGAGAGAGAGGAAGGGAAGCAGGCTCCCTACCAAGCAGAGAGCCCGATGCGGGGCTCGATCTCAGGATCCTGGGATCACGACCTGAGCCGAAGGCAGAGGCTTTAACCCACTGAGCCACCCAGGTGCCCCAAGAAACAGGTTTTTAACTGTAGAGAACAAATTGATGGTTACCAGAGGGGGGGTGGATGAGGGGTTGGGAGAAACAGGGATATGGATTAAAAAGACCCCACAAGGTTTATTTATTGTGAGGAAAAAGGAAAAAAGTAAGGAAAAAGGTAAGATAAAATGATAAAATACAGTAAAATATAAATAAATAAGTTTAAAAAGTGAAAAAACAAAATGATGTTAGGGGCGTCTGGGTAGCTCAGTTAGTTGAATGTCTGCCTTCTGCTCAGGTCATGGTCTCAGGGTCCTGCGATCCAGCTCCGAGTCAGGCTCAGTGTTCAGTGGGGAGTCTGCTTCTCCTTCTCTGCCTCTCCTCTTGGCTTGTCCTCTCTCATGCTCTCTCTCTCTTTCTTTCTCAAATGAGTAAATACAATCTTTAAAAAAGTAAGTTTACTAGATATACACGAAGTAAGAATTACTATGTCTTTCTTTGTAAATTGTTCCCTTTTATCATGAATAACTGTCTTTGTCCCTGTGGTGTTTTTTTATCCTAAGGCTTTTTAAGTAATCTAAACTGTCTACAGTTATTAGACATCTTAATTCTCCTCCCAAACAATACAAGTAGTTTAAAAATGCTTCAATATCGACTACTCCATCTTATATTTTAGTATGACCTTGTTTACATACCCCCTCCATTATCAACTATTGTTACATAGCCAACGGCACTTAATATCTGTTCTTTGCTCCCTATTTCTTCATACATCTCAGTCCTTCCTCTCAGTTTAATTTCTTTCTTCCTAAAGTCCATCCTATAGTAGTTATATTTGTGAGTGAGGGTTTTTAGTGGGGTATTCTCTCCATTTGTGTCTATCACTTTGCCTACCTCTGATTTTGAATCTGTGTCTTTCCCAAAATGGGGTTGGTTGTAGGGCTGGATAATCTATACGGTATAGGTGCTGTAGCAGAAGAAGAGATGACCTCTTAGAATATTTACCCCGTGTATCTCTATAGATTTTGAAGAAAGTATTTAGTTTGATTTTTTTTTAAGGGCATTGGAATGTAGGTTTTAAACTTAACTAAATTATATTAATGTCTGATACAGAATTAAGTGAAGTAAAAGTCATTTTAATGCTTTCGGTAAGAATTTTCTAAATCTTCCTTTCGGAAGGATAACTTCTGAGTTCTTTCTCTTATTAGATTTCATCCATTTAATGGTGAGAAGCTTCACTGTGAAGGCAGCTAATTGAATGTAGTGTTTAAAAGTGACATTCTTGGGGCGCCTGGGTGGCTCAGTGGGTTAAAGCCTCTGCCTTCGGCTCAGGTCATGATCTCAGAGTCCTAGGATCGAGCCCTACATCAGACTCTTTGCTCAGCAGGGAGCTTGCTTCCTCCTCTCTCTCTGCCTGCCTCTCTGCCTACTTGTAATCTCTGTCTGTCAAATAAATAAATAAAATCTTAAAAAAAAAATTAAAAAAAAATTAAAAAATAAAAGTGACATTCTTCACTAATCTCTTTTGAAATAAAAAATTAATACTGCTTGCAGCATTGTATTAGAACAATTATATGCACATGCTTGTCTAAAAATTCAGTGAAAGATATTTTTTTAAGGATTTTTTTTTTTAAGATTTTATTTATTTATTTGACAGAGATCACAAGTAGGCAGAGAGGCAGGCAGAGAGAGAGAGGAGGAAGCAGGCTCCCCGCAGAGCAGAGAGCCCGATGCGGGGCTCTATCCCAGGACCCTGGGATCATGACCTGAACCGAAGGCAGAGGCTTAACCCACTGAGCCACCCAGGTGCCCCCTTTTAAGGGTTTTTATTTGTTTAAGTAGTCTTTACAGCCATTGTGGAGCTTGAACTCACAACCCTGAGTTCAAGAGTCAGACGCTCTACTGACGGAGCCAGCCAGGCGCCCCTAGTGAATGATTTTCTGTATGGAATTTATTTGGGGTTGAAATTATCTTGGATTGCATATTTACGTATATTTTTTATTTCTTTCCTCAAATGTTAAATAAGACTTAAAAATTGAACAGTGTAGCAGGACAATGAAGAAATGTGCAAGAGAGCACAAGTTTGAAGACAATACTTAGAAATTAAGTATTAGAAATTGAGTAAAGATAGTATTGGTTAATAATAAGTATAGCTTAACCGGTTGTGTAACAAGGTTTAGGTTCTGAAGTCACTATATGACAAAAATCTGACATGTCAAATTACTCAAATCTCCCAACATTGGAATTGATTGTTGTTTTGTTAGTTAAATACAAACCAGATTTTTATCTGGTAAATGAAGAACCATGATGTGTGAAAAATATGTATCTTGATAAAGGTTAAAATCATCCTCAGGGACTCAAGAAGCTCGCACACTGAGAGTCTTGGGAGAAATGAAGTTTTGGCAGTTTCACATCTACTCATTCTGAGCCATGGCCTCTTTGAAAGGAATGGCCTGTAGCACATCTTTCAGTGTGGAAACTACTGGGGCCTGGATGTAGAGCTTCTCACACACCTCAGTTGGCAAGATGTTCAGGGGGAAGGGGCCAGAAATTAACTCTCTTTTGGCATGGTCCAAAGAATTGAAATTTCAGACCACATGTGTTTTGACGCCTCTGTAAATTAGTCATTCTTGCCCACTCTTAGAGTTGTAGAAGAACTAAAGGCTTTATGTAGGGAGGCAATTTCCCTCTGCTGATCCCAGGTCTGATCTTTAAGTTAAGATACTTTGGATACAAGTAACAGCTAGTTTTAATAGGACAAAGTTTATTCTAATGCTGCAGGGGTTACTGACTGAACCTCCGGACGATACATATTTACTAATTGCTTCCAGGGTCCCAGGTACTATCAAGACAGCAGGAGACAAGACTAGACAAGGCTGATGAGTCTGCCTGGGACCTACACCCTCCCACCCCCCTACCCCCAGCTTGCTCCCTCACTCTACTAGGGGTTTGCTCAACTAGGACTTCCACAAAGAAGCATTCCTTGATCGGCCTTATCAAAACCAGTCCCCACTCCCATTATCTGAGCTGCATTTTTAAAAAGTTCTCTCTGACTGTCCCATTGATTATAGTTTATTCATGTGTCTCACTCTCCTACTAGATTCCTAAGGTCTCTGAAATCAGGAAAATTCGTTTTCCATTATTATTTTTATTCTTCATGTCCCCAGTTTCTGGCTTTAGGGCCTGACATATAGTAGATGTTCTGGAAATGTTTGTGGAACTGAACAGAAAGGACATTTAGAATTTCCAGTATCTCTTTCAGTAAACATCTGTGAAGACGAAAGTGTTGGGTAATGAAAGGAACAGATTACTGTACAGATTGGAGAGTGATGATCCTGGCAGCTTGTCTCCGCCCTCAGTATATCTTTAATTTAGATGTGCTACAACTCCAAGAGACTGTGTAGAGTATTTTGGTTCTCATCTGAGATTTGGCATTTCTCTTTAGTTAATTTTTATTTTTAAATGAAATTAATGAACCTATTTTAAATAGTCATATGGGACTACAGGGTTTGTAACAACAACAGAAACGGGCAGTGTCTTCTTCCCCCAGAGACGGATTCTTTCAGCTACTTTAACTGTTTCTTCTGGCATTTAAACTCTGTGTTTCTAGGTAACATTTTTACCACTATTTCTGGACTTTTTTTTTTTTTTTCCAATTTGAGGCATTATTTCTTTCCTACTAGAAAAGATTAGAGTCTTTCTTACATATTCCTCCCTCAACCACATAGACACCACACACTCCCTTTTCCCCTTTCCCCGTTCTTTCACATCTCCCATCTCATACTCATTCTGGGCTGTATGCTTAATATGTTACTTTCATTGTTAAATTAGCATTCAGTGCTTACTTTTTTTTTTTTTTAAAGATTTTATGCATCTATTTGAGAGAGAGAAAGCATGCATACAAGTGGGGGGAGGGGCAGAGGGCGAGGAAGAAGCAGACTCCCCACTGAGCAGGGAGCCCATTGAGGGGCCCCATCTGGGGATCCTGAGCCAAAGGCAGATGCTTAAGTGACTGAGCCACCCAGGTGCCCCTTACAGGTTTTGTTTTTTTTTTTTTAAGAGTTCAGCTTTTTATTGAACAGGATACAGAAGAGGTTTAGTTAAAAAGACCAAAGCCCATGTCATCATCAGACTCCTCTGATTCTTTCTTTGCTTCCACTTTCTTCTCTTCAGCTGGGGCAGCCCTGGTGGAGGGAGCAGGACCTCCTGCAGGCAGAGCACCGGTGGCTGACGCAGGTCCACCAGCCCCTGTGTTACAGACATTACAGACGAGGCCCCGATGTTGACACTGGCCAGGGCCTTTCAAACAAGCCCAGCCCAAAAGGTTCAACATTTACATCCGCTGCTTTAATGAGGGCACTGATCTTATCCTCCATGACATCACTTCTTAAGGTGTGGGACGAGGGCCAAGTAGATGCAGGCAAGCTCCAAGACCAAAGCCATGGTGTGGGTGAGTGCTGAGGGGGCACTGCTGGACCTGCTGCGAGTCACCCAGTGAAGCTTCCTCAGAAGGACTGAGTACCGGGGCGCCTGGGTGGCTCAGTGGGTTAAGCCACTGCCTTCGGCTCAGGTCGTGATCTCGGGGTCCTGGGATCGAGTCCCACATCGGGCTCTCTGCTCGGCAGGAAGCCTGCTTCCCTCTCTCTCTCTGCCTGCCTCTCCGTCTACTTGTGATCTCTCTCTGTCAAATAAATAAATAACATCTTAAAAAAAAAAAAAGATTATAAAAAAAAAAAAAAAGGACTGAGTACCTTAGCAGCAGCTGAGGAAACTCAATACTTGCATTATTATGATTATGTAAATATTGTTCACAGCTAAGCTGTTCGCTTTACTAGGATTACTTTTTTTCAGAATTATCCATCAGTTTATTATTCTTTTTGTAGAAATAGCTCTTGGTGCTGTCTCTCCTGCATATCTGAACTGTTTGTTTTCTTGTTCTGCTACAGGCCTTCATCATCATTCTGGTGGCATTTGGGGAAGGAGTAGGGATAGATAGAAATGTTCATTCTGCCATGTTTAATCAGAATTCTTTATCTTCACATTTTTATGTAAGTGTTACTCAGAATTTGTACAAAGATAATTTCTGTCAAACTGAAAGATCTCAAAGACCTTAGTACCTCATTTTCGCTGTTCATGAGCAAGCTGAGCATAGAGTCTCCGACACATCTGATTCATGTGTTCAGACTGGGAGGCTTCCCTCCTTCAGGTCGGTCTGAGAAGAGACCTACCGAGTTATGTTTGGCAACTCTTTACGGTTTAAAATTGCCCTTGAGGCGCCTGGGTGGCTCAGTCGGTTAAATGTCTACCCTCGACTCAGGTCGTGATCTCAGGGTCCTGGGATCGAGCCCCACATCTGGCTCACTGCTCCATGGAGAGTCTGTTTTTCCATCTTTCTTGCTCTTACTCTCACATTCATTCTCTCTCCCAAAAAAAAAAAAAAAAAAAAAAAAATGCCCTTTAAGGTGGCTCAGCAGGTTAAGCATCTGACTCTTGATTTCAGGTCAGGTTTTGATCTCAGTGTTGTGAGGTCAGGCTCCACGTGAGTCTCTGCTCTGGGCGTGGAGCCTGCTCAAGATTCTCTTTTTCTCTCTCTTTCTCTCTCTCTCTCTCTCTGCCTCTTCCCCCCCAACCCCTGAAAAATAAATAAGTAAATTTTCTTGAAGTTCAGTAGTGGCATCTTCTTTGGGGCCCATGTCTCTTGTTTTAGGACATTACTGCAGCTTCTGTTTTTGATGGCATTGGCGTAAACAGTGCATTCTGTCTTCATGTATTTGAGATTGTCTGCAACCTTTGTGTATTTGTTTTTCCTACTCTTTTTCACTTCATTTAATTGTGTTTGTCTCCTGCTTTTAGAGTAGAATCTCACCTTTTCCATGTTCCTTCTTGGCCTAGGTTTGCATATTATTTTTTCCCCAGTCCCTCACCTACTGCCCTTTTAAAGATAAAACCTGTCAGTTTATGAATTTGGTCATGTATCGACATTCTCTAGCTTGTCCTCTAAGAGGCTCTGGTGACCCAGAGGCATTCCCCAAACTTGGATTTCTTTTGTGATGGCTGCTTATTTTGCTAGAGGGTATTTGCTCACCGGTATTCCAGTCTGTATCCACATGCTGCCTTTGCCAGCGGCTCCACACCCCTTTCATCACTGTTCTTTTCCATTCAGTCCTGCCTTTGAGATTGTGCATGCCTGTATACGACCAAAAAAAACTCCCTGTGTTGTCTGCTGTCTCTCTGAAGCCTCTGATAACCCCTCTTGTGGATAGTCTGTGACCCTGTTTCTCTCTCTCTCTCTCTTTTTTTTTTTTTTTGGTTTTTATTTTAATCACCCAGTGCTCTCGTCAGGATAAGTGCACTCCTTAATCCCCGTCACCTATTTCACCCCCCGCCCCCACCCCCCATCTGGTAACAACCAATTTACGACCTTGTTTTTCTTAATGACCATGTGTAAGTATGAAAATTGAGAGGCACTTTTTTTTTTTTTTTTTTTTTTTTTGCATAAAACTTGCATAGCTTGGGGCACCTGGGTGGCTTAGTGGGTTAAGCTTCTGCCTTTGGCTCAGGTCCTAATCTCAGAGCCCTGAGATCCAGCCATTCATAGGGCTCTCTGCTCAGTGGGGAGCCTACTTCCCCTCTCTGTCTGCCTCTCTGCCTCCTTGTGACTCTCTCCCTGTCAAATAAATAAAATCTTAAAAAAAAAAAAAAAAAAACTTGTATAGCTTGAAGATACACAAATAAGCAGGCCTTTCAGATTAACATTTGACCATGTGCTTTAAAATTGGTATCTTTCCATTTTTGTCTTTGTTTTTCCCAGTTGCTCACTATAATTGATGGATCTGAGGAGACAGACAAGATCTTAATTACTTATTTTAGACAAAACTATGGGTGCCTACACTATGAGACCCAGAGCTGGTTACTACAAGAGATACAAACAAGATGAGTTAAGACTAGACTCTGACCTCAAGTTATTTATACTGTATAGGAGAGATAAGACAGGTATACAAATGAGGATTGTAAAAAAAAGCTTAGTAAACTAAGCATTGTAAGAGAGTTCTCAAAAACAAACTGTGGAAATTCAAAGGTACGTGAACTTAAAACCAGCTGTTGAAATTAGGTATGGCATTTGGAATGCTCCAAAACATTTCTAACTATATAAATGTTAAGTAGGTAGCATGTTTCTTTGTGTGTTTGAGGGTTGGGGGTAGAATCTACTTTATCTATTCCATTTTTATTTAAAAGTTCCTTCCCAAGTGAGGGTCACATCCTAATGGAAAGAACATGGAATTTTGTATTCCAGTCCCAGTTCTGAGCTTTCATTTGCTAGGTTTGGATAGTATTACAGTCTGGAGTGCACACACACGTACTGCAGTCATATCTGTTCCCACATTCTTTATCAGAAGGAAGTCCACTATCTTCCTCAGGGGCTTCTCTGAATTGTTCAAGAGCCCCCTGGGATATAGCTAGTGCAGAAAGAGAGGTGGTCAGTGCAGTTTCCACACCTAAAAAGGAAGAGCCCACAGTCTGCTGAAGCTTTTCAGTGCCTCATGGGGTGCTTTTGAATACTGGTCCTCACCTGGTGACCAGTAGTACCGACCCGCTGCTAAGCATGCTTCCTGGATGGAGGAGCCCAGTCTCTGCTCAGCTCAGCCAAGGTAGCCCTCTCGAAGTTTCAGGGCAGAACTCTTGCTATTGTACTCTTCTAGCTCTGCTCAGCCACTTTCCTGAAGCCAGGTGGCCTGGGAAGCTCCAGGTCAGGGTCTATCCAGATACCTCCCACTTCACAGACCCAGAAGCTCTCACTCCCCTTTCTCCCAGAATCCACCCCTAGGAATCAGGCAGGTGGCCCCTTTAACAGACTCCACATGCAAACATTCTCACTCTTACCTTCCTTTCCCCACCCAGTGAGGTTAATCACCTATCCTTCTAAGGCAGGCTTTCAGCAAGGTGGCTGGGTGGGGGTGGGGTGTTGGGTTACTTTAGCTCCAAAGGGAAGGTTCCCCAAGTGATTCACTGTACCCTCACCCACCTTTCTTGCACAATGTGGGAGTGGAGGCTCTATTTATAATAATTCAAGGGGATTACTGACATTCTCTCAGTACAGAAAAATAAATGTAATCTGTGATGGGCGTCCTGCTTCCTTAATGGTGCTTATCAGATAATGTTATTGGGAAGATACAATGAGATGGTGTCATGAAAGTTTAAAGAGCCATAGAAATGTTATAATCGTTGTTATACTGTCATTTCCTGTTTAAATCCCTTCAAAGACCACTCTTTTGGCTTAGTAGAAGTTAACTGACCCAGCTTTTCTTCCAGCCTCGTTTTGTATCGCTCCATCTCTTTCACTGTCCCCGACAGTCAAGGTTTTTCTCCCTCTCTGGACTTCGACAAATTCCAACCATGCTTTTGTAGAAAGTGGCTTTTCCTTCTCTCTACCTTACTAAAGCCTGTATCAGTATCTCCTCTTAGCAGACCTTCCCTGAAATTCTAATACAAACTAAATTGCCCATCCTGTGGGTTGAGAGAGACTGGTTCTTTTCCTTCTCAGCCCATACCTGGTGTAAAAGGTATACATGAAGTAGTGATCAGTCGTTTAATTTCTTTTCTGTACACCAGCACCAAAGCCAGTGAGCATGTCTGCTCTGTTTACCCTAAAAAGTTGAATTATTACGTTACTTGGTTCTCAGAGCCCATCCTTCTTTACTCTCTTACCCTTACAGCTGAGAATATCTGCTAACTCATAGGCAGAGTTGGAAGATAAGAAGCTAAGGTTGGTTTTCTTCCATCTTCCTGAATGGAAGTTTTGCATAGTTTTATGCTAGTAAATATCAACTGCTTTTTCAAGTCCTTGCTGTTGCTGTGTTCAGACAATGGCAGCGCAGAAGACTGTCTTTGTCAAAGAGGAATAAATCGTGTACATGTTTATCATTGAGAAGGAAGGCTCAGTGTTGTAGAGGAAATAAAAATTTGTGGTTTTCAACTTATTAGTCCGGTAACATTATTTAAACATAATAGCGACCCCTAGTGGCTAATTTGTACAACTGACCAAAATGTTGGGAACTCAGACGGACAGTCATGGTGTAATAATCAGCGAGTTACTGTTTCCTGTGGATCTAAAGTAGGTTCACACTTGAATTTAGAAGTTTTGAAGAATACTTGATTTGTGAGATCCACAGCTCTTGTTCCAGCATGTATCTTTATTTACTATTTTTTAAAATTACCTTGATTTATATGTGACTCTGTAAACAATAGAAGGAAATGGTGAAGAACTAGAGTATCCCACCATTACTTAAGGGATTTTATGTCCTATTTGGCCCTTATAAGTTGCATAGAAGTAGTTTTTACAGTTCTAATCATCTTATGGACATGATATTTTGTGTTTTTTTATCACTTGACATTGTTTCATTTTGGATGATTCACACGTCTGCTGAGTCAGCATATTTTCCATCTTTTTGTGGTGTGTAATACCTTATTATGTTGATACATGTAGGGAATTCTATCTTTGCTTTTAGTTTCTTACTATGCTAGTGAAACTGTACACATCTTATTCAAAGTGTAGAAGTCTCTATTTTCAGGCCCCAGGTATTTCCTGAGATCTGTTAAGAGTGTGAAACCCTGGCCCTAGGCATGATTCATCTTGAAGCAGCATCTTTCCTGCCCCGCATATGTTGGATGTGCTGTGCTCCCGTGTCCCCTGACCCTCCCCTCTTGTCTTTGAGGAGACCTGAGGTACACTGTTTCCTGCCCCCTTCCAAGACAAAGTGTTGCCCTGTCAAGTAAGCGAAGGTAGGAATAGACCTCCATAGTTCTTTTAATCCAACCAGGTCATAGTTTCCTCCCTCTCACCTCCAAATTTGTATTGATTTATCAGTTACTTTTGGAAAAGGAGGCAACTTATTTTGTTTTTTGAGGCAACTGATTTTAGAAGATTGGAAAATCCTGCTTATAGAGTCATAATTTATCTAAAGTAGCTAAAAACAATATTATTTCAAATTATTTTGGTCAGAATCTATTCTATGTGGTATGACCTTTGAATTAAGATCCAGTATCATTTTTATTTTCTTCTTTACACTTAACTATTTCCTTGATATTCTGTAATGAACATTTATTATTTTTATGTTTTGAAAAAGATAACTTTTCTAAATTATAGCATCCCAGTAAAGCCTATGGAAAAATATATAAAACATTAAAAGTCTCATCCCCTAGAGATAATTGCTATTAACATTTTACTATATTTGCTTCCAGTTTTTTCAGTGCACATATAAAATATTAAGTATTAAGTAAGTATTATATTTTAAAAGATAAACTCTGGTTCTTGGGGATAAAAATTTATAAAATTCATGTAAATTGGAGACTAATTATTTATATTCAAAAGGATTATCTACAAGGGGTGCCTGGCTGGTACAGTCATGTGACTCTTGATTTTAGGATCGTGAGTTCAAGTTGGATTAGAGATTACTTAAGGAAAAAAAAGGATTATCTACAATTTCATTGTTAAACTCCCCTGTTATACTTAAAGTGATTCAATTCCTAAAAATTCATTTTACTCTTTTTCTTTTCTTTTTTCTTTTCTCTCAGTTTGTTCTTTCTTTCTTTTCTTTTCTTTTCTTTCCTTTCTCTTTCTTTCTTTCCTTCTTTCCATAGCTTCTTTTGCACATTTGAGCCCAGCTTACTTTGTCAGAAATCCATGTTTCTGTGGCATTGTGCTTCGTGGGCACCTGCGGAATGCTCACTGAACAAACCTGTTAGCCACTTATTGATACTGCAAATTGACCTTCTGGTTTCAATTCTTACAAGCTACACAAGATGATTGTCATGGTTTTAGACCCAAAAGGGACCTGGTCTGCTTGGATGACTGAATTCCTGGGAGAACTGAAATAAACATAGCAGAGCATCATAGTAATGTTGCTTGGTGAATGGCCTATTGTGAGGCTTTTTTTTTTTTTTTTTGGTACCAGCTCAGTAGATCTCTTGCTAAGTGTCATCTGACTCTCAGTTCTCATCAGATGTCTGTATTTGTGTTACATTTCCTTGTGGTTTGATTTCTGATAATGCTTAGATAATCCTGAGTAGAAATATTTATTCTCTTGCATTTTTCCTCAAACAAATGTATCAACTCCCTATTCCCCTGTCACTGACCTGTCATTTCTTTGAAACAATTTTTATTCTTTAACCTATATTATTTTCTTTCTCTTAAGTAATTACATTGAAATACAAAGTAAAAATAAAAGTGAGAGGAATAGTAAAGAATACATAAACCTTTGGTGTCCATCCTTTGTGAAATTATGTTCATGCTTTCATCCTTTGGATTATTAGCTATCTTAAGGCAGAAGCTCCATGTTTCTTGGGGTGGTTTGGTCTGTCCTAGCAAATCTACTTATTTAATTTAAAAAGTAATCAGTGATGGGTAATTCATATATAGATTCACTGTGACACCCTCCCCCAAAGTAATACAAAACTAGTGTTTTAAACTTAGTGCTCTAAGTTAAACCATTTTCTCTGTGCATATTTACAGGCAAAGTAGCTCATGTGTGCTAACCTGATTTCCTTCCTGTACAGATCATCTGACAATATAAATAAAAATAGCCCCTTTCTTTTTTTTGTTTCCTAAAGTTAATTGGAATATGCTTTAAATAATTTCTCTAATGAATGGCTGAAAACTTTATTGGAGGGGCTTTTTGCAAAATCTTGTAAATTAAGGCAATTGATTTTTTTTTTTAAGAACTATTATCTAGCTGCTGACTGTAAATCTTGTAAATCCTGAATCCTGACTGTAATAATATAGTTTAGATATTCCTAAACTATATTATTAATTCTGATTGCTTCCCTCCTAACAGTCTAGGGAGACTTTTCATAACTTTTCTGGTTGAGAACCAGTGGAATTAGACAGATTTGTGTTTGAATCCTGGCTCTGCCATCCCCTGGCTCTGTGACTTTGCATAAAATAATCCATGTCTCTGATCACTTTTCTATAATAAGTTGATAGCATTACTGCTGACTTTGTAGGATTGTTGTGAGGAATAAATTATATGTGAAAAATTCTGAATGCACAGTGCCTAGCACAAAACAAACCATATATATATATATATATATATATTTTTTTTTTTTTTTTTAATTTTTAGAGGGAGCAAGCAGTGGGGGTGGGTAGTTAGAGGGAGAGGGAGAGAGAGAATCTTAAACAGACTGCATGCCCAGCATAGAGCCCAGTGTGGGGCTCAGTCTGATGACCCTGAGATCATGACCTGAGCCAAATCAAGAGTTGGACACTTAACCGACTGAGCCACTAGCTTTTGTTATTACAGACCGAGAGTTGGTAAGCTTTTTCTGCAGAGGGTGAGACATAGGTATTTTAGGCTTTGAGGACCATCAGTATCTGCCCCAGTTACTCAGTGCTACGTTGACAGTGTGAAAACATCCATAGGCGGCACAGAAACCGATGAGCATGGTATGTTCTGATAAAACGATTTATAAAAATAAAAAGACATGGGCTCTAGTTTGTTAATTCCTTTGTATACTAAGAAATGAAATGAGGTATGAAAATATTAGGAGTTCAGTATAGCTCTTCTGTGAAATGTATTATCAAAAGAATTGAGGTACAATTTACAGGGGCCCCTGGGTGGTGGAGTTGGTTGAGCACCCAACTTTTTTTTTAGAAGATTTTATTTATTTCAGACAGAGAGAGAGTGAGTGAGAGAGAGAGAGCATGAGTGGGGGGCGAAGGTGAGGAGGTTAGAGGGAGAAACAGATTCCCCCGTGAGCAAGGAGCCCAATATGGGGCCTGATCCCAGGACCCTGGGATCATGACCTGAGCCAAAGGCAGACGCTTAACCGACTGAGCCACCCAGACACCCCTGAGCACCCAACTCTTGGTTTCAGCTCAGGTCATGATCTCAGGGTTGTGGGATCAAGCCCTATGTCAGGCTCTGTGCTCTGTGGGGAGTTTACTTGAGAGGCTCTCCCCCTCTCCCTCTGCCCCTCCCACTCATGCATGCTCTCTCTCTCTCTCTCTTTCTAAAATAAATAAATCTGGGGGGAAAAAAAAAAACACCTTCGGTTTACAATCCCAGACGTTACATTTCAAAATATCAGTGTTAAAATATGTTCTGCTCAGTTAATACATTTTATATTAAAATTTTCAGCTGCCAGAAACCATAACAAAATAAACATTTCTAGATCCATAAAAGCACTTTAGTGGCGATCATCCTAAAATATATTCTTCTTGCTTTCTTAAAAACAGTATATGTAAAACAAGCTAACCGTTAAAATAAAAACTTTTAAAATTCTATCTTACGATGTTGTGGGCCAGGACTTTAGGCAGGCTCCATTGGGTGATTTTTGTGCTCTGCATGCTGCCACTTAGGGTCACTCAGCACTTTTCACCTGGTTCATGGGCCGGCCTAGAAGGTCCAAAATGGTTTCACTCATATGTCTAGTGCCTTGGCAGGGACAGGTACAGGGCTGGGCTCAGCTGGGACTGTCTCCAGGAGCTCTTATAGATGGTCTCTCTGGCATGCTAACCATTTTTAAAAGATGATATGACATTGTCATGATGAGCTCAGTTTCTGTAGTACTGTGATGCCCTTAGCCTTCATAAGGTATGTGAGACTACTGCTTATACTCCCCAGACCACTCTGCTTTCAGTCTGCTTTTTTATTTCTTGACTTTATAAACTAATTCTCACCTGCGATCTGGAGCAGTGCATTCGCTGGATAAGTGACATCTTACTGTAGTGGGCGTGTAATTTCCTATGTCTGAGATGCCTTGCTGGACACAATTAAGTGCTATTTAAGAAATTTAAAATATGCCTTAAAAAGAGAAAATCCCGCAATATGTGACAACGTGAGTAAATCTGGAGGATATGATGCTGGGTGAAATAGGCCAGTCACAGAAGAACAAATGCCGTATGATTCCACTTTTATGAGGAATCTAAAACAAACATATTCAGAGTAGAATGGTGGTTGCCAAGGAAGGAGGGGGAGCTGGGGGGAGGGAGGAAATGGGGAATTGCTACCCAGTGGGTAAAAAGTTTTAGTTATGGGGAAGTCATCAGAGAGGGAAACAAACCATGAGAGATTCTTTTTTTTTTTAAAGATTTTATTTATTTATTTGACAGACAGAGATCACAATTAGGCAGAGAGGCAGGCAGAGAGAGAGGAAGGGAAGCAGGCTTCCTGCTGAGCAGAGAGCCCGATGCGGGGCTCGATCCCAGGACCCCGGGATCATGACCTGAGTTGAAGGCAGAGGCTTTAACCCACTGAGCCACCCAGGCGCCCCCCATGAGAGATTCTTAACCATAGGAAACAAACTGAGGGTTGCTGGAGGGGAGGAGAGGGAAGGGGGATGGGAGATGGGGTAACTGGGTGATGGGCATTAAGGAGGGCACGAGATGGGATGAGCACTGGGTGCTACATACAACTGATGAATTACTGAACTCTGCATCTGAAATTAATGATGTACTATATTGTTGGCTAATGGAATTTATTAAAAAGTTTTAGTTATGCAAAGATGAATAAGTTCTAGAGATCTGTTTTACAACATCATGCTTGGAGTTTACTGTATTGTACACTTATAAATTTATTAAAAGGTGATATCTTAATGTTAAAAGGTCTTACTATAACTTTAAAAAATGTGACTTAGGAGCTCACACTATTTGAGGGGAAAAAAAAACACAGCAGTATAATACCAGAACTTACAATGTTTTTCTTCTGATTATTTTACCTGCTTCCCCCTTCTCCATCTTCCTGATAAGATAGTAAATGTTGAGAGGGCAGAGAATGGGGACTGGCCTGCTACTGGAATGGGAAGTGACTCCAGTTGAAAGAGAGGGGCCAGTAGACTTGACTTGAAGCTGTTTGCATAATAAACACCGTAGTTTTACTTAAATGACATGTTTATTTGGAATAACTTATGGTGGGGAGGCTAAAGCTCCCCAAACTATTCTTTTGTACCATTATGCAGATTAGGGGGTCATTTATACCCCCACCTCCCCCACCCCATCAATTCTTAGAATCTCTGGAATGGCCTTTTCACTTTACATTTATCTCCTTGCCATTTCTCTCCCAACACCTGTTGACAGTAACGCCTCTAAGATTTTATTTTTTAGCCTGGATGTCTTTGCATCATTTTTATGTGTGTATATGATGCTCTATAATCATTTATTCTAGGTGGGATAATAATAGCTACCTCAGGGTGTTTTGGGAATGTCATAAAGTGCTCAGAAAACTTTTTAACTGTTGTTGTCAGATAACCATATTCCAAACTTCCTTTTTTAGAAACTGATTCAGCAGTGCAGAAAGAACATAGAAACCAGACACCTGCTTCATCTGCAGCTCAAACTTCCGCTCCTTCTAAGTACCACCGAACTCGATCTGGGGGAGCCAGGGATGAACGATACCGATCAGGTGAGAAGGAACTGAAAGTTGCCAGCAGAAGAGTTTTTAGTGACTGTAGTATGAACTCTATATCTTAAAAGCTTTTTTTTTTTTTTTTTTTTAAGATTTTATTTATTTATTTGACAGAGAGAGATCACAGCAGACAGAGGCAGGCAGAGAGAGAGAGAGGGAAGCAGGCTCCCCGCCGAGCAGGGAGCCCGATGCGGGACTCGATCCCAGGACCCCGAGATCATGACCTGAGCCGAAGGCAGTGGCTTAACCCACTGAGCCACCCAGGCGCCCCTATATCTTAAAAGCTTTTAATGTTTGTTTTTTTTCCACTGAAGGGCCAGCAGGTCTCTGTTAGTTCATTCATTGGTCATTTATTAGCCCTTATGTGCCAGGTGTGGTAGATAACTCAATATTTGCTGGTGCTGCAGCAGCAAATATGACGTTTCTGCACTCAAGGGCAGAAGGGGAGCCAGACAGGTACAGAGGCAACATGAGTAAATAAATAAAGAGAGTGGGCGCTACGGTCAACATGGGATGGTACTGGGAGAGCTCAGTGGACTGTTGGAAGAGGCAGATCCTTCTGTGTTCAGAGCTGTAGATCAAGTCTTCTTACTAATGGAGCTGGAACAAAAGCTCACAGTGGAATTTCAAATTAGTAAACTCTTCAGCTTTATTTCTTCTGACCTAAGAGGTCCCCAGAAGAAGGGAAAAGGCAACACGCTATGGCTGGCAGCAGGAACATTCCCCAGCCATATCATGGCCAGGACTGATGAGCAGAGAAACAAATCTGGGACCCTCAGGAAGACCTGTGGCATAGCAAACCCATCCCGTGCCCATCTGTGGTCACTGTGCTAAGGCAGTCTCTGCAGCCCATTTACTGTCTTACCAACTAGCAGAATTAAGCCCTCAAGCTAATTGCAGTGCTCTTTTACTTCCTTCAAAATTTGGATTCCTGTACCAGCCAGTCTTTCATCTTTTCTTGAACTGGAAAGCAGATTGTAGATCACATCCTTTCAGAAACTGCATTAGAGAAATTGAGGAAAAGGACATGGTTGCAGAGGTGTGTCAGACCTTTTGTGAGCTGATCTTATTAGATACATATTTTCATACACTTAAAGGAAGGAACGAGAAGTGTTCCATCAAGAAAACAGAGATTCCACACTACACCAGAATTTTCCCTTCTACCTAACCTGGTCTTGAGCAATCGGGGAGGCTTTCTCAGAAGCACGACATCTAAATGGTGTCACAGCACACATAGTGTTAGGGACAGAGCATCAGGTAGTAGACCTCAAAGGGGTTCATTATGACCAGAATTTAGAAGGCAAGGACCCAGAAAGAAGTGGGAGAGGAGTCTAGAAAGATCACCAGGGACGAGATTCTGAGGACTCTTTTTTTTTTTTTTTTTTTAAGATTTTATTTATTTATTTGACAGAGGTCACAAGCAGGTAGAGAGGCAGGCAGAGAGGGCTGGGGGGAAGCAGATTCCCCGCTGAGCAGAGAGCCTGAAGTAGGGCTCGATCCCAGGACCCTGAGATCATGACCTGAGCCGAAGGCAGAGGCTTAACCCACTGAGCCACCCAGGCGCCCCATATCTTGAGGACTCTTGAACAGCACTAAAGGATTTGAGCAGAGCAGTGCTGTACATCTGTGTTTGCTCTAGTGGTTTGCTCCAGCTGCAGACCACATGTTCCGCCATTCCCGTGTCCCCATGCCCACCACAGCGCCAAGTATATATAAGGGCTAAATAGATATTTTGGAGAAAAGAAAGAATAAAAGTAGTTACTAGCTAAGAAATGGATTAGAGGGAGGTACAGCTGGATATAGAAAAGCCTTTCAGGAGCTCCTCTTTGTTGCCAAGACCCAAGCCCGATTTCCCAAGCACCCACTGTTACCTTTTAAGCTGGGGTCCAGGTTCAGCAGCAGTGGGTTCTGCCCAGCCCAGAAGGGTTTGGGCCTCTAAACTCTCATCCCTGGCGCTCTGGGAGTTTTGTGGATCCCCCACCCCCCGTTTTTTGGTCTGTTTTTATAGCATATAATGAAAGGATTAGTAAGAACCGAAAAGGTGATTCTCTACAAATTACGTCCAGGCTGATCACATACAGAGAAAAGCGATAGTGACCTTTAGTACAAAATTTTGACCTTCATCAACTAAAACGTTACTGTCCTCTCCAGCCCCTGTTCTTTTATAACAGTTCTTTCAGATTTATCCCAAATGTTGGAAAGTGTAGGCTATGAATCAAATACTGGTTAGTAGATGGTGGAAACTCTTAGGTACAGGGGTTTTTTGAGGGTTTAAGAGTAGGATTTTGGGGGGCGCCTGGGTGGCTCAGTTGGTTAAGCCGCTGCCTTCGGCTCAGGTCGTGATCCCAAGGTCCTGGGATCAAGTCCTGCATCGGGCTCCTTGCTCAATGGGGAGCCTGCTTCTCTCTCTGCCTCTGCCTGCCGCTCTGCCTGCCGCTCTGCCTGCTTGTGCTCTCCCTCTCTCTGAGAAATAAATAAATAAAATCTTTAAAAAAAAAAAAAGAGGATTTTGGATATTTGTCTACAGGGACTTTTTTCTTTTGAGGTAGTAGCAAGTAGGCCAGAGAGGAGGTAAAGTAGGGAAGAAAAGGTGATTTAAAAACCCTGAATGGGGGCGCCTGGGTGGCTCAGCGGGTTAAAGCCTCTGCCTTCGGCTCAGGTCATGATCTCAGGGTCCTGGGATCAAGCCCCACATCGGGCTCTCTGCTTAGCAGGGAACCTGCTTCCTCCTCTCTCTCTGCCTGCCTCTCTGCCTACTTGTGATCTCTGTCTGTCAAATAAATAAATAAAATCTTTAAACAAACAAACCATGTAGATACTGAAAGCTATGAGAATACTGTAGTACCGTTGTGAGGGAGCACATGAAAGAAGGGGCATGCAAGCATGGATTTTGGGTGAAAATCACATTTTTCAGTATATTAGGAATTACTTAGCCAAATTGCAAAGGTATATACTCAAGAAATTGTGGCTTCTGTGAAAAAGAAGAAATCAACAGTCGCAGCAGCAGTAGAGCAAATAAATGGTAGAAATTGTTGGAAATTGAACTTCTCTTTGCCACTCCATCCTTAGGAAGTGTTACATTTACCTGTCACTTGTGACAGTGGTGTGAGAACATAGGGTGCGTTTTGTAAAAGTCACAAACATTCAGAATAAACTGGTGGGTACACAGAAAGGATTTAATGATGTTAGTGAGTGTAGCTGAAAATTCCTTTATTATTTGGTGGAGGCTTATTAATACCTATGACATTTCAACTAATCATAATCAAATCTAAGTAGACTTAGTATTTCTTGTTTCAGACATGGTGTAAAGAGCTTATATTTATTCAGAGTTAAATCTGACCTGATGCTGTTCTTTACACTTAGCCAAGAGGTTCTGACATTTCAAATACACTTACTAATACCTTTTTCTGCACGTCGAGGCACGATACACCTTTCTACACATGTGTTAAGGTCACAAGTGTAGAAAACAAACTATTGGTGCCTTAGATGGAAAGTGATCTTATGGTAAGTCGTTCTGACAGCTCTTTTAAAGTTAAATTTTTGAGCAATTAGCTACCTCAAACAAAACAACAAAAACAAAAAAGGACTTTTGAAGTGTTTGTATCACCTTTTCAACTCAAACAGTAGTGATGGAAAATGATAACCAGCTCTCACATGCTTTTGGCAGAGATATCCAAAGTCAGCTGTTTGGGGACTGATATTCGGAATTGCCTTTTTTTTTTAAATCAAAGATCGGGATGAATTGTATGCTGGTGAATGAATCAAATCCAATTAGGAGAGCTGCCTGTTTTGTTGTTGTTGTTGTTGTTTTTAAAGATTTTATTTATTTATTTGTCAGAGAGAGGGAGAGAGAGCGAGCACAGGCAGACAGAATGGCAGGCAGAGGCAGAGGGAGAAGCAGGCTCCCTGCCGAGCAAGGAGCCCGATGTGGGACTCGATCCCAGGACGCTGGGATCATGACCTGAGCCGAAGGCAGCTGCTTAACCAACTGAGCCACCCAGGCGTCCCTGTTGTTGTTTTTTTTTTTAATCAATAAGAAGCTTTACTAATATAGTAACTGTGAACATCTCCTTTTGACATTGATGTATGCACCAGGGCTTATCATGTTAGAATATAGATGGATGGTTTGATTTGTTCTGTGGTCTCATGCTAGAATCCTTACGGTAGAGAAGAATGTGCTAAGTGTTAATTATCCAAATGTTATGGCCCTTGTAAAGTTTGATTATTATGAATAATTCCCTCGTTTTAGCAAGTTTGCTATTACGTGTTACGTATCTCATGCAAAAATACTTCCGGAAATGTAGTATTTTTAATTAATAACTGGAAGCATTTGATTTGCTGTTGTTGAGGAAGTACTATTTCTCAGTATAAGCAGTTAAACATTTGTTTTTCACGACAGCTAAGAACCGTAATTTCATCTAATATAACAAGGACACTTTTCACATTTTAACATGTCTGAAATCAAGATATGTTTTATATAGGATGGCATCATAGATTCAATAAAATATGGTAATCTTGATTCAACTAAGTAAACCACTGCCACACTAAAGTAGTAAAACAAATATAAATGCAGTATAACATTTCAGAGCCATAAGTACATTAAGTACGTTGGTACTGTGGTCTTAAAGGTGACAGCACAACATTTTGGCAATATTTTAAAACTTTAAATATTCATACATTTTTTTTACCCAGAAGTTCCGCTTCTAGGAATTTATTTTATACAAATACCTATGTATGTGCACAAAAATATATATGCAAATATCATTGTTGTACTATCATTCATAATAATACGGTGGTTAAGTAAGTTATCACAGGGGCGCCTGGGTGGCTCAGTGGGTTAAGTCTCTGCCTTCAGCTCAGGTCATGATCTCAGGGTCCTGGGATTGAGCCCTGCATTGGGCTCTCTGCTCAGCAGGGAGCCTGCTTCCCCCTCTCTCTCTGCCTGCCTCTCTGCCTACTTGTGATCTTTCTCTCTGTCAAATAAATAAATAAAATCTTTAAAAAAAAATAAGTTATCACAGATCCACACAATGGAATTGTGTGAAAGTTGATTTTCAGATTCTGTGAAGGTTCATAGAAAAGCAGAGGTAGATTTTTTTTTGCATAACACAGAGAGATGTACTGTATGTGTGTGTATATATATGTATTGTATATATATTTATTTTATATATACGTATTTTAAGATTTACTTATTCATTTGTGTGTGAGAGAGAGAGGCAGGATTAGTTCTGAGAAGTGCTGGATCTGGGGCACATTTTCACTTCAGCATTATATATGCTTACATTTTTTTTTTTTAAAGATTTTATTTATTTATTTGACAGAGACAGAGGGGGAGGTGAAGTAGGGTTAGCAGCAGAGGGAGAGGGAGAAGCAGGCTCTCTGTTGAGCAGGGAGCCCAATGCAGGATTTGATTCCTGGCCTCTGGGATCATGACCTGAGCCGAAGGCAGATGCTTAACTGACTGAGCCACTTAGGCGCACCTGCTTGCATCTTTTTCCAATATGTATATTAATTATTTTCTAGTTTTTCTTATTGTGGTAAAATACAAAATACGTATAACATAAAATGTATTTATGGTATTTTTAAACAAAAAAAGAGCAGATAGTTTCTTTCCTTTCTTTTATTGAGATATAATTGACAGGTCAGGTATACAATGATTCAGTATTGTAAAATGATCAGCATAGTAAGTCTAGTTAACATCCACACCACACATAGTTACAAGAAATTTTTTTTCTTGGGGTGAAGACTCAAGATTTGTTCTCTTAGGGGCACCTGGGTGGCTCAGTTGTTTAAGCATCTGATTCTTGATTTTGACTCAGGTCATCATCTCAGGGTTGTGGGACTGAGCCCTGCGTTGGGCTCTGTGCTCAGTGGGGAGTCTGCATGAGATTCTCTCTCCTTCTGCCCCTCTCCTTGCTCTCTCCCCCTAAATAAATAAATAAATGAATGAAATCTTTAAAAAAAAAAAAAAGACTTTTTCTCTTAGCAACTTTCAGATGTATGATATAGTATCACTAACTGTAGCCACCATGCTGTACATTGCATCCCCATGACTTAATTATTTCATAACTGGGAGCACCTGGGTGGCTCAGTGGGTTAAGCCTCTGCCTTCAGCTCAGGTCATGATCTCAGGATCCTGGGATCAAGCCCTGCATCATTGGGCTCTCTGCTCAGCAGGGAGCCTGCTTCCTCCTCTCTCTCTGCCTGCCTCTCTGCCTACTTGTGATCTCTCTCTGTCAAATAAATAAATAAAATCTTTAAAAAAAAAATTCAAGGGACGCCTGGGTGGCTCAGTTGGTTAAGCAGCTGCCTTCGGCTCAGGTCATGATCCCAGTGTCCTGGGATCGAGTCCCACATCGGGCTCCTTGCTCAGCAGGGAGTCTGCTTCTCCCTCTGCCTCTGCCTGCCATTCTGTCTGCCTGTGCTTGCTCTCTCTCCCTCTCTCTCTCTCTCTGACAAATAAATAAATAAAATCTTTAAAAAAAAATTCAAAAAAAATTATTTCATAACTGGAAGTTTGTAAAAAATAGTTTTAAAAATGATAGCCCCAGGGGCACCTGGGTGGCTCAGTGGCTTAAAGCCTCTGCCTTCGGCTCAGGTCATGATCTCAGGGTCCTGGGATCGAGCCCCAAGTCGGGCTCTCTGCTCAGCGGGGAGCCTGCTTCCTTTCCTCTCTCTCTGCCTGCCTCTCTGCCTACTTGTGATTTCTGTCTGTCAAATAAATAAATAAATAAAATCTTTAAAAAAAAATGATAGGCCTGGATAAATGATATAAAGCCTTAAATCAATTACTGTTGTTAATGATTTTTACTCTAAGTATGGATTCTTCTGACTTAATACCGGGAGCTAAATGGAACAATAACTCCCTCTGTCACCCTAATTGAGAACTTTCTCTGTCCAAATCTGATGTCTGACATGGTGGCGTTTGCTAAGGTAGCTGCCACGGATACACCAGGATCATTTTATATTAGCAGGCTTCCTCGTGCCAAGGAAAGTAAATTGAGTTTATTTCAGTTCAGTAAGAATTTATTATAGACCTCCTAGGAGTTGAGCACAATATAGATGCTAGAGAAACAGAGGCAGAAATACAAGAATCTTTTCTTAAATGTAGGAATCCTTTATACAAGGTAGAAGCAGCAGAGATGAGGGGGTAACAGGGAAGGAGCCTGGGAACTGGGCACTGTTGAGGGCAGGCTTCATGAGGTTTTGAAGGATGAGTGGCTGTTTGCTTTATGGGTATTCCAGGCTGAAGACTGTCTACATAGGGGCATTTAAATTCAAATTAAATTAATATTTCACTCTCTATCCCCGCTAGCACACAGCATGGTGCCAAAATTAACGTGATATCCAGAACTTAATAGTCGCCTCCTCTGCCATAATTAAAAATGTTAAAATGGTTCGTACTTTAGAAATTGGTAAAAATGGCATGACTGCTTGATGGCTTGCAGGTAGCTCTTAACTGTACTTCTCTATTTGCTGACTCCGCCTACACATGCATCTGTCTGCCTTTCAATCTGTCTGTTATCTACCTGCTTGTCTATCTGTCCATCTCTCTATCCATCCATCCATCCTAACAGGTAAGGGCACTTAGTGTCTGTTCTGCTCCATAGATGTACTTAAGCCCATCCATGGCACTTACACATCGTGTCTAAGCCACTTCATAAAAACAAGCCAAAAATGGGAGCAGCTACTTTAAAACTGTAAAGTAACATTTTTCACTTATCTCTGGGGGAAAGATGGAAAAAATGCTTCAGTGTTGTCCGTAGATGTAGGGAAATGGACACTCACATTCATACCTTGTGGGTAGAAGTGTTACTAATGAGATTGGACTTTTAAAATAGGTTTATTGACCCTTTGTGTTTCTTCTATAAGCTACCTCTCCAGTGCGTAAGCCTATTTTATTAAGGTTGAGCTGTTCCATCTTTTAAAAAATTTATTTGTGGGGCGCCTGGGTGGCTCAGTAGGTTAAGCCTCTGCCTTTGGTTCAGGTCATGATCTCAGGGTCCTGGGATCGAGCCCTGCATCAGGCTCTCTGCTCAGTGGGGAGCCTTCTTCCCCCTCTCTCTCTGCCTGCCTCTCTGCCTACTTGTGATCTCTCTCTCTCTCTCTGTCAAATAAATAAATAAAATCTTTAAAAAAATTTATTTGCGTGGTGCCTGGGTGGCTCAGTTGGTTAAGCGGCTGCCTTCACCTCAGGTCGTGGTTCCAGGGTCCTGGGATCGAGCCCCGCATTGGGCTCCCTGCTTAGCAGAGAGCCTGCTTCTCTCTCTTCCTCTTCCTGCCGCTCTGCTTACTTGTGCTCTCTCTGTGTCAAATAAATAAATAAAATCTTAAAAAAGAATAAAAATTAAAAAATTTATTTGCAAGAATTTTTTTTTAATCCTGGGGCACCTGGGTGGCTCAGATGGTTAAGCATCTGCCTTTGGCTCAGATCGTAATCCCCTGATTCTGGAATCAAGTCCCTGGCAGGGAGCCTGCTTCTGCCTGCCGCTCTGCTTACTTGTGCTCTCTCTCTATCTCTCTGTCAAATGAATAAATAAAATCTTAAAAAAAAATTTTTTTTTTAATCCTAATGACGCTAACATTTAAATTGTACTAGACGTATTTTAGTATATGTGCTGCTGAAGTGAGCACTAAATTGTACTAGACATATTAATGCAAGTAGACAAGAGAAATCAACTAGAGGTATAAGAATTATAAAAGAAAAAGGAAAACTGTATTTGCACTTGATATGATATCTATTTAGAAAACCAAGAGAGTCCGAGGCAAAATTAATCTAATGAAATAATTCAGTCAGATAGCAAGATATGGAATTAGTACAGCAATCAGTAGCCTTCATATATGCAACCAATAACTAGTTAAAAGATATAATGGTAGAGGGGCGCCTGGGTGGCTCAGTGGGTTAAAGCCTCTGCCTTCGGCTCAGGTCATGGTCTCAGGGTCCTGGGATCGAGCCCCGCGTCGGGCTCTCTGCTCGGCGGGGAGCCTGCTTCCTCCTCTCTCTGCCTGCCTCTCTGCCTACTTGTGATCTCTGTCTGTCAAATAAATAAATAAAATCTTTAAAAAAAAAAAAAAGATAATGATAGAGCATACTTCATTTACAGAAACAATAGAAAAGATAAGACCTATTTAGGAAAAACATAAGAAATGTGTAAAGCTTTTATGAAGGAAACTTTAAAACACCCTGAAAGACACAAATAGACATGGTAAATGGAAAAGGCATCCCTTGTTCTTTGATAGGGTAATTCAGCGTACAAAGATGGCAGGACTCTCTAAATTAGTTTATAAATTTAATCCAGGTTTTTTTTTTTTTTTTTAGGAGCTCTTTGGACTTTCTTTTATTATGCTAAAATAGTGGTGCTTTTAGGATTTACATTATTGTACTCTCCAATACAAAGTATGGGGCATGTTAAAGTATACAGTACACCATTTTCATACATGCACAACATTGGTGGATGAAAAATGTCTCTTAGCAGTAATACTGGATTGTAGCCTCTGGTTTTACCAGCTGCATACTCTAGGACTATTATATAAATAAAAATCTCTCTTGTGATACTGGAAAGTGATCAGAATGTGCAAACTGATGTAGTAGCTTTCATCCGCCTCTTAAAGGGTACCACCACAGAAAGTCCATTTAAGATGTTGGTAGGTTTAACAAAGTTGGAATGCTGGCACTGTTGAATTGGGCAACAGTTCTTCAGACCTGGCTCAGAGCTACAATGCATCTAATATATTAAAGCAGCTGACATGTTGACTTTTTGCGGGCCTTCCCAGGCACTGGAGTTTTTCTGTTAATTTGCCGCACTAGGTCATAAAAGATCTCATTAACATTTATTTTTGATTTTGCAGAAGATTCTAAGAATGCACAGTTGTTGCACTGTCTTGCTAGGTTCTGACCTTGTTCCTTTCCTACAACTCTTTCATCTTCCAAGTCACACTTATTACCAACCAGGATCATCGGAACATCATCAGTGTCTTTAACTCGAAGAATCTGTTCTCTCAGATCTTGTAAATCATTAAATGTGGACTGTGCTGTGATGGAATAAACTAATGCAAAGCCTTGGCCATTTTTCATGTATAAATCTCTCATTGCAGTAACACTAATAAACTTATCTATGGAGTTAAAAAAACATGTTTTTGAAATTCATTTGGGAAAATAAACACTTATAGCTAGTAAACACTGAGAAAGAAAACCTATGAAGAGTGATTATACTAACTAGATATTAAAGCATACGCTAAAGACTATAATTAAAACAGTGCAGTATGGCAGACAGACCATTGAAATAGAATAACAGGTGCAGAAATAGACCAGAGTACCTCTGGGATTTAGTGTATAATAAAGATAGCATTGAAAATCATTGGGTCAGAAATATACTTTTTAATAAATTGGTGCTAAGACAGCTGGAAAAATATGAAGTAAATCTGTACCTCACACCATATGCCAGCAAAAACTTCAAGTGGATCAGAGATCTACATTTAAAAAAAAAAAAAAAAAAAAAAAAAGGTAAGTACTGAGAGAAAACAGTCAGTTTTTCTATAATGTGGGCTTATAGAAAGCCTTATGGGAGGAAGGCCACTTAAAATCCCGATGTGATTAAAGACTACATACAAAATGTTTTTACTGTGGTAAAAAACACATAAATTTACCCTCTTAAAATTTTTTAAGTGTACATTTCAGTATTAACTCTGTGCGTATTGTCACATAATAACTGTCTAGGCCTCTTTGATCTTACATGACTGTAGGTAACTTTATACTTAATGACAGCTCCCTGTTTCCTTCTCCCTCAGTCTCTGCCAACCACCATTGTACTTTCTACATCTAAAAATTTGAGTACTTTAGGTATCTTTTGCAAGAAGAACCAAACAGTATTTTGTTGTTTGGTGATTGTTTTATTCCGCTTAGCATAATGTCCTCGAGGTTCATCCATGTTGTAGCATATTATAGGATTTCCTTCTTTTTTAACGTTGAATAATATTCCATTGTATATACATACACCATTTTCTTTATACATTCATCCATTCATGGACATTTAGGTTGCTTCCATGTCTTGGGTATTGTAAATAATGCTGCATTGAGCATTTGTGTGCAGATATCTCTTTGAGATCCTGCTTTCAGCTCTTTTGGATATATACCCAGAAGTGGGATTGCTAGATCATATGATAGTTCTATTTTTCATTTTTTGAGGAATCTTCCATACTGTTTCCATAGCAGCTGCACTGTTTCACAGTCCCACCAATAGTGCACAAGGGTTCTGATTTCTCCAGATCCTCACCAACAGTTGGCCTTTTCTTTTTTCCTCTCCCTTTCCCTCTCCCTCCCCTTCCCTTTCCCCTTCCTCTTTTCCTTTCCTTTCCTGTGGCTTTCTTAATTGGTGTGAAGTGATATGCCATTGTGCTTTTGATTTGCATTTCCCTGATGAATAGTGATGTTGCAGATCTTGTCATATGATTGTTGTCCATTTGTGTTATCTTTGGAGAAATGTCTACTCGAGTCTCTTGACCATTTTAAAATTGGTCTACTTGTTACTGAGTTGTAGGAATTCTTTATGTATTCCGGACATTAATGCCTTACTCGGTATATGGTGTGTAAATATTTTCTCCTGTTCTGTAGGTTGCCTTTTCACCTTGTTGATTGTTTTCTTTTGTTGTGCAGAAGCTTTTTCATTTGATGGACTCCCACCTATTTTTGCCTTTCTTGCTTGTCTTATAGTGTCATATCCAAGAAATTATTACCCATTCCAAGGTTATGAAGCTTTTCCTCTTATATTTTCTTCCAAGAGTTCTGTAGTTTCAGGTATTAAGTGTAGGTTTTTAATATATTTGGAGTTAATTTTTATATATGGTGTAAGTATCCAACTTCATTCTTTTATATGTGGATATTTCCATTTCCCTGGCAACATTTGTGAAGAGACTGTCATTACCTATTGTGCAGTCTTGGCACCCTTGTAAAGGATCATTTGACTAACCATATACAATGATTAGTTTCTGGGCTCTCTGCTTTATTACATTGGTTTATATGTCTGTCTTTATGCCAGTATTATACTATCTTTAGGTTTCTGATATGTTTTGAAATCTGGAAGTGTGAGGCTTCTAGCTTTATTCCTCTTTCTTAAGATTGTTTTGGATATTTGGGTTTCTTTGAGATTTCGTATATGTTTTAGGATGTGTGTTGTAGGATTGAGTGAATGAATAAAATATATTGAGGATTTTGTGAACCAGGTTTCTTACTATTAGAGAAGGGAGTTACAAATGGAAAAGGGGAAGGTTAGAATGAATTTTATGGTGTTGAGATGGATTTAGAGTTATTAATAAGAATTGATGGTTTTTAATATAGATGTAGGTATATGCATGTAAATATTTATTTTCATATTTATATGCTTTTATCCAATGAAAGGACTTAGAAGAAAGATACCCCAATAGCACTGAGCACTCCTGATTTTAAGAACTTGGTTTCTAAATACCATTTTCTGCTAAGAGGAACCAGGGCCTTAGAGAAATGTCTAATTCTAGTGGTGGAACAGGGAACATACCTGGAACATCTTAGACCAAAAAATAATTACTGCTCAAAATGATGGGAATAACAAAAGGATATAAGAACCAGTTTGATTTGGCCTAATTGGTCAAATTTGGGGTAATAGGACCATCAAAATAAGTAAAGATAGTAACAGTAGCCATGGAATAAAATAAAAATCAATAGGTCTATATTGATATAAATAAATAATTGGAGGAGAAAGGGATGCTTTTTTAAAAAAAAATTTTATTTATTTATTTGACAGAGAGATCACAAGTAGGCAGAGACGCAGGCAGAGAGAGAGGGGAAAGCAGGCTCCCCGCTGAGCAGAGAGCCCAATGCAGGGTTCAGTCCCAGGACCTTGGGATCATGACCTGAGCCGAAGGCAGAGGCTTAACCCATTGAGCCACCCAGGCGCCCTGGGATGCTTTTTCTTATAATAGAAAAACCAACTCATAAATATAGAAGGAATGATGGAGTTATAAAATCAACATTTTGGGAGTGCCCAGGTGGCTCAGTTGGTTAAGCATCTGCCTTCAGCTTAGGTCATTATCCCAGGGTCCTGGGATCAAGCCCCACATCAGGCTCCCTGCTCGGTGGGGAGCCTACTTCTCCCTCTCCTCGCTGTTCATGCTCGCTTTATCTCTGTCTCTCTCTCAAATAAATAATAAATAAAATTTTAAAAAAATATATAAAATCAACATTTTGTAGCCATTATAATAATAATTGATTCAGCCAAGAGTGATCAATGGATTCTGAAACTAATAGATGAAAGTTTAATGAAATATGTAACAGTTACATCATCTCAAAAGCATTCACCCATAAAGTATCTATTAATTAAATAAAGGGAAGAATAGTAACTCTGCAGTGGATTACTTTAGCGACACTATCTTAACCAAATAATCAAAGTTACTATCACGAGTAATGGGGCTGATGCTTCCTAGTACTGTGTTTCAAGAAAACATTACTTCTATGGTATTCCTGCCAAAATGCATAACCTGGATCTAATTATGAGGAATATGAGTAAGCCAAAATTAAGGAACATTCTACAGTATAATTAGTCTGTACCATAATGTCAAGGTAATAAAAGAGAAAGGTTGAGAATTGTTCCAGATTATAGGATAGTAGAGAGATGTGACAAGTAAGTGTAATGTGTGATTCTGTGTCAGGTCTCAGATCAGGAACAAAGGAGGAAAAACTATAAAGGGCATTATTGAGAGATAGTAGGCTAAGTTGGAATATGGGTTGTGGGTTATATAATAGTTTGTATCAATTTTTAATTTTCGGATTTTGATAAATGTACTGTGGTTATATAAGAGTAAAATCCTTGTTCTTAGGAAATACATCTCAGCAATTTTTGGAATTAATCCTACAGATAGAGGATTAGACATATGTACTAAGGTGAAAATACTGAATTAGTCTTGCTGTGAATAGTTGCTATGAATAGTAGCAAAACTTTGGAAACAAAGTTGCTTAAATAAATTATGGCACAGACATATAGTGAAATTCTATGCAGCCCTTTAAAATTATGTTGTAGGACTATATTTACATAGAAAGATGTTTCTGTTTATCTTAGTGAAGGTTTTTTTGTTGTTGCATGAAAACAGTCTAGCTCAGGCTACCTTAAATAGCTGGGGTAAATCACAGAAGCCAAGGAACAGTGGAGAAATCCCTAGAAAAGGAGAGATAGCTTTGGGGGTCTCAACCTTGAAGTTCAAGAACCTTTCTTCTTTGTAGGTCATTATCATTAAAATGACTCAGTTCTAGGATCTGTGTTTTCTTGATTCAGTTTAAATTCCCCCCTACTCCAGTAAAAGGATCTGATTGGTCCAGCTTTTATAAGGGGCACCTTTACATAGCACAGACAGCCTTCTAAGGATAGCTTGCATGTCCGCTGACTGGACCCATTCCTGAGAAGATTTCTTGTGAACTGGGAAGCTACTTCAGTTGTTACCTACCTTAATAGGATTTTGCAGAAATGTAGAGTGTATTTTATGGTGAGAGTGGAGAATCAAGAGTTCTGTCTGGATATGTTAATTTTGAGACTCCTATTAACATAGGAGTTAAGGGAGAACTGAATTTTCTTGTGCCAAAGTGGCAAACAAGTACCATCAGCCCTTACATTCTTTTACATTCTTTTCTAGATCAGAATCAGCTCTTCTGTTTTCTGTGGTATAGAACTGAGGGGTCTCAATCCCTTTCAGATAGTTGAGCAGATCGTAAGCTTCTTTTCCTGAAAAATAATGAGTGTCCTCTAGGTACCTGCACAACACTCATTCCATTCAGGGGTAGGATTCCCTGCCTGGCATGGGTGCGTGTTAGACTCCTTTACCCTTGCTCCACCCCTGCCCCCCATCTCCATTAACCCCTTTTTCGGTGTCTGAAGCAGTCACCTAATCATTCTGGGCTTCTTTTTCCTTCTCTATAAAGTTACGCTTGGCTGGGGCACATGGGTGGCTCAGTGGTTTGAGCCTCTTCCTTCAGCTCGGGTCGTAGTCTCAGGGTCCTGGGATCAAGCCCCGCATCGGGCTCTCTGCTCAGCAGGTAGCCTGCTTCCGTGGCTCTGTCTGCCTGCTTGTGCTCTCTCTCTCTCTGTCAAATAAATAAATAAAATCTTTAAAAAAAATTATTTAAAAAGTTATGCTTGGCTTCTTCTTTTGTCTCCTCTTTTTCATTTTTATCTTAATTGTTACAACACAAATTATAGGTAAAAATCACCTAAACATCCCATTTGCAACAATTGCGATGGTGATAGTTCAGCTCACAGAAGGAAACACCTTAAGAACCAGGAGCTAATAAATGCAAATGTTTAATCTTTCAGATATCCATACAGAAGCAGTTCAAGCCGCACTGGCAAAGCATAAAGAACAGAAAATGGCTCTGCCCATGCCAACCAAAAGGCGGTCCACATTCGTCCAGTCTCCTGCAGATGCCTGCACACCTCCTGGTAGGTTTATCAGAACCTTTCTCTTTGACAGTTACTCCTTTGATGTTCCTGAAATTAGCTTGGCTTTTTCTATTCTGAGGTAGGAGCTGGAACTTTGCTCATCATCCAAGATGTATAAGATCCAAGGTGTACACATTGAACGTGGCAACTTTCAATTGTTATGTTGTAAATGACATACAAAAAGAGGCCTTAAGATTAAAGCTATTTTTTTTTTAATGTCCTTCTGAATTTCCAACATTTCCTTGATGAAACCCCCGAACTCATGTAGTCATAAATAAACACAGGCCAAAGCTTAGGGTCTAAAAAAATTCCTTCTGTTGTTTAATAGCTATTTTTGTTGACATCTAAAATATGACCCATAGTCATACATTTCTTTAACATATTTGCATTCCTGTATCAGATATTTTGTTTCTATAGAGTAAGTGCACTTGGGACAAAGTTTTATGTGTCATTATAGATGTGAGCAGTCATGCAGTTTTAATAGATCTGAAAAACATATATAAGTGTGTTTGTGTATGTGTTAATCTATTTTATATACATTTATATATTTTTTAAGAATCCACTTTTTATATAATGGGTTCACGAGGTCAGCGAGAATTAAGTGGCTCCATCCCATTCTCATTCCCCAGGCTTGGAATCTCTACCCCTAAAGTAAATTTAGGATTTTTAACTTGCTATTTGAGAAGCAAATGGAACAACTTTAAGTTGTCTTGTCTATTTAGAATCTTTCCCAAAGTTCCTAAAAACCTTAAAATTTTTAATGAAATCTCAGACAAGATCTCCACGTAGGCCTCTGAGACTAAACATAATAACTCTATTTCAGAGCCTCAGTATCGTTTCTGTCTACTATCATGGTACTGATAATGAAATCTTTAGGGAAAAAAATTTTTCCCTGGAGTTTTGGTCTGAAGGACTTACCATATCTTTGGGGAGAAGGTCACATTCTCATGATTGACTTTGATTCATAGCTGTCAAGTTGAGCTATTTCCATGGATCCTGTTCCCTGGTCTGGGTTCATATTAATAGTTTTCTCCTAGGTTTTGGCTAACTTCTCCGAACATTTGGGTGTGCTGTGGGCTCATTAACTGTGTGTGCTTTTTTTTTTTTTTCTTTACATCTGTGGTGTCAATATGTTTGAAAGAGAAATAGCTTTGTGGCTTCAAGTGTTTCTCAAAACGTAACACGGGATACCTCTAGCAGACCTTCACAATAAGACATTTTGTGTCTGTAATGGTGCGTACTTCCAGCCCATTCATTCAAAATCTTGGACGGTTTCCCTTCCACATCAGTATAGCACCAATTGCATCCTGGTGGACAAAGGGGGCTCTCAGCGTAGTAGCTATTCCTTGTTGGCGGATTCTGCTGCAGCGCAGCTGGAGGGTCAGTTGTAATAAATGGCAAAGGGTAGGGAGCAACGTGATGTGCAGTTCTTAGAAACAATCCTCTCCATGGCTGTATTAAAGAACCTCAGTTTCAGAGTAAATAGTCTGCTCTCATGGCCTCGAGTTAAATGTGAGAGTGCAGCAAAGGATCTTGAGAATGCTCGGAAGGAATGGAAACCTTTTTTTTATCCTTTTACAAAAGTCACTGCCTGAGGGGAATTTACCAACTCCAGAAACAAGTCATGGCTATTCATTGCTGAATGAGACCACAGTCCTTTGGCATTCACTACAGTCCTCTGGATCTCTAAACAGTAACGTTGTACTCTGTCTGCAGCCTTAAAGATGTGGCATTATGTTCTGGATCACCTTATGCGTCTTAATAATTTCATGATTATTAAGATACGGTCCTTTCTCCTAAGACCTTTATTCAGCAGAGCAGAGTAAGAAAAAGGTTTCCTATCCATTTAGCTCCGTCCAGATCCAGGTTTCTCCGAATAGCTTACAAGAAACTTTAACATACTGTCAGGGACCTGAATGTTGTCAAAAAGAGGAGGAATTCTCCCAGCATGAAGAAACGTTGAGCACATCCCCCAGAGGGAACTCTCACATGGCCCCCACATGGCCCCCACATGGCCCCCACATGGCCCCCACATGGCCCCCACATGGCGCTAGGTCTTGATGCTGTCATTCTGCAGTTACGCACATGCCTGTGTCTAGCGTGAGGCAGTGTGGAAGAACTGTATCATAAGGCACCCATCAGCTCTGTTCATTTTAGGGAATGGAATTTGCTGTCCCCGTGTCAGGATCTCTCCTGAGCTTCTGAGAGCCACTGCTGAGAGACTGGGCAGTCTCCTTTTCCTATTGCAATTTAATCTGACATCGCTGTCTCCCTCTAACCCAGGGACGGCAGGTAGGGTTCATTCATCTCGCATATTTACTCTGATAGCCCCTGAAACACTGAAGGTCAGAAGAATGTTGAGCCGCCCTCAGGGTTGGGGAGGAGGAAGAGGAAGGACATTAATTATTGCTGGTTATAGGTGGTTAAAAAAAAAAAAGAGTTCTGGGCAACTATGAAAATGACCTTGCCATGGCACTCTTTCTAGAATAGTTGTACTACCCTTGCAGAGCAAAACTGGCCTCAGATTTCATAGGGATTTAGTTGGGTTGCCCTTGGGGTGCTGTCTGAGTGGTCGCGCTGCGCCTCGCGCTGTCCCCGTGCGAGCCTGGTGCCTGGGATACCTGCAGGAGTGCACTAGCCGCCCGGCTTCTTCAGGAGGCATCCACCACATAACTGTTGGAATTGCTGAACCGGTGAAATTTTAGTTCTCTTTTGGGAAGGATTTAATAAAAGGATTTAGGAAGTAGAATATGCCATACATTTTGGCCATAGTCTTAGTATTATATGAAATGGAAAATACGACAAATAGTTGGTTGGGAAATAATTGGCTTTTGTTCATCTATCATTCACAAATAATAAAATGTCAGTCAACCTAAGATTTGCTTATTGGTATGTACACTGATTTCTCTTACGGACTGGATAATTTAAGTTCTCCAAGTTGGTAGCAAACTACGTTCTTTCAGTGCCTGTGGCCTTTTCAGAGTCTTTTTTAGCCTGCTTGAATTACTGCCATCCAGTTCCCTTTATGTGCTGAAATCATTTACTGATGTCGTGAGGCAATTACCTCAGCTCTTTCTTTGTAGGGGTTCTTTGTGTACTGCTGTTTCTCATTCATACGGGTAAACACAATGCAGAAAATGCAGGATACATTGTTTTCCCCTCTTAATTTTTTCTCCACCCTTGTGGACTTACCCTGTGCTGCATTCTGAGGGTACTTCGATGACCAAATAGACCACAGAATGACCCCAGAACACAGTGAGCTATTTCAGCTGGCTTGAGTAGAATGAATTTAGACATCTGTCCCACATAGGGCCCTTCTTGAAAGTGACTACAGTAGTAATTCATGGGACCAGACAAGGAGAAATTTACCTCTCTGCATTTCTATATAAGATAGCAATGCCCATGAACAGATTTAGGATATTGTTATATACTTCTAACATACTTTAATAAAGCCTTGTAAGAATTGCGGTACTTTACGGTATGTAAGGGACTTCCATGTGGCTTCCACAATGGCTGCCCTGCCTCATTTGTTCCTCATAGGCAGTCTGTGACATAGAAAGGCAGAGTCCTTTAGAGACGAAGAGACAAACAGGTTCATAGTCACTAAGGGATTCGCCTCAGGTCAGACAGCACAAATACATATCAGACTCAAGTCTTCTTGATTTTGTTTTTTTACTCTACCAGAGTGTCATGTTTGGGAGATTATTTTTTACTTAATTGATACTCATGGGTCCTTGGTACCAGAATGGGTATTATTTTAAGCAAATTGAATAGCTGCTGCCTTCTGAGAGCTTATAGCCCCAAACATATTCTAGTTAGTTAATTTAAACTTAAAAGAGAACACTTGTGTGAATTAACAGCTTAGGGAGTTTTCCCCAAACATTCCAATTTTATTCAAAACTGCAAAATAAACAGAATTGGCAAATCAGACCCCTATAAAATGTGTTCTAATTAGTAGACTTGGATCATGTTAATAGCATACTTTAATTTTTGGTATGGGTTATGAGCAGTGGTCTGCAGTTACTTGGGAGAGCAGTGAATATTCAGTATTCTTTAAGCCAAAGCACAATAAAATCCCACTCTGTCAGACTGAATTTGTTTATTTCAGTGGCCTATTATAAAATTTAAGGCTTCCAGTAAAACTAATTTCATAGTTACCATTTTTTGAGTCCCCTCTGTGTACTAGTCTAAGGGCTAAGTGCTTAGCATATATTTTTCATTTTCTTTTTCTCGACAGTCCTCTGTCCCATTTTACAAATGAGAAAACAGGTTTAGAGAAGCCCAGTAACTTGCCCAGACTTCTTTTTCTAGCTGTTTAGTCAATTAGATAATCTGAAAATTCTCACCTAGAACAAGGAAAAGAAAACTTCCCTTTAGAAATGCTAGATAGACTATAACCAGTTTCGTTTTAAATACATATAGGAACAAGAGCGAGAGAGAACAGTCACTAAACATCAGAGTGCTGAGATGGTGCTCATTTTCCCTGTCCTGGGAAGCAGGGAGGCAGGAAACGGGCCTAAATTTAATTACTATAAGGATAGAAAAGATAAAACCTTGAACCTATATAAGAGGTTAGAGGTTGGGGGTGCCTGGCTGGCTCAGTCTGTAGAGCATGTGACTCTTGATTTGGGGTTGTGAGTTCGATCCCCACGTTGGATGTAGAGCTTACTTTAAAAATAATAATAACAGCAAGGTTGGAGGTTGGAATTGAGATCCCTGGAGGGGCTTAACATCTTCATCAGAAGAGCAAACTAGAAAAACTTAACATGCCAGCAAAAGATGTTGTCAAGAAGGCTTGCCTTGTGCCTGACCTTGGGATAATGGGGACTCAGATCTTCCCTAAGAATTTGAGGTCAAGTGGGTTCAAGGTTTGAGTTTCACTATACTGCCTGGTAAGAACTAACTAACATTAAAAAATGGTCTTTGGGCTGATGATAACCTTGGGACACAAATAGTTTCTTCAAGGATACAACCTCAACCCAAGAACTTAGGATTCTCAGAGATAAAGATCCACTGAATTTTGTGAGCAAACAGTCCAAAAATAGAATAGAAAAAGAACAACAACAGCAAACAGCAAAATTAGACCCTTAAGAACTGATTTGCCCAAGAGCTCTCAGTGGCAGAGCTAAGATCAGAATTCAGAGCAGTCTGACCTAAAAAGCCCATTCTCTAAACCACTTGGCATATTGCCTCTCCTTCTACCATAGTGTCAAGTAAATATTTTGTGGTAAATCTGGAGCTCTAGCAGTTGCTGCATGTTAGATCAAACTTTTCAAATAGGCAATAAGTTTTTTTTTTTTAAATCTCTTTTCTTACCTTAATATAGTTGACCCATGAACAACACAATTTGAACTTCGTGGGTCCACTTTTATGTGGATTTTTTTTTAATAGTACAGTACTGTAAAGGTATTTCTCTTCCTTATGATTTTCTTTTTTTTTAAGATTTTGAGAGAGAGAGAGAGCAAGAGAGAGAGAGAGAGAGAGAGCATGAGAGGGGGGAGGGTCAGAAGGAAAAGCAGGCTCCCCACTGAGCAGGGAGCCCGAAGTGGGACTCAGTCCTGGGACTCCGGGATCATGACGTGAGCCGAAGGCAGTCGCTTAACCAACTGAGCCACCCAGGCGCGGAGCCCTCCTTATGATTTTCTTAATAACATTTTCTTTTCTCTAGCTTACTTTAAGAATACAGTATACAATACATGTAACATATGAAACATATGTTGACTGTTTATATTACCAGGAAGGCTTCTGGTCAGCCGTAAGCTATTAGTAGTTAAGTTTTGGGTGAGTCAAAGTTTTACATGGACTTTCTACCATGTTGGGACCAGTGCCTCTAACACCTGTGTTTGTTCAAAGGACAACAGTATTATTTGTAATGTTAATTGATTTTGTGAACTGTTTTTTCATAGACATGGGGAAATACCCAGAAAAAACCGTGTTTGGTGATCCCTTGTAGATAGAGTGACCCTGGAGTAATTATTATTATTTTTTTAAAGATTTATTTATTTATTTGACAGAGAGATAGAGAGCACAAGTAGGCAGAGCAGCAGGCAGAGGGAGAGGGAGAAGCAGGCTCTCCACTGAGCGGGGAGCCCGATGTGGGGCTCGATCTCAGGACCCCGGGATCACGACCTGAGCCGAAGGCAGCCACCTAACCAACTGAGCCACCCAGGCGCCCCTGGAGTAATTATTGACAGGGAGTACCCCTTCTCTCAGAAGGGTTCCAGTTTGGGCATTCATGGTCAGGCAATTCATGCCAGTCAGAAGCCATTCACTAACTGTCCTAGTGATTGTTTCCTTTCCTTGTTCTTTGAAGCTCCTATTTCTTGGGCTAGCTTATGTGGTATATTTTGTTAGGATAAGATCTTTCTTTCAGTGAATCTTGACCAAGCTACTATTCTAAGCTGATGTCTGGGCCTGATTTTGGCATCAGCTGTCAGAACCCCGTGGCAGGCACTGTCTTTCCAGGAGTGTGTCCAGCTTGCACAGTATCCCTCAAGTTGTGTAGACTGACTGAGATGTTACCATCCTCTCACCAAGGTGCCATTTTCACCCCCACAAATCTTTTAAAATCAGTTCTTCTTACAGTTTATTGAATTATAATCCACGTACAATAAATACACTTAAAGTGTATTTTTTGCTAAGTTTTGACATAGCAAAACTGCGAAACCATCACCACAATTAAGAAAATGAACCTTATCCATCATCCCCCCCACCCACAAAATATCCTCATAATCCCTTTGTAATCCTACTTCTCTTCCTCCCAATGATCTGTTTTCTGTCACTGTACCTTGGTTTGTATTTTCTAGGATTTCATATAAATAGAATCATACTTTGTTGTACTTTTTTAGGGCAGGGAGAGGTCTGTCATATTTCACTCAGCATAATTGTTTCGAGATTCATCCATGTCGTGTATATCATAGCTTCATTCCTCTTTATTGATAAATAGTAGTCTGTCACACAATTTGTTTATCCTTTCAGTTCTTGATGCACATTTGGGTACTTTCCAGTTTTTACCTGTTACAAATAAAGCTGCTATGAACATTCATGTACAAGTCCTTCTATATTTTCCTTTCTCTTGGGTAGATACTGAGGAGTGGATTGGATAGATTATTCTGTTAGTAGGTAGAGTGGGTAGGTGTTTAAACATTTAAAATAAACATTTTTAGGGGCACCTGGGTGGCTCAGTGGGTTGAGCCTCTGCCTTCGGCTCCGGTCGTGATCCCGGGGTCCTAGGATGGAGCCCCACATCAGACTCCCTGCTCACTGGGGAGTCTGCTTCTCCCTCTCCCTCTGCCTGCTCTGCCTACTTGTGCACTCTCCCTGTCATATAAATAAATAAAATCTTTTAAAAAAAATTGTTTTCTGTTCTGTTACAATAAGAGTAGAGTTTAGGCAAGGAACTTGAGTTGTGATGGTAAGAAGAGTTAGGAGTTCATGTTCAGCCGGAGCAGAATCAGTGGGAAAATAATTTTATTTCTATTAAATCTTGCCTAGATTTCTACTAATCCACAGCAGTTTCTTGGGTGATAGCTACTTAACAAACCCAAAAACTACCAAATAAACATATAAATATTTAAGGGACCTGTTTTTATTTCTAAAAAGATACGGTCCCTGAGTGGTGCTTACATTTTGTGTGATCTTACTACGTGATCTGCTGGAAGCTTTGCATAGCCAGTTCGTGCCTGTGAGCTAACATAGGGCGGACTGTTTGGGGAGGAGAAGGGGAACTAAGGTTACTGCCCAACTGCTATGTACTGGCACTGCTGGGGGTGCCTTCTGGACATTGTCTCATTTCATGGCCTCCTGCTACAGTTAGCACAAAGACCCTTAGCGGCCCAGTGCTGTCCACTTGTCCAGGCTCATCCTGTGCTTCGGTTAGTCCCATTTCTTTCAGATCTTCAAATGTGCCTTGTTTTCTCTCCCCTCCCAGCTTCCTCACATGCTGTTCCCTCTCCCTGACTCTTTGCCCCCACCGCTCACGTCCCCAGCCCTCAGAACCAGTAGTTACTTACCCTTGCAGCCTGCCTGGGTTTAGGGCTCACTTCCTTAAGTTCCGGCACTGTAAGATTCTAAGTCCTATTAGAATAGGGACACATCTTCCTTGTTCACCATTTTATTCCTGCCAACTAGTATAGCGCTTAGTGGTATTTGTTGAAGGGATGAACAAGCAGACCTTCTCAGATCGTTTTATCCCCAAGTCACATAGCTTGTGAGGGGTGGACCCCAGAGTTCAAATGGAAGACAGACACCAAGGCCATGTTTTTCCCACTAAGCCGCCTACAGTTGTAGTCACTAAACTCTCAGGAGGAATGGCAGGCAAGCAAGGTAATTGAATTGAAACAATACACCTAATTACATAATTGATCCAATATAGAAACATAGTGAAGCCAATTTTCCATAAACCTAATCATGAGAATACTGTTTTTACTGTCTTCTGAAAATTGGGTTATTCTGATTTTATACTTAACACAGTTTAAAATAAATGATCCAATAAAGACAGCCTGTAGATCCAGTGGCGTTTGTGGGATCCTGAGTTGTATGACCCTGAAAGTACTTCGTTCTTAGGGTCAGATTTACCTGTCCCACGCCACCCTCCCATTCATTTCTTTAGCATGTTTACAAAGACAGAAATCTCTGCCTCCCAAGGTACCATTGAAATGTTGGAATATTTTTTGGAAATGGTACAGACCTCTTTCCTTAAATAAGAAGTTACAGATGCTGTTACTTTTCTTTCTCTATATTTTCCTTAAGTCACTCTCCTTTGCATTATAGATCTCTTTCCCCTTTAAAGAACCGCATCAACGTATCCTTTGGGGTCTCACCACTGTTTACTCTCCAGACTCTTCTTTTGCCCTGTACATCTCAAAGTCTTTACTCCATTTACATAGAAGTTCTTGAAATCCTCTACTAAGATTGGTGCCCCTCTTGGGAAACCCTTTGCTTCCCCTGTTTCTTAACATCTTTTGTACTCTTGTGAGATAGTCCATGGGATTGTGTCTCCTGTACTGGACTGTAAGCCTTTTTAGGGCACTGTCTCATAAGAACATATCTATCTCAGAATCCCCAGAACCTGACATAGTTTCCAGCATGTATTGTAGTTATGTAGGAGATTATAAAAATAATCTGTCTTGTGCCTCCTATCTCCTTCAGTATGAGATAATAAGGGGGAGGTGGTTCAGAGCAGGAGGCCACAATATGGTCATTATCTTAACTTCCTTGCTTGCCCTGGACCTGCAAAATTTGGCTTCTGGGTTAAATTAGTCTTTTGTGGTTGAGATTTCCATTGTCAAGTGCTAGCAGCCTTTTAGCCCTGTTGGTTCTCTCTTTGGTTCTTTGTGTTTTTCTTTTTAAAATTTTTTTATTTTTAAGTAATCTCTGTACCCACCATGGGGTTCGAAATTACAGCCCTGAGATTGAGAGTTGCAGGCCCCACCGTACCTGGCTAGGCACCTCTCTCTTTGGCTTTTTGAACCAAAGCAGAACGTGTACCTACAGTTTCCCCTGAGTTGGAGTGTTCAGCAGGACTAACCACAGAGTGTTTATTTTTTTAAAAATTGAATGAAATCCAATCCACAGATCTGTCTCAGATCAGACCAAATGCCCCTTTAACTGGTTTGCCTCCTAAGCTGGGAGCCTTGAAATAAATTCCTGACTTCTGCTTCCCTCGGCTATCCTATATTTGGTTGAACTTTTCCTTTTTTGTTTTTCTCAACATGGTTTTCTAATTTAGGCCTTATTTTCCTGAAGTCAGAGCCAGGCCAAATACAGACATCAGTAAATTTCTCACAATTCTTCTCTGAGAATTAAGGAGAGCAATACAGATCAGGGTTGTCTCCTGTCATGTTTGAAAAGCTTATGTGTGCTGAGTGACCACTTTTCCACAGAACCGTGAATGCCTCCAGGCTAAGCACTGTTTCTAATTCCATTTCTAGTTCCCCAGCACCTAACTCACTGTTTGATACTTAAGTCGTTGTTAACAAAAGTAAGTTTTTATAGCACCCTATCAAGATCATTTCCTTTTGAATAGACACTAATTAAAAAGTACTTGTCAGAATCAGTATAGCAACTTATCACAAGGTTCTCTAATTAAGAGGTTGAGGAAGCTATATAAGCACTTGAGTATTACTTGAATATAAGTAGATAAGCCAGAAGAATTTAGAACCTGATTAAGTTCAAAACAGAAAAGGAGTGACTGAAGTTTAAATATTCTATATAGGATTTTTTAAGAACTTAAAATTACTTATAGATTTAGGCTGTTTTATTTTTGCAGGTTCTGGTCCATAGACTTTTCCTTGAGATTCTTGAGAAACTTTACATACTAATCTACCTTAAGAATGTAAATAGGGACGCCTGGGTGGCTTAGTTGGTTAAGCATCCCACTCTTCATTTTGGCTCAGGTCATGATCTCAGGGTTGTGATATCAAGCCCCACATCAGGCTCCATGCTGGGCATGGAGCCTGCTTAGGATTCTGTTTCCCCCATTGTCCCCCCACCCAATCTCTCTGTCTCTCTGGAAAAAAAAAAAAAAAGAATGCAAATATTTTGCTGGTGTCAGAATTGAATGTGTGATCAATGAGCACGAACTGAAAGGTCTCTGTTCTAGGCAGGATCGAGAACTTCTTTTTTTCTAATTCCACACAGACACGTCTTCGGCCTCTGAGGATGAGGGCTCTCTGAGACGCCAAGCTGCGCTCTCTGCTGCCTTGCAACAGAGCTTACAGAATGCTGAGTCCTGGATCAACCGTTCAATTCAGGGATCGTCCACTTCTTCATCTGCATCTTCTACGCTGTCCCATGGAGAGGTCAAAGGAACCAGTGGGTCTCTAGCTGATGTATTTGCCAATACTCGAATAGGTAGGAGCTGGATCTACCCAAGAAGCTCAAATTATGTTCCATTTGGCTCCCAGCCTTCAGGAAGTAGTTTATGATTTGTACTAGGTTTTTAGAATGGCCTAAGAAAATCAGAAAGAACATAACAGTTAATGGGGCAAAGAAGGAAACACCAGCAGTACATTTGGAATGATAGGTATCATCTGCATTATTGGTGCATAGTGTTGCCCACCTGAAGCCATAGCTATTTCCATCAGCAATACTCAAGCTGCAAGATATAACACCAGTCTTAGAGTTTATCCCTGTTGGAGAATATTCCATGTATTAAAAGGTATTAAAATATGTAACATCTTATATTTTCCCAGTATTGCTACCTGTGTTTTCTCAAACAAAACCCAAAAAAACCTGAACAAATTCTGCACAAAGACAATACTAGTGAAGCCCTTTGTCTTTAGCTTAAAGACTGGATTTATTGTCCTTGCTGCTGTGTTATTGCTACAACTGGGGCGTGCAGGCTGAGGATGTGGGTACTCTGTGAGCTGCTACCCGCTGCCGATGCTCCTGTATGGAGTGCAGCTTTTGCTTCGCTCTGCCTTTATGTTTTCGTGTGTGTTTTTTAAAGAGTTTGTGACATCTGCAGGTAAAGACGGCTCAGATCTCTGCTTCTGCTAAATTGGTACATATCACACTAAGTAATGTATTTGAACATCATGTGTCTGTGGTGTCTTAAGTTTCATATCGGTGACTTCTCTATTCCATATATATATCTATATATATATCTATATATATATATCTTCAATCTATTAATTGCTGAAAGGAAAATTTGTAATTCAGGCCTGTAATTAGTAAGGAATTAATATAGCCACCTGGAGGGTATGATCGCCCACGTTAACAGGCTAAGTGCCAACAGCTGGTGCCTTGTCTTGCACTCTTGGCCCTGCCCTGTAATTCACTGAACCTGCACACTACAGGTGCTCATGCTCATCATCTCTTCTCTTAGGAAGGACAAGTAGCAGAGCCATGGCCGGATCAGGTTTTATTTCCCCATTTGTCTAAAAGAGAGCAATTTCACTTACTAAAAACATTGTCCTAGGGGCGACTGGGTGGCTCAGTGGGTTAAAAACATTGTCCTAATACCCAGTTAACTGTCTGGATTTTTGTTCATAAGATGATTTCATCTGACCCGATATTTTTTTCTCTTGCTTCTACTAGTCTCTGAAGTTTTTTGTTCAGGTACTCGCAGAAACCATTTTATCTAACAGTATTGCCTTTTGGATGTTTGCTCTAACAGAAGCAATTCATCTTCCCAATAGAAAAATGTGACGATACAGATAATGATAAAGTCATCTATAAAGCCACTTCCCATGGGTAACACTTCAATGTGTATCTTCCTAGACTTTTTTTTTTTTTGCATATCGAGTATGTAGGGTTTTGGTCTTGTTTTTACAAAAATGAAATTGTATTAAACAAAGCGTTCATAACCTGCTTTTCTTAGCACTGTATCACAAACATCTTTTATGTCATTAATACAGAATTATACTATATTTTTATGGTTTCAAAGTATGCCATTATATGGCCCTGCCTTGGTTTATTTAGCCATTCCCCTGTTTTGGACATTTAGGTAGTATCCAATTTTCTGCTATTATAAAAACTGCTGGAATGAACATATTGTGCTAGTATATTTGCAACTTTAAAAACTATTGAATTAGTAATAACAGACTCTTGGCGCATAGAGACCTTACCCCCAGATTTATTTTAGAAATTGTTTATATAATGCTTTTTTGTCTTTTTTTATAGTTTTGAGTGGCTTGTTGTTACTCTTGTGAATCATATATTTTATTCCTCTAATTTTCCTTTTCTTCTCCAGATGTTTTCCTAAATTTTTTGTAACACATCCCTGTTGAATGGCTCTCCTCCAACTTATGTCATTCAGTTTCTCAATATTAAGAATCCCTACCTGAAGCAGAGTACAATAACATTATTTAATCATGCTTCAATCAAGGGAAGAACCTTGTCTGTCAAATAGATCCGAGGTTTTTGTGGGTTACTTTATAAAATTGGAAGTGGGCTTTATCTGGTTTTCTTTCCTGGAAACCTGAGTAATCTCAGGGCCAGTCCCAGGCCCAAGACACTCCTTCCATGTTCAGGGAAAGAAGAAACATACATAAGCCCACATAAACATGAAGAAATGACTGAGACTAGAATATTAGTAGCATTACAACCATACTAACTTTGTTTTCATTTTGAAGTCGCTCACAATCTTATTCTGATTATTAATATTGAATTTCTACTAGTCTGTCTTTCTGTGTAGGAAAGAATGTTTTTCAGGAATATTTGATATGTGATTTGCTTTTACTAAAACTATTCAAGTTTTTGAAAATAGTAATTTTGATATGCCCTTCCTTAACCTCTTGTTCTCTCATTATACCTTCCTAGTAGAATTTGATATCAAAGGTTATTTTCTAACAGTTGATGCCCTGTTTATGTAGTTTTTTCTTGTTAAGAAACAACAAAAGTTTGAAGATTCTTTTTATTGCTAATGTAATATAATTCTAAATTTTGTTTTCTCCCCTCTTAGAGAATTTCTCTGCTCCCCCTGATGTCACTACAACTACCTCTTCTTCTTCATCATCTTCCTCAATGCGCCCAGCAAATATTGATCTGCCCCCCTCGGGGATAGTTAAAGGCATGCACAAAGGATCCAACAGGTCCAGCCTTATGGATACAGCTGATGGTAGGGAGTTCTTATGGGCAACTAAATAGGGAATATTAGTTAAACTGAAAAAATTCACATCCTGGTAGCAGTGCCTGAGTGGTCGAGCAGAACTCCCCAGCAGCTGGCCCGCTAACACAGTCTGCATGGCCTCTGGAGCCCCTTCTTTTCAACAGCCTGCCCCGTGGCAGCACTGTTACTTGTTCAGACAGTCTGCATTGTCAAAAGATACTCTGAACAAAAAATGAGTGGTGGGGGGGAGAATGCTATAAGGCAAGAGGAGGATTAGATGAAATCTGGAAGCAGGTGTCGATAATAGCACCATATTTGTTCTGTGTTGTCGTAAAGCCTGTCACATACATATTTATATGTATTTGGCCCAGTTGAAATAGAGTAAGACTGTGGGCCCAAGCCAAATGTCATTAGAAATAAAAACACCTAAGTGGACTGAGAAGCTGAGATAGCCCTAAAATCAATGGAAATGTAACTTACTGTTTTTTCCCTTCTAGGTGTTCCTGTCAGCAGCAGAGTATCCACCAAAATTCAGCAGCTTCTCAACACTCTGAAACGACCCAAAAGACCTCCCTTGAAAGAATTTTTTGTGGATGACTCAGAAGAAATTGTGGAAGGTAGTACTAATAATACCAAAGATATATATTTCTTCAACAGACATGTCTTAGGCAATTACTGACTGTCAGGTACCATAGGATTTAAGGGTGAACAAGGCAGCATTTTTGTTGAAAGAATTTGTAGTTCTCTGCTCCTCTTTCCCTAAAGATCATTTATATTTCAGATCTCAGGCATAAAAGAAAGAGGGAGGAAGGGGAAGAGAAAGGCAGAGATACCTATGGAAGCATAGAACTATCCTTGGAAAATACGCTCTCTGAAGTTAGGAACTTTCCTAAATACAAAATTTTTTTTAATCATTTTTTAAATTTATTTTCAGCATAACAGTATTCATTGTTTTTGTACCACACCCAGTGCTCCATGCAGTCCGTGCCCTCTCTAATACCCACCACCTGGTTCCCCCAACCTCCCACCCCCCCATCTCTTCAAACCCTTCAGATTGTTTTTCAGAGTCCATAGTCTCTCATTGTTCACCTCCCCTTCCAATTTCCCCCAACTCCCTTCTCCTAACTCCCCATGTCCTCTAATGCTATTTTTTATGTTCCACAAATAAGTGAAACCATATGATAATTGACTCTTTCTGCTTGACTTATTTCACTCAGCATAATCTCTTCCAGTCCCGTCCATGTTGCTACAAAAGTTGGGTATTCATCCTTTCTGATGGAGGCATAATACAAAATTTTTAAAATTGTTTACATTTTGCATTATCCTAGAATACGCATGTCAGATTTGGCCTCAAAAATTTGCCCAGTCGGAGACACTTGCAGGACTTACTGTCAGAGAGTTCTCCCTATTTTTTTTTTTTTTTTAAGATTTTATTTATTCATTTGACAGAGAGAGACACAGTGAGGGAGAGAACACAAGCAGGGTAAGTGGGAGAGGGAGAAGCAGGCTTCCTGCTGATCAGGGAGCCTGATGCGGGGCTTGATCCCAGGACCCTGGGATCATGACCTGAGCCGAAGGCAGATGCTTAACGACTGAGCCACCTAAGCGCCCCGAGTTCTCCCTATTGTAGCAGTCCTTCCCCTCCTTCCCACTTTGCCTTAATCCTTTCAAATAAAGTCTCTCCTTAACACCCCCCCAAACTTGCCCAGTTTTGTTTTTTTTTTAATTAAGATTTTATTATTTGACAGAGAGAAACATAATGAGAGAGGGAACACAAGAGGGAGAAGCAGGCTTCTCCCCAAGCAGGGAGCTCGATGCAGGGCTCAATCCCAGGACCCTGGGACCACGACCTGAGCCTAAGGCAGCCGCTTAACAACTGAGCCACGCAGGCACCCCAGCCCAGTCTTTTTTGATATAACCCTTTTGTTAAATGAGTCAGTCATACATATGTCTGCTTTCTACAGGATAGTGTGGTAGATGGTGAAAGGTTTTCAGAGATTTATGAAAATACAACCACTCCTACATACTGTTTACACATTAGACTGGTACTAAAATATATACACATGAAAGCATAGTTTAACCAATAATTATGTATCAAGTAATACAACAGCTGGGAGAAGGGCAGAAATCAGTCCCACCCCTGTGGTTATGGAAAGTTTCGTAGAGGAAGTGGTAATAGTGCTTTCTTTATTTAATAATTTAACAGATATTTATGGATGAAGTCATGTGATGTCTAGGATTTAATAGGAAGAATTGGGAGCAGATGAGTAGGAATATAGATGAAATGAAGGTGGCCATTTGATAATTGTTGAAGCTGGATGACGAACAGATCTACCTAACAAAAAGTTTTGTCAAAAGAACCGAGCCTTGGTAGCTTATAGTTCATTTTTACATCCTGAGACTAACATAGTAGGCTTGATCACTTTGGACATGTTAATGGAACTAGGCACATTAATAGGCTAGATCTGGTCTTAGCCCACTTTATGCCGCCAGAACCAACAAGCAACCTGACATATGAGGTTAAGATGACTTTATGTTCCTTCAGGAGTCACTGAATTCATTGAACTATGGATGTCTTCCTACGTATATTGATATTCAAGAGGCTCATACCAGTAATAGCCTCCCCAGTATTTCTAGCACTGTGTACTAACCAGGCAAATGAAGATCACGGTTTAAAAGGAATCATACTTGAACAATTTTTATTGGCAGAATAGCACTAACAGCTTTCCACTAATTATAAATAGGCAACATTTGCTTTTTTAAATTGCTTATTTAAATAGGAAAAGAAAAATATCCTCATGTCTTTGCAAACCTTTGAAAGAGTGTCCCCCAGGGTCTGCATTGAGGCCTAGTAGATGGCAATAATAAACACACTTTTATGACCAGAAGACTATGCCTACCATAGATACAGCCTGTCCATAAAAACAAAACTATTTAGAATCACCCATATTTATTTTTTTAATTCATATGGTGGTTTAGAGTCTGGGACTATACAAAGCAGAAAGGCAACTGAAACATTATTTACCTCGGGTGGTGAATTGGGAAGTGAAACCATTTCATTAGTTTTATGTTAGTAAAAAAAAGAATCAAAACATTTTAAGTAAATTTTCCAAGTCTGTCATTAAGTTGGGCTTTAAAATAAAATTTATTTCTCATTTCATTTATCCATCTAATACCTGCCGCTTATTCTGTTTCTTTTCCTTTCTGTGCCTCTTCTCCTATCTCCCACTCACCTGGCTAATTCTTACCCTTCCTCTAAGACTCAGTTCACATGGGGGTCTCAGTGCTCTAAGCAAGGGATGTGGCCTCCTTCTGCCCTCCCTGTAATGTCTCTAGTCATGCATTGCTCATGTTTGTCTACTTAGTTTGAGTATGTGTGTCTGTCCCCCTTACACTCCAGATACCTCCTGAGGGCACAGATTCTGTGCGCCTTGCATCTACCACTTATTAGAAACAATAAATGTTTGCTCAAAGAATGATATGTACAGCATTTATTTCCTCAGTGTTTATCAAATCCTGTGCATATCATTGGTAGTAAATAACTTGACTTTGTTCCATTTGTAAATTATCTTTAAAAAAGTAGAATTTTTTTGCTTTTTATTATTTGAATAATATTTGTTCATTAGAAAAATTGGGAGGACTTTTATTTATATGAAAAAATATGAAATCCTATTCACCTCCAGTTTCTGGAATGACCATGTTAATAATCTAGCACTTTCATTCCGCCAAATTCAGTTTGGTTAACATCATTGAACTACCATTATGTAATAGGTACCATAGGCAATAAGAAGACAAAGAACCGAGCCTTCTTTCAAGAAGGTGTCAGGCTTAAGGGGAGAAAAGCTTACACAGGAAAAGAAGTCTTTGAGGATCCTCAGTGCTTTTATATGGGTAGACTACCACACAGTGGGGGAGCACTAAGGAAGGAATGACTGGGGATGGCTGCCCAGGGAACATGCTGTTTGAGCTGCATCCTGACAAGGATGAGTGCAAGTGTACCCAAAGCAAAGGGATTGGCCAGATAAGATGTGTACAAAGGTTCAGAGACCTGGAACACTGTCATCCATGCTCATTATCTGTTTGAGTTTAATAATAACCTTGTGATCCCGTCTCGGCCTTTTGGCTAAAATCAAGTGTAATAATGACCCTGTGGTCTAAGTGTTACTATCCCCATTTTACAGATGAGGAAAAATGAGGTTCAAGTGACTCAAGTTGCCTGAGGTCACACTGGTAAAACGTTAATGTAAATTTGGGTTTTCTGACTCAAAGCTTAATGCTTTCTCATTAAATATAACCCAGTGCAGTGGAACCTGGCTCTCTAACATCAGAGACTTCTGGATTAGAAGTATTTAAAGATTTAAAAACCAGTTGAGGGCACCTGGGTGGCTCAGTGGGTTAAAGCCTCTGCCTTCGGCTCAGATCATGATCCTAGGGTCCTGGGATCAAGCCCCACATCGGGCTGTCTGCTCCACAGGGAGCCTGCTTCCTCTTCTCTCTCTCTCTCTCTCTCTGCCTGCCTCTCTGGCTACTTGTGATCTCTGTCTGTCAAATAAATAAATAAAATCTTAAAAATAAATAAATAAAATAAAAACCAGTTGAGTAAAATTATAAAAAGGCTAAAAAGGAATGTATGCTCTGTGCTTTTCTGTATGTTCAGTGATTTGCTTTGTTAGAGTCTAGATTTATTACATAAAATATATTAAATGTGATTTCACTGTTATGTGGGAAGGTGAATTCAGCCCCAGTTTGTGGATTGCCATTTTTAGCAATATAATTTCTTTCCTCAGAGTTTAAACCAAGTAAAGATGAAAAGGGAAATATATTTGAGATTAGAGACCTAAGTTGTGTGAGTTGTTACTTCTTTGTATATATTTCAGATAATATTTTTATAATCCCTGGGGGTTTTTTTTGGTACAGTACCTCAGCCAGACCCCAACCAGCCTAAGCCTGAGGGACGGCAGATGACCCCTGTCAAGGGGGAGCCATTAGGAGTCATCTGTAACTGGCCTCCTGCTCTGGAGTCGGCCCTGCAGCGCTGGGGCACCACGCAAGCGAAATGCCCCTGTCTGACTGCCCTGGATGTGACGGGGAAACCGGTTTACACCCTCACATACGGTGAGTTTGTAAGAGCCCCAGCTCCCTCTTCTCCTAATAGTTCTGTGGATTATCAGGGGTGGTATTTTCATCTTGATATTTAGTGGTTGCTGGTCATTGTGTTCCAACAGATTTTTTAAAAATTATTTTAATAGGATCTTGAGTTCTGAGTAGAGCTGTTGTCAAGTAGAGCTGTTGTCAAATATTTTCATTTGCTAAATATTTGCAAAGCAGCTAATATTTAAAAGAGCAGAAAGAAGAAAGAGGCTTTGTAGATTCACTGATGATTTAATATTTGAAGGGGATTTGGGGAAGACGTTTGGGCAGGATATATGGCAGAATAGTTGTTTGTTTTTGTGTTTAAAGAAATGCCTTTTTAAAAAAATATATTTTATGTATTTAGTTGAGAGAGATAGTGAGAGAGAGCACAAGCTGGGAGAAGAGGAAGAAGCAGGTTCCCTGCTCAGCCCGATGTGGGGCTCCATCCCAGGACTCTGAGATCATGACCTGAGCTGAAGGCAGACACTTAACTGACTGAGGCACCCAGTTGCCCCCCAAAATCCAATAGTTTTATCTAAAAATTGAAACTGATTTCTTTTTAGATCTTAGCCATTTAATTCTACTCTTGCTAGAACAGGCACAAAATTCTACAGTGAGCAAAGAATTAGGGACACCTGGGTGGCTCATTCGGTTAAGCATCTGCCTTCGGCTCAGGTTGTGATCCCGGGTTCCTGTGATCCGAGTTCTGCATCCGGCTCCTCACGCAGCAGGGAGCCTGCTTCTGCCTCTGTGTGCTGCTCCCCTTGCTTGTACGCGCTTGCGCTCTCTCTCTCTCTCTCTCTGACAAATAAAAAAATATTTAAAACAAACCCTCAAAGAGGGGCGCCTGGGTGGCTCAGTGGGTTAAGCCGCTGCCTTCGGCTCAGGTCATGATCTCAGGGTCCTGGGATCGAGTCCCGCATCGGGCTCTCTGCTCAGCAGGGAGCCTGCTTCCCTTCCTCTCTCTCTGACTGCCTCTCTGCCTACTTGTGATCTCTGTCAAATAAATAAATAAAATCTTTTTAAAAAAAAAGCTGTAAAAAAAACAAACCCCCAAAGAATTGATATTTTTCCATTTAGTTTTATACCCCAGCTGAAGTTTGATTTTTCTTTTTTAAAGAACTTTTAAAAGTAACTTATTTTTCTTTTAAAAATTCCTCTAAAATAACTTTATTTTTCAATTTTTAATTTTTTAAAAGATTTTATTTATTTATTTGAGAGAGAGAGAGAGAGAGAGAGGGAGAGCTCAAGCAGGGGTGGGGGCAGGAGGGGAAGAGGAACAGGAGAGGAGAAGTAGACTCTCCACTGAGCAGGGATCCCAGGACCCTGGCTGAGATGATGACCTGAGCCAAAGACAGACACAAGCGATTGAGTCACCAAGGTGCCCCTGTTTTTCAGTTTTTAACAACAAGAAGGATGGATTCAACCTGGGCTGTGAGATTTTGTTCTAGTTTATTCAGACATATTCCTTTTTCCCTTCAGAATTGAACCACATTGTCCATAGACCTAGATACAGAATAATTTTAGGGGAAAAAAAAGTTTTTATTTAAAGAACTGGACAGTTTGATGTGAGTTTAAAACTCTAGCTGCCCCTCTGAATGAGATATACGTAAAACTGACATATTTATTCAGAATAACATTGATTCCTTTTTCACTTTCTACATTGTCTAAGATAAGAATTTCTAAGGGTATTCAGAGGGAGGGGGAAGGAAGAAGGGAAGATAAACTTTTTTTTCCCCAAAAAGTGGCTTTTAGAATTCATTTCAGAACTTATATATTAATTTCATCCATGTAACCCTTAAAGCAGTTAGCTGACCAAATCTTTACATGTTTTTTAACATCTATGAATATATCCACGTTTCACCTAATTTCCATATTGTTTTCACTGAAGTACAGTGGCGTGGAATACTTAATCGTTTGAGTCATACTTTTGCTTTGCAGTTTACCTCAAGTATCTGATGCCATATATGTAAGTTGTTCTTCAGAAGAAGCTTAGAACAGAGTAGTCTTCTGATTTTCAGCCCTGTTTAAAAAATTGTTGTCCTCCCTTTAAATGTGATCAGCTCTCTAAAGATACTCAGATTAGGGGTGCCTGGGTGGCTCAGTGGGTTGAGCCTCTGCCTTTGGCTCAGGTCATGATCTCGGGGTTCTGGGATCGAGCCCCACATCAGGCTCTCTGCTCAGCAGGGAGCCTGCTTCCTCCTCTCTCTCTGCCTGCTTCTCTGCCTGCTTGTGATCTCTGTCAAATAAATAAAATCTTAAAAAAAAAAAGATATTCAGATTACTTCACAAAAGAATTTGAAATATTATCTATACCAAAATGAGCCATCTGGTAGCGTTTTTTTGTTTGTTTGTTTGGAAACAGGACTAGCTTTTGAAACTCAAGTGAATATAAAGCATTTTTTGGTGGGGGTAGGGCTTTGTATGTCAGCGGGGGGAGGGTGACGCTTGTCTAATGAGTCATTTGGAAGGGCCACTGTCTTACTAAATGTGCTCATGAACTGAATGCTGCCTCACTGAGGTAGGCCTGTGTTTTTTTTTTTTTTTTTCTATATGATTCTTTTCTTTTTCCAGGAAAGTTGTGGAGCAGAAGTTTAAAGTTGGCCTACACACTGCTTAATAAACTGGGGACCAAAAATGAACCTGTATTAAAACCTGGAGACAGGGTAATTGGTTTTTTGGTTTTAGGGAGGTGATGGTTCATTGTTTTCTAATATGCACATTCTGGATTTTTAATGCACAACAGCACAATTTATGTAACTCTTAGTCTTAAAAAATGAAAATGGTTTGGTTCCAACCCAGGTTAGCTCAGTGCCAGGTGATAATTCTTGTATTCATAGATTAAAGGAAATTCACATGTCCCTTTCTGTAGCTGCTACTCAGTAAATTCTTGTGCTAACACAAAGAAAGAGGAACCTAACTCTTTCTGGAAATAAATATTCCAATAACCAGACAACAAAAATAGCAATAAAGTTGACTCTGATTTTTTTTCATTACAAATTACCCTATAAACATTTTTCAAAACTTTTTCTGTGTTTTTATATGGAAAGAGAGGGACACCCATGTTCTCTAAAGAAACAAAGTGAAATCATTTAATTTCTTCTTTAATTGAAGGTGACATTAAGCAAAATTTTTTTCTAACCTTTTGAAGAGTTTTTTCCTATTAATGACTTTTTCTAAGAAAATACAATGACTTCTTACCATCAAATGTTACTTTCTATTTGGTATTCGTAGAATGAAGCAGCTGTACAACAGACTTCTTTTTACTAGGCTCATGATATAGAACCTCCTGGACTAGGCTTTTAAAAATACTTTTGCACTGTGACAAAGGGCACCTAAAGGGTGGCTTCTACTTAGAACTGTGACACATGAGGGTTCCCTGGTCCTCACTGAACCCTAAGAAGGTAATTTTTGTGTCTTCCTAACACCATGGACACTTGTGTGCAGGAAGGAAACAGGTTGTCTTAAATGTTTTGTGGAATTAACATTTTTTAGAACTCTAGAAAGAATTAGCAGCTTCAGGATTAACCTTATCTTGGGAGTGAGTTAAAAAAAATAGAAAGTAAAAAAAAAAAAAAAGAATTTGAAAGTAAAAGAAGGGGAAATAAGAGTCTGGTGACATAATTAATTTTCACATGTTAATCTATAAACATCTAAGCCAAGTAACAAGCTCCCCAGTGATAATGGTTTTGCATTTCTGGAGTAAATTAGGAAGGGTCAGTTATCCCTGTGATGCATTACAGGTGAGATCACAGTTTTGATCATAGTACATGGGTTCCACTATTTATCTTTTGTAGATGAATTAACGTCTTATCTGTGATGGCTTGTGCTAGTATTACTTGCACCCATTACCTGTGCCTTCATGCTAGAGTACTTGTGTTGCTGGTTAAGTGAGTAAAGATTAATGCAGTGAACTCATAAAAGAATAAGAAACCTTGTGTTGGTGCTATAGTGGCAATCGAGTTATGAGTTCTCTGAGAGTTGTAAGGGCTATTCTTGAATATGCTGGCCTATCTAGAGAGACCCATTACATTTATTTTATTACTTTAGTCCTGCATTAAAGTAAATGCCTTAGGTTTCACAAGTAATTAACTTACTACTTAAGGTGAGTTGTTAACTGCTCAATCACCAGTAGAATTCAGTGAAAAATTTTTCTTACGATGATGATGAATTGCATTATAGTTTCCAAAACGTGTCTAGTATAATCATGGGGATGGTAGGGATCCTTTTAGACGTGTGCATCTTTCTCAGTAACTTAATTATTTAAGCTATTACATAGTTTTATTGTGTTCATGATACATGTTATATATAAATGTTTATCTTAGAGAATGACATTGAAAGTATTAGTCTGGTTTTATTCCTCTGTTATTGAATGTCATTATGCATTATAGGTAGCCCTGGTTTACCCCAACAATGATCCAGTCATGTTTATGGTGGCTTTTTATGGATGTCTCCTGGCAGAAGTGATTCCAGTGCCTATAGAGGTACCTCTTACCAGAAAGGTAACATTGCTAAATTTAAGAGGAATGTAGCCTGATGTGACATGGTGGGCATCTGGTTCTTGGATCGATTGACTCCTTCATGACATTAGAAACAGCGTGATCATTTTCTTAAGTACTCAGCTTCACTTGCTAAAACCATGAGACTTGTAGACAAATAATAGTTATTATTATTTATTTATAAGTTTCAGGAAAATAGTATTCTTTCAACTAAGTTAGAATTTTTATGGATAAAATTTAAAAATCACCTGGGCATACCTTACTTTTCAACAATTACCATTTATAAAGAGGATCCCTGTTACTTCCTTGAGACTATAGATGATCCACATTTATAACAGGTGAGACCTTTTGTGAAGGGATTTCCTTTATATCATTCAACAGGGGATTTCCCTGAAGTTGGAGAATGATACAGAGACAGGATATTACTACCCTGGGGAATAAGATTTTACTTTACTGACACATTAGCCCATGCAGCATATGTCTCAAATTTTTAAGTTAAACCAAAAAAATTTGATTTCTCTGTGAGCTCTCTGACCCTACTTTTCTCCTGCAGTTTATTATTGAGGGATCATGATAAAGACAAATATGGTAGAGATTGTGGATTTACAAGCAAACGGTTATTTTTGGAAAGGAATAAAAAAAACAAGTTGATAGCATCCCTGAAACTCTGGTCGATGGGGTACAGTGTCTTTAGTCAGGAAATCATAGGGTTGTTCTTAAATTATTAAGTTGGCTGTGTTTGTGTGGTTTCATAATGATACTGTCAAGGTGATGTTTTAATAGAAATACTTTAGACTATGTCGTTTGTTGTTTTCTCTTGTGTGGTCATAAGGCTTAAATCTTACCTCCTTTAAAATAATAAGGAGTATATGGATTTGAGTATAACCACCCATTCACTTTCATTGTAAATTTGGACATTTGGTTGTCCATTTACATTATTTTCTTCTGACCTGGGTTGCTTTGCTTTTGAATTTGGGGATATGGCTAGGTCAAGACAACTTAGCCATGTTCACATCACATCCATTTCACTGGCCTGAAATTAATTTAAAAGTGGAACATTGCTGATTTTTCAATAAAATCGTCACATTGGCTGGTAGGATTCATCATTAGCAATGTCAGATTAGTAGAATATTTGATTCGTACTCAGGAAGTCATTGTATTGTAGAAATTGTTTGGAAGAACATATTGTCATTGGATTTTGACAATTGCCAGGTGTCGGTGGGGTTCCATGAGTGTTATCACACAAGTGCCAGAGCATTGCTCAGTGTTAAGGCTGGGGCACGGGTGTGCTCACGTTCACTCCCCTACCGTGCTCATTATCTTTCCTCCACAGGATGCTGGAGGGCAGCAGATTGGCTTCTTGCTAGGAAGCTGTGGTATTGCCTTAGCTCTCACCAGTGAAGTTTGTCTAAAGGGGCTGCCAAAAACCCAGAATGGAGAAATTGTACAGTTTAAAGGTTAGTAATATTTATACTTGAATTATCAGTTAAAAATTAAAGCTTATACTTTAATTAGTGTTTTAATTTAATAATAGCTAAGTACCTAACATCTATTTTCTTATGTAATTCTCACATTCTTAAGAAGTAGGTACCATTATTATTCCCATTTTACAGGTGAGGAAACTGAGACACAGAGAGGTTAAGTAACTTGCCCAAAGTCATAGCTAATAAATGACAGAGCAGTGATTTGAACGCAAATCTATCTGATTCCACAGCCCAAACCCTTAACCTTTATGCTGATGGTTGGAAAAAGCTACCACTCTGTTCATCAAAGCTAAATGCTACATGTAGAGACAGAGGAAAGACCACTAACCGCAGTGGACTTCCACTGCCAAATGGACCTCCCAATTGTTGAGGAAATGTCAAGGGCTGAAACATAGCATGTGGAATGATTGTACTTTTCAAAGAAGGTATAATTGTCTGGTGGTGTATCACTAAAAACTAATTAAAAATACAGTCTTTTACTGATTTTACAATGACCTTGATTTGGTCTCTTGATACTTAAAACAACCAGTTCAGTGTGAACTCCTTCCCTTATAGCTTAGGCAATTCAATTTTTATTTTGGGTTTGATTTAGGTTGGCCCCGGCTCAAGTGGGTTGTAACAGATTCCAAGTACCTTTCAAAGCCACCAAAAGACTGGCAGCCCCACATCTCTCCTGCTGGTACAGAACCAGCATACATTGAGGTAAGTCCTGGGGCTAGAACATACATTCTGGCTTCCTGTGGCTTCAGTTGCCATCTTATAAAATTTAAAACTAACCTTTTGCAGTTTTAATTTTAGAAAAGCCTCCTGGTTTGTTAGAGTTTCATCTTCTGGCTTGTAAAATCCTTGTAGTGGGCCTTCTAATTGTTTTTAACGTAAATACCCATTCAAGAGAAAGCCAAAATAATAATAATAATAATAATAATAATAATAATTTGATCCTTGTCATGGAAGAAAGTTAAACAAGACCTGGAGATGTACAAGGCTTTAAGAAATGATCAACTGGCAGAGATACAGCTTTGCTTTTGGGGAGGTAGGGGAGTGGGAAGCGAGAGAATAGAGAAACAAGGAAGGCAAACAGCTGGGCTTAAAAAGAACAAACTTAACAGATGAAGGTAAAGAACAAGAAGAAACAAATGGCTAGAGGGTTTGGTATTGAAGGTCAGCGTAGGACCTCGAGTGATCGACAACATGCCATTTGAGGGAGTAAGTCCTCCTGTGTAGCAGGCGCCAGGCTGAGAGCTGCTTCCAACGCATGATCTCAGTTAGTCCCCACAAGTACCCTGTGCAGTTGGGGCTGTTACCAAATTTGCTTGAGAGACGAGGAGACTAAGACTTAAATGAACTCAAGTTGAAGTACAAAGTCCATATAACTCGAAAATGACAGAGCTGGGACTTCGCACTCCCATCTGTTTCACTTTAAAAGCTGTGCCGTTGATGACTCTGCATCATGCTGGAGGCATGTTAGTAAATGCTCACCACCTGTTGGTGAAATTAACGATAAATCCAGGAAAAGAGAAAAGTTGGAGGAAAAAAATCCACCCAGCCTTGAGCCCTGTGGTAATAACTGGCTATAAAAGGGAAGACAGTGGGCAGTAGCTCTGAGAGGTGATGTGTTTGTGTTGGATGGTTTGAAAGATGGAAGAGATTGGAGTATGTTTAAATGACAGACAAGTAAACAGGGAATTAAAATTTAGCCATCAGGGGCGCCTGGGTGGCTCAGTGGGTTAAGGCCTCTGCCTTCGGCTAAGGTCATGATCTCAGGGTCCTGGGATGGAGCCCCGCATCGGGCTCTCTGCTCGGTGGAGAGCCTGCTTCCCCCTCTCTCTCTGTCTGCCTCTCTGCCTGCTTGTGATCTCTGTCTGTCAAATAAATAAATAAAATCTTTAAAAAAAAATAAAAATAAAATAAAATAAAATTTAGCCATCAGTTCTCAGTCCATATTGTCTCTCAGTGAGGACATAGTTCATCACGCCAACCTTCTTACCTCTGTTCACTGGCTTCCCAGACCACTCCATCAGTTCTCCTGCCTCACCGACCACTGCTTTTCAGGCTTCTTCACTGGGTCTTCCAAAAAAGCGAAGGGCACTTCATTTTGAGGCCCCTGGTTGGCTCTCTGACCTCATGTAGAACTACTGCCCTCCACATTTCTGGGCTTTGGCTATTCTGAATTAACCTACAGTTTTCACTTAGGACCCTCTTATTACCTGCAGGACGTTTCTAATAAGTTTAATGTACCCTAGGAGTCATAGGGAGCTATTAAAAGGTTGTGAGAAGAGTTTGACAAGAATAAATATGTTGTTAAAAGATGTATCTGGTTTGGTTGGATTAAGAAGGTAAACAGGGAGTCCAGCTTTTTTACAGTTACCTGGGTAAGCCCAAGCTCAGGGTGAGATGAGGATAGAGGAAAGAGGGTGGAATTGATACAGAAAGGAAGTAGAAGAGGCAGGATTTGGGGCCTGACTCTGGAGAGGGAGGAAGCAAGAAAGACTCAGATTTCTGACTTCAGTGACAGGGTGGATGATGGCATCCTTTATTAAGAAAATAAAGCAAGAAGAGTTCGTGGGTACAGGGTGGGGATGAGGAATACTGTGGTGGATACATTGGGTTTCACAGGACTACAGGTCATTCAAGGGCAACAATTGCTATATAAGTCTAGGTATCTGGAGGGAGGACTGGGTTGGAGATTGAGAATTGGGAGCCATCAGGCGAGTGGCACCCCGATGGAATGAAGTGAAAAGAGAAAGCAGAACCGAATTTTCAGGAAATGCCAACATTTAAGGGATGGGCAGAGGAAATGGAACGGGGAGAAAGGGGGAGAGATTATGAATAAGAGAAAAGAGTATCACAAAGCCAAGGAAGGAGAGAGTGTCAAGGAGGGAGGTATCAAATGTTTCAGAAATGCAGGATAAAATCAACTATGTCATATATCCTTTTGATTTAACAGACAGAAGTTACTGATCTGGGTAAAAAGTAACTAGGATGAGCATTGAGGTAAAAGGCAAAATGAGAGTCGATTGATTTGTAAGAGCGAATAGGCCATTTCTAGGTCTCCCCCTCCCAGTGTGGGAGCTTCTGACAGGAGCCACGTCTTCCCCACCTTTCACTCTGCAGCGCCCTGCTTGCTGCGTAGACCTGATGCTTCTGTTAGCGCAACTCTAGTCCCTTGTTTGTTCAGCTTCTTTAGCAGCCACTTCACACTGATGACTAATTAAACTTTTAAGAATTTTTCACACATACTTTTGTCAAGCTTCATCATTCCTCAGTCCTATCTTTGCATGATTAGAGTTTGGGGCTCTAGTGTATAGCCTCAGATATTCATATGAAACATATTAAATTCAGCCCATTACCATGGCTTTTCTGGGTTTCATACTTGAATTCTGGTTTGTGATCTGAAATAACCCATTTTATTGTGTTTTCTTATGCTGTTGTTTTTTGTGTGTTTTTTTTCTAGTATAAAACAAGCAAAGAAGGGAGTGTAATGGGAGTTACAGTGTCCCGCCTTGCAATGTTGTCTCACTGCCAAGCTCTGTCCCAGGCCTGCAATTATTCTGAAGGTCAGACTTTATCCAGTGACTGCCCTCATTGTGAGCCTCAGATATATGTGACCGTGAGTGGAGTGCTCAACGACTCATTTCCAGTTAATGACCAAATTCAGAATGAAATGCTCTAAGACACATTCTTGGCTTGCTTTTGCTTTCTTCTTTTTCACAGATATGCTATAATTTAAAGGAACTAAAATTCTGGGCAAACCAGATATGTAAAGCATGATTTCTAGAGTTTAGAAATAGAAAACAAATTAAAACCATGTGTTTACTAGCTGCAGAAGGTTGGATATCCCTGTCTTCCTGTGTATGTGGAGTTGACGTCAGCTGTACATTGGAGTTAGAGTCAAAGAAATCTGACTACCAAAAGGCACAAATTAAAATACAAAAACCTATTCTGTATTGTTGAACTTTAGATATGTTGATCCTAGTGTAATGACTGTTTGCCTTAGAATGTTCTTTATAATATTACCTTTTTAATTTTCCTTTCATAAGATGAAACAAGTGAATACATGTTCATTAGAGAGCAGCATTCTTGTTTGGTAAAATGTATATATGTATGTATAATGGAAACAATCAAAATGCCAGAAAATAGGGATTGTTTAAATTATAATGTGCTCAAGTAGTGTGTTATTCCCTGAGGCATTAAGACTCCTGTTCTTGAATATTAAAGATACAGGGAAATTGTTTCAATATATCATTAAATGGAAACAATTTAGATATAGAGCAGTATGCCAATTTTATTATGGTAGGTATCTGTCTAGATAGAATTATGCTTGTGTGTGTGTGTGTGTGTGTTTGTAATATAGATATTACACACACATACCAACTTTTAAATTTTTTCTAGGAAGTAAATTTTTTATACGTATTTATGAAACTTGAAAAGTTTCTAAAATAATCATGTGTTCTCTATATAATTAGGAAAAAAATATTATCTCTTGGAAGACAGTGCCTACATCATAAGGAATTTCAAACTCAATATTTTTTCCATGACCAATGTTCAGTCCCCTCACCAGTTTGAGGGGGTCCCTCAAGTAATTAAAAGACTGTGAGAGCTTTTAGTGATTTCTTCAGAAGTATCAAATCAGTTGTTTAATAGAGACAGGTGAGACAATTTTGCTGATTAACACTAAAGATGATTTCCTTTTGTTTTTCCTTTTTTTTTTAATTTTAGGGGAGACAGTAGTAAATGTTTTGGACTTTAAGAAGGATGCCGGGTTGTGGCATGGCATGTTTGCGGTAAGCTCCTCAGAATTATGGCTTCAGGGGCACCTGGGTGGCTCAGTGGGTTGAGCCTCTGACTTTTGGCTCAGGTCATGATCTCAGGGTCCTGGGATCGAGCCCCGCATCGGGCTCTCTGCTCAGCAGGGAGCCCGCTTCCCCCTCTCTCTCTGCCTGCTGCTCTGCCTACTTGTGATCTCTCTCTCTGTCAAATAAATAAATAAAATCTTAAAAAAAAAAAGAATTATGGCCTTCAGTGTAAATTGTGCTTATAATTTAGGTCAGTGTGTGTGCTATCTAATCAAAGCCTCTCACTGTGCTTGTTTGAAATTTAAGCTCCCTAGAGATCAGTAACATTTTCTAGAAGGATTTATAATACAAATGGTAACTTTTTTTCAAGGAGAATGTAATTCTGTTTTTTCTTCAGTGTGTGGTTGGGTATACCTTTCACACAGCAGTTTGTGGGAGAACTTAAGATCAACATTTTTTAAAACATCAACCATCATAGTCCCACTTTTCTGCAAATGACTATTTATTTATGATTAACGAAAGTATGTTTGAGATTTACCTCTTCTCTTTTCTGAAGAAAAGATTACATAAATGTATTTAGAACATGGCAATGTGCTTAATGACATCTGATCTTTCCATTGGGCGAAATATATTGGATGACTCAATGCAACAATTAATAGAGTAACAAGGTAGATCAGGCTGCTTCTGTAATAGAGGAACAGGTAACACGTTGTGGGAATTAGGCCAAGGGGAGTTCTTCCCAGCTCTAGCATCACCATTTTCTAGAAGAGTGACAGTTGAATTGGACTTTGAGAAATGGGTAATGTTTTGGCCATTATAGAGATATTTGGGGGTGGAAGTTGAGAGGGCCATTGAAGTGGGAAAAGCTACCATGTATATAGCATGCTGAGAGAAAAAGGATCTGAGAGTTGCAAAGCTGGAAACTGGGGGAGGGAGGTTTACAACGATATCTTCTTGAGGGGCCACTTAGGTGGTAAATAAAATGGCCAGTCTAAATACCAAGACTTAGTTATTCTGTGCGCTGGATCTCTTTGGGGACAGGGAGTCCTGGGTATGTGTGGTTGGGGCTCAGGAGAGACACAAATTGCATGACCCTGTCAGCTCACTCAGCTGTAAAATGTTCTGCAACACATAATAAGTCTGAGGAGGGCCTCCTCTAAGAATCAGGGAAACTCCGATTTCTTGCTTTGTAATACCCACCTCTTTGTGGTGTGTGATGAGCATGCGGGTGATGAAAGCGCCTCGTGGGTTAGAGGCGGGTTGGCAGTGTCTGTAGAATTTTTAAAGCACATATCCTATGACCCAGCAGTACTACTTTTCTGTGTCTACTATAGACAAACACTTGCACATATGCTCCAGGAAGTAAGTATAAACATGTCCCTTGAAACATTGTCTAGAATAGCAAAAATGTTGTCAATAACAGGGAAGTGGCCTAAATAATTTGTGATATACTGTGGAATAGTATGCAGCAGTTCAAAAAGAATTCTGTCGCTCTCTTAGACTGATGTGCATAGATTTAACCCTAAAGCAATTTAAATGAAAAAAAGCAAGCTGCCAACATATGATGATATGATGCCTTTTATGTTAAAAATACATTTAATTTAAAAAAAAGATAAAATAAAATAAATACATTTAATCTTTCTATGGGGACAAATATGTTTGTAAATATTTAGAAAAAGGACTGGGGGGGATAAATTCCAGATTCATAACCGATTATCTCTGAGGAAGAGAGGAGGGAACCAAGTTTGAGGATAGGTAGCGAAGGAGACATTAACCTTAGAGTTAATATTTCAGATTTTTTTTTTCAAAGAGCATGTATTATTTGTATTATTAAAATCATTTAAAAAAATCTGTTCAGTTTTAAAATGCTCAGTATGTATTGGGTATTGATTACTTTTTCTCTTTCTTTGCTTTTCAGAATGTAATGAATAAGATGCATACAATTAGCGTACCCTACTCTGTTATGAAGACTTGCCCTCTCTCTTGGGTCCAAAGAGTACATGCCCACAAAGGTAATTATACATAGCATATGAGCTATAATTATGTGCCTCTTTGAACTAAGATTTCAGGGATTTTCAAAGTGCTGTTCTAGAGACATAATTCTATGCCTTGGTGGCTTGACAGGTTTTAGAATTCAGTCACTCTACAATCAGGTGTGTTGGCTGTCTCACCTCACTCGACGTCCTTTCTTAAGAGTTGAGATGAATTTGCTTAAATCTGAGCCCTGAATTAGATTCATTGGGTGCTTCAGTGTTTAAAACTGCCTTTGCTGAGCTATGTGGCCTGCCCACAGGTCCCAGTAAACAAAATAACTGTGTGTCCTGTCAGCTGTTAGTGCTTCAGTGCACCTGGCACCATCTCTTTGAAGCCTTTTATATTTTCTGTAAGTGAGAATCATGATCCCTAAAATAAGTAAAAGTGTTTTTATGGTAGTATATTAAATATATACCAATTTTAGCACGTACGTGTGTGTTAACTTTATCCTTTTTGAATTTATAGCCAAGGTAGCTTTGGTAAAATGTCGAGACTTGCACTGGGCTATGATGGCACATCGGGACCAAAGAGATGTGAGCTTGAGTTCCCTCCGAATGTTAATTGTAACTGATGGAGCTAATCCCTGTGAGTATTTCTAGAGTGTGGGTCTGGGAATATCCTTTCCTTTGGTAGGTTGAGGTTTTTGCCCCCTTTCTATAAGTTTCTCTTTTTTTTTTAACATCTGCATGGAAATGTAATTCACATACCGTAAAACTCATCCATTTAAAGTGTACAGTTTGGGGGTGCCTAGGTGGCTCATTGGGTCAAGCCTCTGCCTTTGGCTCAGTTTATGGTCTCAGGGTCTTGGGATCGAGCCCCGCCTCAGGCTCTCTGCTTAGCAGGGAGCCTGCTTCCCCCTCTCTCTCTGCCTGCCTCTCTGCCTGCTTGTGATCTCTCTTTCTCTGTCACATAAATAAGTAAAATCTTTAAAAAATAAATAATATGGGGCGCCTGGGTGGCTCAGCGGGTTAAGCCTCTGCCTTCAGCTCAGGTCATGATCCCAAGGTCCTGGGATCGAGCCCCACATCGGGTTCTCTGCTCTGCAGGGAGCCTGCTTCCCCCTCTCTCTCTGCCTGCCTCTCTGCCTACGTATGATCTCTGTCTGTCAAATAAATAAATAAATAAATAAAATCTTTTTTAAAATAAATAATAAATAAAGTGTACAGTTCAGTGGTTTCAGAATATGCACAGTTATGCACCTATTGCCGTGAACTAAGTTCCCATATCCGTCAGCACTCACTCCCCATTTCTCCCTCTCTGTCCCCTAGCCCTAGGCAACTGCTCATCTGCCTTCTGTCTCTACAGATTTATCTGCTCTGGACATTTCATATAAATGCAGTCCTACTACATGTGGTCTTTTGCGGTTGGCTTCTTTCATGTAGCTTGTTTTCAAGATTCATCTGTGTTGTAACATGTGTTCGTGCTTTGTTCCTTTTCATTGCCATATAACATTCCACTGAATAGATACACCACATCTCCTATAAGCTTTCAAAAACACCCCTTCTCGCTCACTCATTTATATCCTTTTTCTGTCATGTGACTCCAAGGAGAGATAAGATGGTGACTTGGTATGACCAGGTGTCAGGACTTTATGTACATTCCTGCTATGAACAAATCAGAGGACTTTGGGAAAGCTTTTAGAGATCTTACCATGTTACCTGCTTTGCCCTACAAGCACCAACACTCCAAGTAGAATCAGGTAAAGCATTAGAAAGTGTGTTCTTTGCCATAAATGGATTTCTGTCAGTAGTCACAGTGGTATAGTAGTCATCTTGGTATAAATACAGGTGTGGGGTTGACCTTAATAAGAAACAGATTGGAGAATAGCACAATGAAGAGAATATTAGCACTATACTAGTTAAACTAGTTACTGTGGGAAGAGTTGCTCTCTTCCAAACGAGCTGCCTGTGGGCTGCAGTGCATCTCTGCTATGTATCGGGCTGTTTGATAGGAGCAGCCCTATCCCAAATTGTGACTTTGAATAGTGTCAGTGACCTATTTTGTGGGCTGGATGAGCATTTATTTGTCCTTGAAACGTATCCACCATCTCACAGGCACAGTGAAATATCCATATGGAATTCATGACGTCCAGTGAGAGTTCTCATGAGAAGCAAATGTGTCTGCTCTCCATTCTACCAGTTTTCCGCGGTAATGAAAATCATAATTTCAGCTTTCAAGTTTATCTGTTCCAACTCCTTAGGGTCTGTGTCGTCCTGTGATGCCTTCCTGAGTCTATTCCAAAGCCATGGACTGAAACCCGAGGCCATCTGTCCGTGCGCTACTTCTGCTGAAGCCATGACTGTTGCAATCCGCAGGTATCGTCCAGAATGTCAGTGCCCTTGACGCATGTTACAACTCCGATCAGGTGTGCAGTATTTACCAGCCAGTGACAAGGGGTGCTAATTTCTGCTTCAGCAGCCTAAAAGTGAAACTGACTTGGAAAAGCAGTTTGAAGCATCTCGTTTACTTTTCCCCACTCTTGCCCTAAGGGTAACTGGTAAACTGAAAATTTACTTTATTCTCATCTCGTGTTTGTGAATGAGTTCTTTTTCTGTGCTGTTTTGCTCTTCGGACTCCTTCGTTAGCATCTTAGACTACAAATAAGCTATTCTTGATTACAGCTTAAGTATGGAAAGTACATCCAAGCCAATATATTCTTAATATTGGGTTTAAAATTTACTTTTTCTGCCTGAATGAATGTGGCCTGTGCTTTGTACATGTGATGTTGGTTAATTTGACATGTTTTTGGCAGAGAAAAGAAGGATTTTTTGATGTGTGGTAGCTAGAGGAAATTTGCTTTCTTACATATTTGTACTTTTATCTTGATAATATGTAATTTGACAAATTTGATGAGTTTATTTTGTTTTCAGGCCTGGAGTTCCAGGGGCCCCTTTGCCAGGAAGAGCTATTCTCTCAATGAATGGATTGAGCTATGGGGTAATACGGGTCAATACTGAAGATAAAAATTCAGCACTGACAGTCCAGGATGTGGGCCACGTAATGCCTGGTGGTGAGTTCTCCATAGCATTTTTTGCTTTTCCATAAAGATTTGTCATTAGAGATAGTAGTAAAGCCTGATAAAATATGAGACCCTCACCCAGGAATACAGAATTCAGCACTGAGTCATTTAAGTTCTCAAAGCCTCTCTAATGGTTCAGTGATTCTAATTGTACTTACTTTCCAGCAGTATTGTATGATTTAATTGAATGATTTGATAGAATTTTTCATGTGGAAAGCTTAAGTACGAGTTGAGCTAAAGTTGTCTGGTTTTCACTGTAATTGCCAAGACATTGGGGCTGGCAGAAAGTTAGAGCGTACTGCTTCCTTGAGTGAGTTTGATTTAACCTGTTTCTTTGGACTTTGTAGTCATTTTTAATATGTTACTGTCTTGGAGAGCACCTGAGTGACTCAATCAGTAAGCGTCTGACTCTTGACTTCAGCTCAGGTCATGATCTTGGGGTCATGAGATCCAGCCCCATGTTGGGCTCTGTACTCTGTGCAGAGTCTGTTTGAGATTCTCTCTCTCTGTCTCCCTTTGCCCCTCTTCCTGCTCACTCACACACACACACACACACACACACACACACACACACACTCTCTCTCTCTCTCTCTCTCTCTCTCTCTTTAAATAAATAAGTAAAATCTTAAAAAATATATATATGTTATGGTCTTTGAAAGCTTTGGTCCGCATCTGTTGTAGTTTTATTTGCTGAATTTTAAAAATTATTTGTTTATCACGAGGGCTAAAAGATGGACATTTGAAATATATCTATGTAGTATCAGGTCTATTTTTGACATTCCTGTTTGGTATTCTAATTACTGCCACTCAGTAAAAGCAAAGCTTTCCTGGGTTCGCAGGGTTGAAGCTGTTACTTTACAAAGGTTTTCCAGAATCTCTGCCCCTTAACCATATTTTCTACACACTAGGGGTGATGTGCATTGTGAGACCTGATGGACCTCCCCAACTCTGCAGGACAGATGAAATTGGAGAAATCTGTGTGAGCTCCAGAACAGGAGGCATGATGTACTTTGGGCTTGCTGGTGTGACCAAAAATACATTTGAGGTACATGATATGAAAGTTTTGGGGGAAACTTACTTGATGGGGTCAGGATATCACAAAGTCAAATGAGCTAGCCTGCAGGAAGTAGCCTAATGGAGCAGCTAAGAGAGGGTACTCTGGAGCTAGGCTGCTTGAGTTCAAATCCTAATTCTGCCACTTAATAGCTGACCTCGGGGGAGTTCCTTAACCTCTCTGTGCCTCAATTTCCTTATCTTTAAAATGTGAAAAATCATAGTACCTATCTCACAGGATTGTCTTGGACTAATTGAGTTGATGTTTGAAAAAGGCTTAGAACAGCCCCGGCACGCGGGAAGTAACTGTTTATCTGTAAAGTAAAGGAAGAGTAAGAGGCCTCACTAAAGTTCATTCCGGTGAATCTGAGTTTTGTATAAAGCCCATATATTTAACTTTAAGAGTACATTGACAATGGATTCCTCTCTCCAGAGTAGACTCAAGTTAACCTAAGCCTGTGAAGACTGGTATCAACCAGAATACCAGGTTACTAATGAAGAACTCTCCTGTGCCAGGGGCTGACTGCTCCCATTATTCAGTCTTTCAGTCAGCAAATACTTACTGAGCACCTTCTGGGTGTGTGGCAGTATCCTAGAGGCTTGTGGTATATCAGGAAAACAAAGCTCCTCAGATAGCTCATATTCTAGTAGAACCAGCACATTGTTGTCCCGCAGACAGTTGCGCATGTGAAGACAAATGGTAATGAAAGTTTTCCTGGTGCACCTGGAAATCAGGACAGGTATAATGAATTGCCCGTATTTCGTAATTGGGATTAACCTGCCTCAGGGTAGCTTTTAGGGAACAGAAAACTTTCTATGCCCATTTTATGGACCATTATAATTAGATAGGGCTTATTATATGAGCACTACCAATTTTCGGTTCTTGGAGCTTCCTTTTTCTAGAACTGATTCTCCGTCTCAGCATGCCAGGGCACATCTGTCTACCTACCATTATTGGTACGTACCATTGTAAGATTATGTAGCAACAGATGTAACTGATGGGACAGTGTTATCTATATGAATGATGTAGTAGCCAGGAAAGGTTAAGAACTCCTGAGCTGACCATCATCTGTGTTTACATAGCCTAGTAGAATATACATTATGAAATGTCTGTTATTACCATCAAGCATCACATCATCATTATTGCTACTACATTCTTGGCCTGCCTTCAAGAGTTGCGACCAATTCACCTTAATAGGAGTGGAAATTGATAAATTCTTAACAGGTTTATTGCCAGGTTCTTGATTTGCTCTCACAGGTGACTAATTGCCTGTTCTGAGTGTCTGTACATTTTACTACTTTAAATCTCGTGCTACTTCTCTTATTTTTAAATGCTTGGAGTACATAGGCTTCCAATATCTGAATTTTTCATTATTGCATTTTCCTTACTATAAACAAGATCCTCAAGCAGTGTTTGAAGATACTGATAATATTTTATTACATTGCCTTTCGTACAAGAGCAGCTGCCTAGTCAAAATTCTCAGACTTTAATATCAAACTGCTAGGTCCATAATGATGAGATTTTGAAATTTGCAGTATAAATTTAATGATAGTGAAGTGGAATAAAAATCCTAACCAAAAAAAAGGAGAAAACTGTTGTCTTGGTTTTGCAAATTAAAGTTTCTAATATTTTTCTTACTGGATTCTTATATTTAAATCCTGAGTTTTCCAGTGTAGTTAAAATTTCAGTGGGACAGAAGACCTAGCCATAACTAGAAAATAAATAAAGTGTATCTTTAAAAATAAGCTGCTGGAGGAGCTCCTGGGTGGCTTAGTAGGTTCAGCCTCCAACTCTTGGTTTGGGCTCAGGTCACGATCGCACGATTGTGGGATTGAGCCCCATGTTGGGTTCTGTGCTCAGTGTAGAGTCTGCTTGAGATTCTCTCTCCCTCTCCCTCTCCCACCCCCCCTCAAATAAACAAATAAAATCTTTTTTAAAATAAAAATGAGCTATTGGTGAGAAAAACTTGAAAGGGCTCATGCCTTTTGTACATATACACAGAAATCTATACAGCAGGATTCCGTGAAGCACATTTATAATAGTAAAATTAGATGGCCTGCCTAGTCAGAAAGACTGCTTACACTGTAATAGTACTAAATTCTCATAGTTTCCTGAGGACCAGCTCTGGGCCAAACACTGTGTTTACATCTGCAGATCTGTTTACATTCCCTTAATCTTTACCCTAAACCTGCGAGAGGCATTGGGAGTTCTATTTTATGGCCAAAGAAATTGAGGGTTCAGGAAGTCCAGGAGCTTACTAGTAAGTGGCAGAGCCAAAAATTGAGCTCACATCTGACTTCAAGGGCTACACTATCCTGTCCTGGTGTGGTGATGTATCATGGAACTGTTGAACAAACAGAGCTAGAGCAACAATCACTAACTTGTAAAGATATCCAAAATACATGTTATGTGAAACATATATAGTATGGGAAAAAGCAGGTTGCAAAACAGTATATATAATATTATTTCTTTTGCAAAAATAAATTCTTAATATGTTAATATATGTACCTATGAAAAGTCCAAGGGAATCACAACAAATTGCAAATGTTTATCCCTTAAAGGTGGTAATACTGAAGTCACTATTTATATAATTTTAAGTTTTCAACAAGTGTATATCACTACTGTAATTTTTTTAAAGACTTTTAAAAAATCAAATACATATTTTAAGAAAAAGCAAAGATTTTCACTGCTTTCTGTCTTTTAGGTGATTCCAGTGAATTCTGCAGGCTCTCCTGTTGGGGACGTGCCCTTCATCCGGTCAGGACTCTTGGGGTTTGTGGGGCCGGTAAGTGATACATTCATGTTTGTTTTGGTGTATCTGATCCAGATATTTGTACTTTATAGAAGTTTCTGTCACAGAACAGAACAAATTTGGATTAAGAGTATTAATCCAGTACTTTGGATTCAAGAGTATTACAGGGCCTCTCTTAGGTTTAGAGCAGTTTTTGTAAGAATGTCATAAACTGAGTTAATATTTATTGCTTTTGTTACCTGAGTTAATTTGACTCCTCAACCTAAGAGTTTTTACTTTCAAAAATCTCTTCATTTAAGGCACGTGGGTGGCTCGGTTGTTAAGTGTCTGCCTTCGGCTCAGGTCATGATCCCAGGGTCCTGGGATTGAGGCCCACATTAGGCTCCCTGCTCAGTGGGAAGCCTGCTTTTCCCTCTCCCACTCCCCCTTGCTTGTGTTACCCCCGGCCACCACCCCCCCGCCAAATAAAAAATCTTAAAAAACAAAAAACAAACAAAAAAAAAACTCTTCATTTATTCTTGCTCCATTTCTTTTATTTGATTTCTGCGTTTCAGTAAGTTAGAAGAGTGCTGAAAAAAGTTATCTTAGCAAAGGGAAACCATCATAAATAATGTACAAGTCATTTTCATACAAACTAGCAGCACTACACCTTGAAATCAGTTTGCTTTCCAGCAAATGGTGTTTACAGGCACTGGGTTTACAGAGACATTTTGGATACAAAAATCTCTTCTCAGAGAGCTCACAGTTAGCTTCATGAGCGGACAAGGAAGGTAGAGAGGAGGCAGATCATGAAGGGTTTTATATGACACAGTGGGAAGTTTGATTGTATTTTATGAGGAACAGACATTCGTGATCATAGTTAAGTCCATATATCTCCATCCAACTCTAATCACCTCCTTACTCTTTCTTCTCCTCTTACCGATTCAAGTTACGTGAGGAAAGATCTGATTTTATTTCTTCCCCACCATTTGTGGGGGCAGGGCATACCTGAGGGCTTACCTTTAAGAGGAGGTATCCTATCTATCGCTGTCCTAGAAGGAGAAATCTAGAGCTACTATCTTGACTTCTCTCAGCACCAAAAAGTTCTGCAAAACCCAGCCCCTTTTAGTTTACCTCTTCATGACTGAGGTGCAAGATGGGGCTACAGCATCCCATCTACATTCCAGGAAACAGGATAGAGTACAGTCCTACCATCTCTTAAGGAAGATTTCCTGAAGATCCTGAGCAGCACTTCTCCTTATGGCTCATTGGTCAGGGGGCACTGAAATACGCTCTTTATTTTGGTCAGCCACGCTCAGCTAAAAGTTCAGCAGTGAAGGAAATGGAGAAGTGGACAGATCTGTGTCTGTCTTTCTCTCTGCTTATTCCACCATAGCACTTTTCAGACTGTGTTGGAAATGGCTGGTTCTTTTCCATCTTCTGAGATTAACCAGTAGCTTCCTGAGGCTAGAAGCTCTGTTTTACTCGAATAACCCCATCGGTGAGTCACACTACATTGTGTGCGATAACTCAATGACTGACGTTCATGTGGAGATGACTACCAGATAATTGAGTATGTGTAAATTGGCCAGGAAATTTAGGACTTGTGTAATGAACGGAAAAGTCAATTTGTTGCAAATGGGTCTAGGAGAATTACTGAGAAGTATTACTTGTACAGTGATGCTTTTAGGGCATTGACAGCAACGTGTCCAGCAGCTGTGTTACCTTTTTGGAAAGGAGAGGCTCCTCCACTGTTTCTTAGACCTTTAATAACCTGTTTCTAATCTTGCCGGATGGAAACAGCATTACCCTTATAAACCTAAAACAAGCATTCTCACATTCAGCTGTTTTAAGTTTTTCCTAATTCCAGTATTAAATGGTTCACGATTTTTTTCTTTGTATCCGTGTTGTGAATAGGTACATAATAATAATCTGGCATCATGGCTGAGGAAAGAAACTATACTTGTGCAGAATCCTAGTTGTTTTCTTATAAAATTCCTCTCTGAGAATAAATATAAATTAATTCCTTTCTTATACTGTAATTAATTATAATATTCTACTGATTTCCCCCCCTGATTTTTGAGGCATAAAACACTCTTTTAGAATCCATAAAATACTGTGTTGTTTTCTTATATTTTTGATGTGCTCCATTTCAAGTAAAATATATGTTTGACTATTTAAATAATGGAAATCAAGGTAAATTGTTGTTACCTTTCAGGGCAGTTTGGTGTTCGTGGTTGGAAAAATGGATGGGTTACTGATGGTTAGTGGTCGAAGACATAATGCTGATGACATTGTTGCTACTGGATTGGCTGTTGAATCAATAAAGACTGTTTATAGAGGAAGGTGAGTAGTAAAAATTCAAATGTTAGCACTTCCAGTGGAATCTAAATGTATCTTTACAGGGTGATTTGAGTTGTATTCTATAGAATCTCTAAGTGATTGGGTTATTTTTGGCTAACCACAGCAAGAGTTGGCCTTTGAATATTTATCTTAACATGGCAAGTTCTTTGGTTGGAATTGAGAGGAATAAGATATAACCATATCCTGTACTTCAGTTTTTAATTATTGATATTTGTGGAATTTTGAGGACTCTGGAGAATTCCGCTAAAACATTGAAATTCCTACAGTCCATCAATTAGAAGTGGTGCCATTCAGGCTAATTAAGATAGATGCTATGTTGTAGGAATTTTACATCTGGGAATTGTTTCTCTTACTCATCTTTAACTAAATTATTACAACATTTTAACACAGAGATTGACATAGTACATAAGTGCTAATTTCAAATTCCATGGATAAAGTCAATTGCAAATCCTTTTATCTTTGCTTATTAACACAAGAAAAGATACTTGGTACATATTTGTGCAATTGATGTCTATCTAGTAGTTTATAATCATGTATATATATCTATATATCTTTATATCTATAGCTATAGATATAGATATATCTTTAAAGCACTCGATGTCCCTTTAGTTTTTTAGGAAGTAGGAAAAATTAATAAAACCACAGAGAATCAGTTCCTAAAATGCATAGTTTTTGTGATGACATGGCTTCCTCTGAGATGTAAACTTAGTGGGGCACTAGACTCTCTCTCTTTGGTCACTGTTGTATTCCCGGTACTCAGCACAGCACCTGGCACACAGTAGGTGTTCAATAAATACATGTGGAATGAAGGAAGGGCATATTTAGCTCTCCAGTGACTTCCATTGTTTCATGCATCCATTCAGCAAATATTTATTGGGTGCCAGCTGTGTGCCACTGTTCTGGACGCATGTGGCAATGAACAAAACAGGCCAGGTTTCTGCCCTTGTGAAGCTCACATTTCTCATTAGGGGGAACAGACAGTAACTGTAGAGACAGAGAAATCGAGAACACATGGGCTGGTGCTAAGTGCCATGTAGGAAGAACACGGGGCTGGGTGGGAGTGTGCTTGCTGGTTTGTATAGGGTGGTCTGGGAATGCCTCACTAGTAAGGGGACGTTTGAGCGGAGACCTCACTCAGAACATCCCCCTCCCCTTGGCCTGCCAGGTTCCCCTGCCTGCCCTGGCCTGGGTCTGACCTCTCCCCACCACTCTCTGCTTCACTACTCTGCTCCAGGCACACTGGCCTTCTTGCTGTTCCTCAAACCTGCCAAGCTCGTTCCTACCTCAGAACCTTTTCGCTTTCCGTTCCTTCTGCCCGGAAACCTCTTCCTCCAGATCTTCGCATGGCTCGCGTCCTCACTTCACTCAGGTCTCTGCTCCAGTGTCCGCTCCTCAGGGAGGCACTCCCCCACCACCCTGCCTTCAGTGGTGTGGCTGCCCCGCACACCGCTCTGCCCCTTGGCCTGCCTTGCTTTCCCTCCCAGTGTGTACTCCAACATGACATTACTTTATATTTATTTGTTCTGTGTCTGACATGCAAGCTCCATGAAGACAGGGACTGTGTCCCATTTATCACTCTGTCCCACTGTTCATGCCAGTGGTGCTTATTAGTACATGTTCTGAGTCCTTGTTTTAATGGTAGTGACTGTGACATTTTCTTTTCTAAACTACTCACTTCTGGGTAGTGTGGTGGGAATGTCTCCTCTCTGTTATTCCAACTGAGCAAAGCAAATAGGTCTGGTTGTGAAGGGAGTCCTGATGTGTTTGATCTGTCTCTCTTAGAATTGCTGTGTTTTCTGTGTCTGTATTTTATGATGAGCGCATTGTGGTGGTTGCGGAACAAAGACCCGACGCCTCCGAGGAGGACAGTTTCCAGTGGATGAGCCGAGTGTTGCAGGTGAGCACATACCGGGGGGACCTGTCCGGGCAGGTTGGCTTTGCCATCACAGGTGGCGGCAGCCACTGAGGAAGTCTTCTCTTCATTGGGCTGGTTGTGACACCTTATTTTTGTCTTGCCAGTCAGTACTCAGACATTCCGGGTACCATTAACAAAATAATATAATTAGTACCATTTCTCCCTCCGGACTACATAGTATTTTTCTGCTCAGGTTGCCAAAAACAATTGAATTGACCTGCCTCAGCAAATTCTCCCCCTTTTTTTGTGTGCCTGAGTGTGTGGTAACCAGGAAAGTTTAAACTGACCATGTGCGGAACACATCTGTGACAGAAATCAATCTACTTGTCAACAGCTGTAGTCCTACTACATATGTTCTGTAATGGGTGCCTCGCATGCAAGGGTCCAAGCAAATGTAAGATGTTGTTCTTACTCTGAAGGAGCTTTCCTGTGGAGTTAGAGAGCTAGGTGAGATAAGCTGTTAGGGAAGGAGGAAGACCTGGGTTCTGTGTAAGGGAAATGTCACTAGTTGGCACTAGTAGCACGGGTAGCATATTGAGAAGAGTCTAGTCTTCATTTGAAATTACAGCCTTTGAATTGCAGCACCTCTCAGTTCCAGATGTTACTTAACCTTACTGAGTTTATTTCCTAACCTGTAAAGTGGGGATGAAAGAACTCTGGGAGGGATTCAGTGAGATCATTATTTGAAGTATACAGGATACTGTATACTGAGAGTCATGTCAGCAGATACACATAGTAGGCCCAGTAAATATTCGTTGGATAATGTGTGGTCCAAAGAAAGCATGGACTGTCTTTGACAAAGAAAATTCTGAGTTACTGGAAGTGTTCCCAGCATTATTGCTTGTCTGCTTGGGGCATTTGGATGTATTCATGCCATTTAGTAGTAATGTTAGAGAAATGATGCAAGCCTGAGTTGAGTGATAGTGCTAGATGCCTTTCAAGATTTCTTTTTATCTTTGGGGTCTGTGGTTCTGAATTATCAGCTGATAGAACATGGGCTATTTGTAGCTAAAAGACAAGAATGATAATCTGCTGAGCATTGGCTGGTCAGAAAAGACTATAAAGAGGTGGGATTGGGCTGATCTCCAAAAGGAGATGGCTAAGAATCAGACCTGCACAGAGAATATTGTTCATACCATTCATGTTTTCAAACAAACAAAATGCTTATTTCATTTGGAATGAATTGTGAGGAATGATAGTAGAATGTTGTGATGAATTACACATTTTTTCCCTATTAAAGAAACTGAAATTCCCCAACATGTTTCTTATTTTTCCCTGGAAAGCAATTATAGGAATTATATGCACTGCTCACTTGCTAATCCAAATTCTTGTAAAAGTCATTTGGAGTCTGATTTGGGTATGAAATGAGAGGACATTATTTCCCCAGTATTTTAGCTTCTCAGCTTAGAGTATTTGGATCTACAGTAGTGCAGTAAGGACCCCATATGTTCTGGTAGGTTAGAGCTCAGAGGTTAACACCGGATCTACGTATAATATAAACTAAATACCTAACTCACCACCTTTTAAAGAAGGTGATCGATTGATGACTTGCCAGGTAGTGTATTTTCATGGGGGAATCCAGGCTACAGGTAATAGCATTTACTAACTGTCTATATATTCTAAAATACCAGAGACTTGGGAACCCTGCCAGACTTTCTATTTTCCAGTTGTCTCTGTTGATTAGTAGGATAGTCTGAGGAATATGATGTTCAGGTTTATTCCTTTGCACTGTTAAGTTATTTTAATAAAAAGCCTTGTCAGTCTTTTATGACCATTGGTCCATTCTTCTAAGGCTGTATCTTCTTTTCAGTAAGACTTATGGGTGATGCAGTCGAACTCTCTCAGTTGGTGTGTTTTGAACTAGTATTAATAGTCAGTTTTAAAAGGTGGTTGAAGCAGAGAATCATAAAAATGAGAAATTCTTCAAGTATTAAACTTTTACACGAAGCATACAGATATCTGCATTCATTTCATATAGAGCAGTATGTGTAGGAGTACACCAGTTTGCATTCCATGTTAACCTGCGTTCATAAGCGACATCTAATTGGATGGTCTGTGGTTTCTATTTTCATTTCCTGTAAGTTAGACTAGAATGCAAGTATGTGCAGACGGACTGGAACGCATAATCCTTACCTTTTAGAATTAACTTGTGTTTACCAGCAATAGGTTTTTTTTTTGTTTGTTTGTTTTGTTTTTTTGTTGTTTTTTTTTTTTTTTAAATATTTTATTTATTTGACAGAGAGATTACAAGTAGGCAGAGAGGCAGGCAGAGAGAGAGAGAGGGAAGCAGGCTCCCTGCCAAGCAGAGAGCCCAATGTGGGGCTCGATCCCAGGATCCTGGGATCATGACCTGAGCCGAAGGCAGAGGCTTTAACCCACTGAGCCACCCAGGTGCCCCCAGCAATAGGTTTTTAATGAGTCTTTCCAAACAAACCACGACTCTCTCTGTCCTTTTACACTCTGTTTTTATCAGTTGATGTAATAGTTAAATTATGTGAACACAAGAAAAGCACAAAAGGTGTAGAAGCATGCACAGCTGGTGTTCATCAGGGGCACAGGTGCATGGCTGGGAGCGGAGGTGCAGTGAGGGGGCCAGTGACCTCCAGGGTTCAGTGTGCAGTGGACCTCCCCTCAGTGTTTTGCAGACGGGATTCTGGGTAACTCGGTGAGCCAGTTAAGCCAGAGCCCACTTCCAGGGCTTCTCTTGTGTTCATAATAAAAATACTTTGCCTCTACAGAATTGAGCTGTGTTGTATATTAAAAGAACCAAAACAAATCTCTAGGTTTTGGACATTAGCATTCAAGAGAGAGCATATTGAGGCGTACGAATCAGTATCCACCACTGTCCATTTAGATTGTATCTTACCCATCCTCTGTCGATCTCTGCCATTGCTTAAAGAAATATGTAACTTCACATGTATGAGATCTTAATAATCTAGGAGATTCTAGACCTAGAATGGATAGAAAAGGAAAAATCCTAGAGTAGAATAATGGATTACATTAGGAGGATGTCAAAGACAGCAAAATTAATCTCACTGAATGTTTTTCTCTGTGTGTTTCTAGGCGATCGATAGCATTCATCAAGTGGGTGTTTATTGTCTTGCTCTGGTGCCTGCCAATACATTGCCAAAAACTCCTCTAGGAGGAATCCACATATCTCAGACGAAACAGCTCTTTCTGGAGGGATCTCTGCATCCTTGCAATATCCTCATGTGCCCACATACATGTGTGACCAATTTGCCAAAACCCCGACAGAAGCAGCCAGGTAATACATTAGCTTTGAAGACATAGTGTGAAAATTACAACTTCAAGAAGCTGACTTTTGGTGGCATAATGCTTTCTCTAGAATTGGATTTTACAAAGACGTGTAACACAAGAGTAGCCTGAGATGACCAAAAGCAGGGAGGACTTAGAGCCTGCAGAATCACCTTCTCTGAGTTTATTACCGGCTTCCTCTTCTGAGTACGTCCGTAGTGTGCTTCCATTTCCCCTGGATGTAAGGTTTGAGGTTAAGATGATCAAAATCTCACTTGTGGAACTAGAATAAAACAAGTCCTCTAAGAGTAGGTTCTGATAATAATAAGAATAGCTAGTATTTATTGAGTACTTACTAAAAGCCAGAATACAAGCTAAACATGTACGTATGTGATCTGAAAGTGTTGCCCCCAGCTGTGGAAAATAAAGTGCAGAAAAGTTAAGAATTGTGCTCAAAGTCACATAGCTAGTTAGTGGCCGAGTTGAGACTCACACCAATTGTGACCCTAAAATCCACACTCCAAATCGCTATATTATACTGCCTTTCTGTTGGGAGTCACCGAGAGTCATCCCTCAGTCCTGCTAAGCTTTAGGGGTCTGATTTGGGCCTGTAATATCTCTGGGGAGCAAGATAATTTCAAAATTGTTTATGTCATAATCACAAGATAAATAGCATATTTTGCATTTGCCGTATTCCTGTGAATGTGAGATGCAAGTAAGTATATGTGAATTGCCATATGGAAAAGAGGAAAAAAAAAAAAAACAAATAGTCCATTTCTCATTTTGGCCTTATTTCTGAGCAGACAGTTTACAAGGCTGAGTAAGAGGCTAAAGGGAGGAGTAATTGATGGTCAATTATGTTGAAATATCTGTTCAGCCCAACATAAAATCATTATGTTTTTTGATGCTTTTTTTTTTTTTTAAGATTTTATTTATTTATTAGACAGAGATCACAAGCAGGCAGAGAGGCAGGCAGAGAGAGAGAGAGAGGAGGAAGCAGGCTCCCTGCGGAGCAGAGAGCCCGATGTGGGGCTCGATCCCAGGACCCTGGGATCATGACCTGAGCCGAAGGCAGAGGCTTTAACCCACTGAGCCACCCAGGCGCCCCCTTTTGATACTGTTTTAATTGAGAAGTTAATAAGAAGCTCCTAGTTTTGCCTAAATAATTTGCCTAATAAGAAGCTCCTAGTTTTGCTCCTAGAATGCCTAAAAACACATGAGATCCAAAATCTGGGTTTTACAGATGATGCCACCACCATGCACATGTGTGTGTACACACATACACACACAAACACACACAGAGTATACATCAGCACACTGGCCTCCAAATGTGTTGGGAAGAGACAAGGTAGTGGGGAGATTAGGAAGAGAAGGGGAAGTGTGGCATTTAATCATATTTCTGTAAGATAGCTTTTGCTGAAAGGTAAACATAAAGTACAATAATAAAATATAAGGTTAGCCGCTTACTTTCTAGGACATTTTTATTCAAGACATTATCCTCACATTATTGAAATTTTAATATACTCTGCTTTGCAAAAGTTATTTCCCTGGTCTGGTGGCTGAAGATGATGTCACAGTTTATCTAGATGTTATTATCAACTCATCCATTAGCCTTAGTAACAGCATGTGTAGAGCTAAAGTATGTATGATATTTATCAGTTTCTACTAGTGGAAATAAGAGTTTATGGAGTCTAATATTCTGAAGGGGCAGTCAAAATCAAGAAGTCTGTGAGTAATTCATCAAAAAATGTATAAAAACTGTCTTCGTATTGCCTGCCTACACGTCTGGCAGATGTGTATAACACACAACGCCTTCTCCAACTCACATCTTGATTTACTGAAGACCTACATTCATTTGTCATATGAGCAAAATCCTGTTTTATTTTATTATTATTAATTTTAAAGATTTTATTTATTTGTCAGAGAGAGGGGGTACACAAGGAGAGGGAGCAGCAGGCAGAGGGAGAAGCAGGCTCCCCGCTGAGCGAAGATCCTGATGTGGGACTTGATCTTAGAACTCTGGAATCATGACCTGAGCCAAAGCAGATGCTTAGCTGACTGAGCCACCCAAACATCCCTAAAATCCTATTTTAGTAAATAGTTTTTAATATGTGAAAGATCTTTTTTTAATTGAAATATGATCAACATACAGTGTTATAGTAGTTTCGGGTGTACAATGTAATGATTCAACAGTTATGTAGGTTATTTAGTGTTCATAATGGTAAGTGTACTCTTAATAATAAATAGCATTTAATCTAGGATTCTTTTAACAAAACTTTCATGTCATAGTAGATGCTTAAAAGATGCTACCTAGGACATAGTAGATGCTTAAGACATTGCTTTTGTTAGCCAGAGTTCAATTTTATTAAATGATAAAACTTATATATAAAAGACTTATTCCTAAGCCCCCACAGGTACAGCATCTGCCTTATCTAATGAAAGCATTAGGTTTGGATTCTGTATTTTTGCCATCTGTTGTGATTGCCTGCTAGGATCTTAGTGGGATGGGTATGGGTTGGACCAAAGCAGTTTGAAAACCATGGGAGATAATGTGGGGATAACATGAGAGGTTGGGATTTAAGAATACAGGAAAATGGTGGTGAATAGGAGTGAGGTAAGAAAGGAGAGGAAAAGGAAGATGGAAAAGATGTTAAGGCAGCCTAGTGACAAAAATCCTAGTGAGCTGCCTGTTGGGGCTATTGTGTAAAGAATGGGAAATGTGGTAGGATTGGTTTTGGCTGCAAATCTCAGGAAAACCTAATACCTGCTTAAAAAACAAGAGCAAGGTTTTTCTTTCTCAGGTAAAAGAAATTCAGAAGAGCTGGGCAGTGGGGGACCCAGGTGGTAGCTCCCCTGTCACTGTGGCATCTTCTTGCTCTGGCATAGTATCAGTCACCTGTTATTACAGATATGCCACATAACAAATAGCTCTAAAAATGTGATAACTTCAAAGAAGCGCTTATTTTTCACTCACGGGATGTGGCTCTGCTGAACTTGGCTGGGACCAGCTGGGCTTGGCCTGATTCCAGGTTGTAGGTTGGGTTCAGAATTGTTCCATGTGTCTCCTCATCATGGGACCAGCAGCTACTGCGCCATATTCTTCTCAAGGCAGATGGCAAAAGCAAGAAAGCAAGCCAAACCACACAAGCATATTTAAAGCTTCTGTTTGTGTCATGGCTCCTAACATGTCATTGTCCAAAACAAGTTCAGACCATGCCCAGAGTCAGTGGAGCGGAGAGGTATACTCCTGTCATATAATCATAGCAACAACAGGAAGGAAAGGAAGGATTATAAGAAAATAAAACAATCTGCCATGGCCATCCTAGCATACTGCCTCAGGGCCCAGTTAGGCCCCCTGACCTCCAGCCATTATTCTTACATTCCAGCTAAGTGGGGAAAAAGGCAAGGAAGGAAATGACCTTGCCCTTAAACAATTTTCTAGAAATTGCACATATTACTTTCTCTTACATATTAGTCTTCCACACTAAAAGAATATAGTCTTAATTCCAGGTATTTATTTGCCCAACCTTAAACTGGGGGGGTCTGTTATTAAGGAGGAAGAGGAGACCAGATATTGGGATTGATGACTGGTATTCTTTGCCACAGGAAATTTGCATAACTTGTGGGGGAAAACAGGAAGGGGTATTTACAGGTACAGCAAGGTATCAGCAATTAGCCTTCTAGATGTTACTGCTTCCAATTATTTTTTACTCTCTATGATCCTTAGACTTAAAGAATGCACACAGAAGGACCTCAAGAAATTGCTGCTTAATTATTTTTGCTGTTTTAAACTACTCTGAAAAATTCACTTTTAACGATATACCTACCACCTTTATTAATTTTACAGTATAATTTGAGATTGGGTAGCTAACACAGATATACTCTGACTCCCTGCCCTGTATAAAAGGCTGTCTCCAATATGATATATCTTGTATGTAACTTGTTACACAGTTTCTTAGGAAGGAGTTTTGCATATTACACTTAAAATTGCAGTAGACGCTTTGTAGACTAAAATTGTTCAGCACAGTGTTGGGGTACTTTATACTTCTTGGGTTTTTTATTCAATTTGAAAAAAAAAAAGTTAAACTCTTCATTTTGAAATAATCTCACACTTCAGATTGCTAAGTAGTACAGAGAATTCCCTTATACCGTCTACCCATACTTCCCCCATTATTTAGAGTCTTATCATTTAAGTGATTTTGTTCCAGCATATTTAGGATCAACAGATTTTGTTTTTTGTTTTTTGTTTTTTTTTAAAGATTTTTTATTTATTTATTTGACAGACAGAGATCACAAGTAGCCAGAGAGGCAGGCAGAGAGAGAGAGGAGGAAGCAGGCTCCCTGCCGAACAGAGAGCCCGACGCGGGGCTCGATCCCAGAACTCTGGGATCATGACCCGAGCCGAAGGCAGAGGCTTTAACCCACTGAGCCACCCAGGCGCCCCTAGGATCAACAGATTTTGGCAATAAAAGATATTTAATATTAATTCATATGTAGTAGCATCAGCCTTATTCAAAACTTGGCTGGTAATAAGTTTAGTTATCTTTTAGCCATCTGCCTCGTTTGATACCATAGAGTCTTCAAGTGACTGTCAAGAAAGGCATTCAGCACCTAGCACTTTTTTCTTGAAGAACGGGAGAGTTCTCCTTTTTTATTTTATTTTTTAATTTAAATCCAATTAATTAACATATAGTGTATTATTAGTTTCAGAGGTAGGGTTCAGTGAGTTCTCCCTTTTTATTTGGAAGTGTCAAACCCATGGAAATGTTGAAAGAATACCACAGTGAATAACCTGCACACCTTTCCCTAGATTTAGTTTATTTACTAATTTAGTTACTAGATTAGTAGTTGACATTGTTTTACTGAACTCTTTGGAAATAAATTGCAGACATCACATTTCACCCCTAAATATTCTGTAGTGTTATCTCCAAAGACCAAAAAAAAAAAGCTTCTAAAGTTTTCCTAATCAACAACAATGCCATTATTCTATTATAAAATTTAACCTTGGGACGTCTGGGTGGCTAAGTTAGTTAAGCCTCTCACTCTTGATTTCAGCTCAGGTCATGAACTCAGGGTCAAGAGGTAGAGCCCTCTCAGGCTCCACGCTGGGTGTGGACCCTGCTTGGGATTTTCTCTCTCCCCCTTTGCCCAACCCCCACATCTCCCCCACCCCTGCTCCTGTACACACACTCTCTCTTAAAAAAAAAAAAAAAAGAGGGGCACCTGTGTGGCTCAGTGGGTTAAGCCTCTTCCTTCTGCCTAGGTCATGATCTCAGGGTCATGGGATCAAGCCCCACATCAGGCTCTCTGCTCAGCAGGGAGCCTGCTTCCCCCTCTCTCTCTTGCTGCCTCACTGCCTACTTATGATCTCTCTCGTCAAACAAATAAAATCTTAAAAAAAAAAAAGAAAAGAAAAGAAAAAAAGAAATTTAACCTTAATATAATGCTATCATCTAGTAATATGCAGTCTGTATTCAGATTTCTTCACTTGTTTATTACAACTCATTTTTTAAAATTTAGTATCCAGTCAAGGTTATGCATTGCATTTGGCTGTCATGTCCTTTAATTTAAAAGCTCCTAGCCTTATTTTCTCTTAAAGACATGGTTTTTGAAGAGTCCAGGCTAGTTGTCTTACAGAATGTCCCACAATATGGATATCATTACTGTTTTAATAAAGTACTTCTGAGATTCCTGATGAACCCACTCTCAATTCTCAAGATGGCAGATTTCTTTCCAGACCAGATATTCCTTACTGTTAAGTCCATTTTTAGGGTCAAACTGTGATTGGAGCTGATGAAATTATTTATTGGTAGGAACTAGTACAACCAACTGTCACCTCCTGGGAGTGAAAAATCCCTTATACCCAAGCGGTAGGAACCCACCTGCTCCTCTCCTCCCTCCAGATTCCTGTCTCTTCTCTAGCTCTGTGTTGTTTTTTTCTTTTCTTTTCTTTCTTTCTTTTTTTTTTTAAGATTTTATTTATTTATTTGACAGAGAGAGTTCACAAGTAGGCAGAGAGGCAGCAGAGAGAGGGGGAAGCAGGCTCCCTGCTGAGCAGAGAGCCCGATGCAGGGCTCGATCCCAGGGCCCTGAGATCATGACCTGAACCGAATGCAGAGGCTTAAACCACTGAGCCACCCAGGTGCCCTGTGTTGTTTTTTTCTAGCAGTTTTTACTACCTGACATGATTTATTTGTGTATGTACTTACTGGTTGCCTTTCCTCGATAGAGTACAGGCGGTTTGTCTTGTTTACTGCTGTGTCCCCAGTGCCTAGAAGAATGCGCTGTCTGAAATGCTGAGTGAATATGTGAACTAGTTTGGGTCAGTCTGGAAATACTTCGGGGATATAGTTTGAATTATCACCACCAGAGAGTTGATTCTGGCCTTTACTTACAGGTGTTGGCCCTGCTTCTGTGATGGTTGGAAATCTGGTTGCTGGAAAACGCATAGCACAAGCTGCAGGAAGAGATCTTGGGCAAATTGAAGAGAATGACTTAGTGAGGAAGGTAAGAGTTTGGATGTGTTGATTTTTATAAGCAAGTCAAGGACCGAACTTCTACTTCTGGAAGTAGATGGGAGACGCATTATCCAACTTTTCCGAAGTTACTGACCCTGATTCTTTTTTCTGCTTTATGACTTTAGCACCAGTTTCTGGCAGAGATTTTACAGTGGAGAGCCCAGGCAACTCCTGACCATGTACTCTTCATGCTGTTAAATGCCAAGGTACTGAAAATCCAATTGTACATATCTAATCAGATGAACATTATGGGAGGATCTTAGGCACTCTCAATCCCTTTCATCAGAAAATTTCCGTTGTCAACTCTGAGGGCAGAGTTACTGCTTTCTCCATGTTTTGACAGATGAGGATAGATTGTGCAATTACTTCAAGGTTGAAAGGAGACCTCCTGGAGTGTTATCTAATGCTAGCTCTCCTCGCGTTACAGTCCTGTTGCCTTTATTCAATCTGATAGGAACAATGGGGCCAACAGTGCAATTCCATAGACCTGCACATGTGTAGAACGCATTATGGCATGCATGTCATTTTTTACGCAGCCTGACTTTAATTCTTGGACTTCCACCAGGAAGAAAATGACTTTAGATAAATACTTATTTTTTAACATTTTATTTACTATTTATTTGAGAGAGAGAGCACGAGAGAACATAAGCAGGGGGAGTGGCAGAAGGAGGGAAGGAGGGCGAAGCAGAATCCCCGCTGAACAAGGAGTCCGGGACTCGATCCCAGGACCCCGAGGTCATGACCTGAAATGAAGGCAAGACACTTAATGGACTGAGCCACCCAGGTGCCCAATAGATAAATATTTTTTGAAACAAAGTTATTTTTACTATATACTTAAATGATTTATTGCTAACCCATAAAAAACAGATTGAAAATTATTCAAACCTTATTAAGTGGTACTTCCTAATGGATGGTTCTATCAGAATATAATATTTTTTTAAGTTAGGTGTTTTGTGGGCATATGCTGGGATTTGCTTTAATGGCTGAATCAGAGGCTAAAAGTATTGTGATGATGGCGTGTAACAGTATTTCCCGCCATCAGGTAGAGGACTGTAGGGCCTGTTGAAATTTCCTGGGCCACCCAACCTGTCCCTTCTGCCCAGTGCCCCCAGATTCTGATGTATTTTATTCAAACACACCTTTGAGAGTTTTTTTTTTTTTTTTTTTTTTAAGATTTTACTTATTTGACAGACAGAGATCACAAGTAGGCAGGGAGGCAGGCAGAGAGAGAGGAGGAAGCAGGCTCCCTGCTGAGCAGAGAGCATGATGTGGGGCTTGATCCCAGGACCCTGGGATCATGACCTGAGCTGAAAGCAGAGGCTTTAACCCACTTAGCCACCCAGGCGCCCCCACCTTTGAGAGTTTATGTAGTAATAGAACTTCATGAGAGGAGTATGATGTGCATTTTAGTGGAAAGTCATTAAAAATCTAAAGAACCATTATTATCCAATAGAAAACTTTTTGACTTCCTTGTTGTACCTCTAAATGAAGTGGGTTTCTCTCCAAGCCTGTGGATTCATTAGGGTCCTTCCATTTCAGTAAGAAGTTGTCAGTCCAGCTTACTTCCCTACTCCACTTCCAGGCGGGGCTATAGTTAAAGCTATAGCCCTGTGAAATCTGTACCCCAGGTATTTGTTAGAAGGCATACGTTTAAATTTGCTTCTTGGTTAGAGAAATAATATATGTGTTGACTCAAAGACATTTAGTCCTTTTATTCTTCTGCATATTCTAGTTTTTTACCTTGGATTAGCCCAGACGGTCAGAAAGCTTAGTGACCATATCACATTGTTCCCTCATGCCTGGGGGGGCAGGGGGGAATGAAAGATTTATTTATTTATTTGAGAGAGAAAGAATGCAGGGGATGGGGGAGCAGAGGAAGAGGGAGAGAGAGAGAATCTTAAGTAGGTACCACACCCAGTGTGGAGCCCAATGTGGGGCTCATCATGACCCTGGGATCATAACCTGAGCTGAAACCCAGAGTCAGACACTTAACTGTGCCATTCAGGCACCCTGTCAAAAATTGTCTTTGTTTTTTTTTTTTTTTAAGATTTAGTTTACTGCCGTACCATGGACCAAAAGGAGGAATATTGTAAGATACAAGAAATGGCCTTACGGATTAACCCTGACTTTAGCCAAAGGGATATCCACTTTAGTGTTATAACCTTATTGTCCAACAATAGACAATTGACTAAGTAAATCATGGGATATAAAATTATAGCATGAAATACTATACAGCCATTCAAAAAAGTATTATAGAATATTTGATTATGCAGAAAATATTCATAATGTGTAAGTGGTAAAAAATAGCATGTTAGACTTCAGTAAAATAATTTACTACCTAGGAGCACCTGTGTGGCTCAGTTGGTTAAGCATCTGACTCTTGATTTTGGCTCAGATCATGAATTCAGGGTCGTGAGATCAAGCCCTACGCTGGCCTCCAGGCTTGCTGCAGAGTCTACTTGAGATTCTCTCTCTCTCTCCCCTACCCCTCCCATTTGTGCTCGTTCACTTGCTCTCTCTTTTTGAGATAAATAAATAAACCTTTAAAAAATAATAACAATAATCGAGTACCTACTAGACCCTGTTCTGGGTGCTGTATATTTCACAGTTCATTTTAAGATTGAGGAAACTGAGGCCCAGAGACATAAAATTACTTGAGAACTAGTAAGTGGTAGGACCAGGAAATCAGCTCTTTCATTTGAATCCAAAGCTGACTTCTGAGCCCACGTTCTTTACCAGTGCAATACACAGCTTCAGGCAGATAGTAAAATATGGTAATTTTTTAATGTCGCATGTGAATTTATAAAATATATACTCAATTTTTAAAAGCCAGGAAAATACACAGCAAAATGTTGATAGTGGTTACATCTGAATTATATTTTACTTGTCTCTATTTTCCATATTGAACATGTACTATTTTATATTAATGAAACTTAAAAGTTATTTTTAAAATAGCTCAGTAAAACTTGTTTTTCTTTTGAGACTTTTTGAGTTACAGAATTGCAATAATTAAGATAGGGTGTTATTCGCACAATAGTCAGAGAATAATTCGGTTTTATTTAGTGAAGTTGGAGATAGGCATATGTGGTGTCCCCACAATTCCATCTCTAGGTCTGCCCTCCACCGAAACTCATGTGTTTATGCATGAGGGTACATATACAAGAATGCTATTGTCCATCAGCAGCAGAATGGATGAATAAATTGTTGTGTGTTTATACAGTTAAATACTACACAGCAACAAATAGGAGAACTACACCCGGACACTGCAGCAGAGGTGACTGTTAATGTTGAGAGAAAGAAGCAAAACACAGAAATTTATACCATACGGTTACATTTCTATAAAATCAAACCTTTCATGGGTGGTAACATTATGAAGAGAAGGAAATCAGTGATTAAGATTAAAAACTCAAAATAGCGGTTATGCGGGGCACCTGGGTGGCTCAGTGGGTTAAAGCCTCTGCCTTCGGCTCAGGTCATGATCCCAGGGTCCTGGGATCGAGCCCCGCATTGGGCTCTCTGCTCAGCGGGAAGCCTGCTTCCCTCTCTCTCTCTGCCTGCCTCTCTGCCTGCTTGTGGTCTCTGTCTGTCAAATAAATAAATAAAATCTTCAAAAAAAAAAAAAATAGCGGTTATGTACGGAGGAAAGGAAAGGATGAGAGTAGACCGGGGTGCAGGGACCCCTAAGGGTGCTTTTGTGCTGCTGGCGGTGGTGTTTTTCATGCCATGCTGGTTCTTATGCTGATGCTTGCTTTGTGATTTTTCTGTTATGTAATACATTCATATTTTATGTGCTTTTCATATTTGTGTGGTTTATCTTACACACAAAAGGGTTTCAAAAAGCCCAGCTCAGTGAAACTTGGATTGACATTCAGGAATTGATGAAGACCTCAAGGAGAAATTATTCTCAGGATCAGGAATAGTTGGCCGTCTTCTGATCTGCTAATCTTTATTATCAGCTAGTGGACTCTGATTTGGTATTACTATTTTGTTTACATCTTTGCTGTTGGAATACTCAGAGCCAAATTCGTGTGACGCACAGAAAATGCACGTAATGCCCATGGCCACACAGCCTGCAGTGACTGTCCTGACCTCACTCCCGCCCTCATTCTACTTTTATTTCCTTTATTTTCTTTCCACTCTTACTTCCTCGTTTAAATAAAAAACTCGAATGTATTTTTGAAGCTGTCTTAAACAGGAAAGACTATAGATACATTGTTTGATTTAAGTTAATGTTGCTATTCCCTGAATACCTTCAGGCATTGAAAAAGAAAAGGACTACCACACGTCTTTCAGTACTAGGGGAATTTTTGCTGGAATTGATAACTTGCTACAGAGAATCTACCAAGGCAGCAGCCTTTCCAGTATAACGTGGAATTGGCTTGTACTTGTCACTGTTTTATTTCCTGAATTTTGACCCTTTTACACTTTCTTCTCTTTAAAGGGAACTACTGTGTGCACAGCCAGTTGCCTTCAGCTTCATAAGCGAGCAGAGAGGATTGCGTCAGTTCTTGGTGATAAGGGGCATCTAAATGCAGGAGACAACGTGGTGTTGCTCTATCCACCTGGTAGGTATTGTGTTGGTAAACTAGACTCAAGCTCCATTACGAGACTACAGAGTATGAGAGGACAGGAAGTAAGAGCCGCCATCTTTGCCCATGTAGGCTATGCAGCTCCCAGCTCTGGGAGTCCCAGGCACCCAGGCTAAGGTAGCAACCAAGCCTCACGTCCTGGAGTTGAGCAGTGCCATGGCTCTGCTGGGACTGTGTCTGTTGTATTTTCTCTTGTATTACCCCTGTCTAGCATAGTTCCTGGCACTATGGTAAATATCAAATGAATAAGACTTTCTGACTTTTTGGAAACCCTCAAAAGAGGTACTTTGTTTCTAGGAGTGTTCAGGAATAGGACCATTTCACCCAGTTCCTAAAGAATATTGTGTGTGAACTCTTTTGACTTCGCATTTTTTATATCCTGATTGATGTGTAGTCTTCATTATTGCTGATTTTATTTTCCGTGCTCTCATTTAATTTAAAAATGTTCTCTTCACAGTAAGAGGGACTCAGAATTCTTTGATGACAGTTTGGTGTAAATATTCAAAATGTTAAGTGAAATAGTTGAGTTGTTCATTTTTTTATTCTGTCATACTACCCACGCATACCTCTGGCTTTCTCTGATCTCTTATCCCCCTTAGTTCATTTTGTTGTGTTTTATTTACACTGATACTAAGATTCCTTAAAAGGTCATCTGGTAAAAGAATCCCTCCTGTGGTGTTCCTGTGAGAGTGTCTTCCATCCACCAGTGAATGACCTGGTGGTAGACCAGAGCACTTCCAGAGAAGGCCGCTCTCCGTGTCCTGACGGGGAGAGTCTTCATCAAATTGAGTCACACTTTGCCTCCCTAAAACTTGTACCTACAGGTGAAGGGACATCTCAGTAGTCTAACTGCTTGTCACACAGCAGGCTTCTAAATATTTTTTTTAAACCTCAGGTGTTCCTCGTCCCACCTTTCCCCATTCTTTTATTTCCTAAGCTACGAGACCTAATTTCTGCAGTTATTTCTACTAAGTATCAAGTAATGATCTCAGAATACCTTCCCTGGGTGTCTTTCAAGAGTTTTCTTTACTTCTGACTTCCTTTCTTGTTATTTATTCTTGGCTTCTCTTTATTTTTTTAAAGTTGTTTTATATGCTTCCTTCTTTACGTTCAAGCTCTTCTTGATTTAAAAAACTTCTTTGGTTATTATCTATGTTAAATTATGATCTCAATAAACTGTCTGGCACATGAGTTAATAAACTGGCTTTAGAAGATCTGCCATTTAGTTTCTCAGTGATAGTGGTCAGCTAAGTGAGTCTGTCTTGCAGGCATCGAGTTAATAGCCGCGTTCTATGGTTGCCTGTATGCGGGGTGCATACCTGTCACTGTCCGACCTCCTCATGCTCAGAACCTTACAGCCACCTTGCCCACTGTCCGCATGATTGTTGATGTAAGTACCGAGTATATCTTGCCTTGTCCTCATCTCATAAAACCCAGAGTCAGACAACTCCAGATCCTTACTAAATTTCCGGTTTTGTTGAGTCAGGAACTGAAATCTGTCCCCTGAAAGCCACCTTCTTTTCACTTACCTGACTAAAATGACTAGCATTTTTCAGTGAAGGAATGTGGGAAAGTGATTATTGGCGAGGTACAGAATTGTGTTTTTATCATGAACACTAAGGAGGTGAGGCTGACATTAGTAATTCTCTATAAAACTTTTTGTTGTTGTTGTTTTATCTCCCTTCTTAAAAAATGTTCTTATTTTTTCTGCACAGTAGCCAAGGTAATTTTATATGCCAAACTGAATTCTCCTCAGTGTTGGTCATTTTTATTTGGGTTAGTTTTATAAATTCACTTGGTATAGCACTAAAAGGTATCCAGATCTTGCCCTGGAAGTAATGGAAGTTTCTAGAGGATATGATAATCGAAGGAAGTAACATAAATCTGTATTGCATTGTATCCTAATTCATGTTACAACAAAGAGGCAGAATTCTATCTTGTGTAACATTGTTCTCTAAGGACTGCTATTCTGTCAGCAACTAGAGCCTGGGGTATAAAAGCCATGTTCACCATAGATGATTTTATCACAAAGTTCAGTTCAGCAAAATGCCCTCTTTATAGTCTGCAAAGTAGGCCAGAGCAGCAGGGAGGGGAGTCTCCTTCTGTTGATGGTTTAAGGGGAAGTTGATCGCTTTGTGTTTCCATGTGTAGGTGTGAGGGAGAGCTTAGTTTTTTTGACGGCTCTGCATCCCTCAAATTCAGGATATGTTCTGGGTCTAGTAAATTTCTCCATTCACTAGGCTGTGGCAAACACTAACTCCTACAGCAGTGATCCTCTGACTCCTCCCATTCCCTGAGCAATAAAAAAATCCACGTTTTTACTTTATCATGGTCTTCATGAAATCAAGGGATGTGGGCATCCACACTGTTAAAAACAATAACTTGTGTTGTGAACAGGTCCATTCTTCTGAGATAAGTCAGTGTTAAACAGTCCCAGAAGGACGAATGGAGGGGACACACCAGCATCCATTGTGCTATTGTGTGTTCTTTAAACAATAAATACTGTCCTGCCAGTATGGTGTGCTTTTAGTCCAGTATGAGTTGCTTTTAGCAGCAGCCAGAGCCTGTGGGGCCACATGGGGACTAAGCGTCCTGGTGCTTATTTCTGTCCATTTGTTTTCTAGGTCAGCAAAGCAGCCTGTGTTCTCACCACACAGACCCTAATGAGGTTGCTGAGGTCCCGAGAGGCGGCAGCAGCTGTGGATGTGAAAACCTGGCCGACCATCATTGACACAGGTAAAAGGGAGATTTCTCCAGAGCTCTTGAAGGAGCAAGAACATTCATGCCCCGAGCTCTCTAGATTCTCATGCCAAAGATGTTTATACAACTCTTAGGTTGCAACACATTCCACCTACTGAGTCAGAGGCAGAACCTCCTGTCCATTCACTTGTGTTACTGAAGGACTGGGTACTGCATCAGCCAGATCCAACGATGCAGATCACAGGCCGCTAAGAGCTCTTAAAACCAAAAATGTCTTGCTCTTACTCCTGACATCCTCAAACAATGGTTAGGTTTTTATGCAGAATATAACCGTGTACACATAAGGCCATGTAAAAGCTTGACACACTCTGATCCTTGACTTCCAGATATGATCTAGTTAAAGCAGCACTGAATAGGAGTCAGAAGACCTAGTTCTAGTTCAAGCTCAAGTACTTATTTTTTATATAATCTTCTCTGAGATTACCCTTCTCTCAAATGTTACCTACCTTTACCTGACTCAGATACTTTTTGAGAATATCAAGTACAGCATAATAGCAAGGTACTTTAAAAACCATAAAGTAGGGGCACCAGGGTGGCCCAGTGGGTTAAGCCTCTGCCTTCAGCTCAGGTCATGATCTCGGTCCTGGGATCGAGCCCCGCATCAGGCTCTGTGCTCAGCAGCGAGCCTGCTTCCCTCTCTCTCTCTCTCTCTGCCTGCCTCTCTGCCTGCTTATGATCTCTCTCTCTCTCAGTGTCAAATAAATAAATAAAATCTTAAAAAAAAAAGTCCATAAAGGACATTCATTTAAGTGGTATCCATGCTAAAAAAGCGTGGGGGAGAATACGTGGGGATACCTGGTGAATGGTGGTAGAGGAACGGGAGTGGGTTTTAGAATCAGGTAGACGATGTTTAAATCCTGATACTCTGTTCCTCTCCGTGTATCCCTACTAACTGGGGCAAAACTGTCCATAAAGTGGGAGTTGCAATAACCACCTCATGGAGCTGTAAAGATTAAATGACATAAAGCACCTTGCACATGATCATAATAATAAAATCTTTTATCAAGCCCTCGCTATGTGCCAGTCATCTAATGTATATTGCCCAATTTTATCCTCACACCAACCCTATTAGATAGGTGTGAGTTTTGTCCTCATTTTACAGATAGGAAAACTGAGGTATAGAAAGGCTAAATAAGGAGCAGAATTAAAATTCAAACCCAGTCGATTTGGCTACATTCCCAGTCTCATAACCATTCATGTGCTTTCTCCCTGTTTTCAGTAAGTACCACATGGTGTCTGTCCAACTCAGGAACATTTATGTGGGTTTAAATTCAGGGATGGTAGGTATTTGTGGTGGTTTTGTGCCAGGTGCTGAGCTAGATGTTTTTACGTTTGTTGCTTAAGTACAGAAGCTCAGTTCTGTATAACACAAATGGATTGTGTTGGTGTTAATGATGCAGGTAGATCTACGTGGTTATTAGACTCAGTCACATTTCAGGAAGACCTGAACTGTGGGCTGTGATAAAGACAACAGAAAGGTTTCTTTTGGGACATGAGTGACCCTCCCCTATACAAAACCAGTTTGAGGGGCGCCTGGGTGGCTCAGTGGGTTAAGCCGCTGCCTTCGGCTCAGGTCATGATCTCAGAGTCCTGGGATCAAGCCCCACATCGGGCTCTCTGCTCAGCAGGGAGCCTGCTTCCTCCTCTCTCTCTGCCTGCCTCTCTGCCTGCTTGTGATCTCTCTGTCAAATAAATAAATAAAAATCTTAAAAAAAAAAAAAAACCAGGTTGAAAGTGATAGATAAAGTCTTTGGTTTGACCAGAGATGGGTGCCCAACAATATAGAGACTTAAAAGTCAGAGTCAGAGTTGTTTCTTGATCCAGGAAGCCACAGGAGTTTTTGTTTATTTGTTTGTTTGTTTGTTTGTTTAAAGATTTTATTTATTTATTTATTTATTTGACAGAGAGAGCGAGATCACAAGTAGGCAGAGAGGCAGAGAGAGAGGGGGAAGCAGGCTCCCCGCTGAGAAGAGAGCCCGATGCAGGGCTCAATCCCAGGACCCTGAGATCATGACCCATTGAGCCACCCAGGCGCCCTGACATCCTTGGTTTTGACACACTTCACTTACAAAGCAAATATGGGAGGAAAGGAGAGGTATATAAACCAGCAAAGGAAAATAATCCCTAATTCTAGGTTTTCCATCTTAAAAATCTAACATATTATCTTGAAGAAAAACAACTTTTAAAGCTGTCCATGTCTAATATTGCATTTACTAAACTGTAAATAACGAACCTTAACTTGGAACCAGCATGATAACAACTAAGGCTTTTTCAAGCTTTTTGAGTTGTTTGAAAAGTGCTTTACATGAATTAACTCTCTAACAATCCTGCAAGGGTAGGTATTATTCCCATTTTATAGATAAGGAAACAGACACAAAGAGGTATAACTCCAAAGGCACTTCGATGGTAAATGGCTGAGCAGGATTTGAACACCAGCAATCTGCTTCCTTAGTTCATGTCTTCTACTGTTGTGTTACATTACCTCTCACCAACCTTCTAGAAAATACATTTGCCTGATGTAGATTTGCTTTGTTTATATTACCCACTGGTGTCCTCAACCCCAACCCACTTCCCCGGAGTGACATTACGTGAGCTGTTTGGTTAAATAGGAGAAGCCTAAGCGTCGCAAATCCCAGGAGCTCTGTTTGTCCATGGCAAAGCCAAAGAAAACCAGTTGAAGAGCCATGATTTTTGTGTTCCAGTTTGTCTGATTGACATCAGGTTTTTTGGTTTTCATTGCAGATGATTTACCCAGGAAAAGGTTACCTCAGCTGTATAAACCGCCCACTCCTGAGATGTTGGCGTATCTTGATTTTAGTGTCTCCACAACGGGCATGCTGACGGGAGTGAAGGTAGAGTGGGCTGGAGATATTGACTGTCTCTGGATGCTGGTAAAATGCCAGGTCTGCAAAAAATAGAGATGACCACTGCCCCAGGGACTTGAGATGTGGACACCAGCTGCTTGTACCAGAGACCAGTAGGCGGGGGATCAGAGGTCCCTGCTATATTTAAATAAAAGCATTGGCTCTTCTGGAATAAGTTATCCCAAGGAATGTGTGTTATGAAGTGTTCTGAACCTGGCCTAGAAGCTACTAGATAATAACTGAGTCACAGTTAAAGCCAGTAAGAAACCAGAGATTCATATTTCATAGAACTCCGTACTAATTAATGAACAAAAGTATGTTACCTTATGTTAGACTTAGGTAGGCTTTTTTTATTTTTTAAGGTCTATTTATTTATTTTAGAGGGTGGGGGGGTAGAGGGAGAGACAGAGTCTCAAGCAGGACACCCCACTGAGGCTGGAGCTGATATGGGGCTCGATCTCACGACCCTGAGATCATGACCCGAGCTGAAACCAAAAGTCGGATGCTTAATTCATTAAGCACCCAGGCACTCCAGACTTAAATAGACTTTTTGAAACAATGAAAAATAGACATCATTTTGAGGAGTTTGGGGGAAATTGAAACTTTTCAAAACTATCATTAGAGCTTTTTCTGCCTGTGGGGATGCCAGTTCCATCCTGTTCCATGTTCCCTACTTTCCAGATGTCCCACTCTGCAGTCAATGCTCTTTGTAGAGCCATCAAGCTCCAGTGTGAGTTGTATTCTTCTCGGCAGATCGCCATCTGCCTTGATCCTTACTGTGGACTTGGCTTTGCACTCTGGTGTCTCTGCAGGTAGGAATGGAAAAGCAAAGAAAAGAATGAGTGGGGATGTCTTTGGGGCTATAACCATCTCATCCTTACCTTTGCTTCCTTAATTTGGTAATGTTTCAATAAAATGCTGATGTTTCCTAAATGTGGGCGCCTGATATATCTCTGAAGTTCCTTTAGTTTTGTTTATATTCCCTTTTTTCCTTGTCTGTTCGTTTTATGCCTCATACATAAAGTGAGTGATCTTATTATTGCTCTCTGCTCCATCCTGTAATCCTTATTGTAGAAGCAGAGCCAAGTAGAAGGATGATAGTTGGGTGAAATATGTCAGGCTTTGACAGCCAATACGTACCCCCTAGGTTTGGCAGGAAGGAGTATAATGAGATTGGATGACAGCATGTGGCTGGAAAGTAGCATGCCTGTCCTGTCCAGATTGTGTCTACTGGAATGGCAGATCCCCACTCCTCCAAGGGGACCTTCTCTCAGCCCTGCATTTTCACCTCCCTAGTAGACGTCCCCGTGAATGCTTCAGAGACACCTACAACTCAGCATTCTCCTTGTGTGTCCTCATCTTTGTTGGGACCATTCACCTGAGGGGCCCAAACTAGGAACTTGAGCATTAGCTTCAACCTCTCTATGTGTGTGTCTCATAGCCAATTAAGTGTCTTGTCTTTTGTGGCTCAGTTGTTCCTAAACCTGTCTGTACATAAGAATCACCTCGGGATCTTTAAAGAAGCAAAATAATGGGCCTTCCTCAGACTCACTAATAACTTAGATCTCCAGAGTTGGTGACCACAATTCCAGTATTCTTTAAATACAGGGTTCTTGGGCTCCTCGTCATTCTGATCTGTCCTCGGTTTAAGAAGTTGAGGATTCATGGGCTGTGAACTATATATAGGATGGGACTCTACTGTCATTCCTTTCTTTTTATCCTGGCTGCACTGTCAGGATCCAAGCCGTCATCATCTCTCACCTGTCCTGTCCTGTCCCTCCCTCGCCAGTGTCTGTGTCTACAGTCCCTCTCCATGGTGCTGGGCTCACCCCACCTTAAAGCCGCAGTGACTGCCTGTTGATAAAGCCCAAACTCCTTCAGACCATAGTTTCTCTCTTTTACAGTTTGGCCCCAACCCTCTGGCCTCACATCTCACCACTCCCCCATGTATCCTGTGCTATAGGATTTCATATGAGGATGCTATCTCTGACAACTTTAAACACACCATATACTTCTACATTTCTTTTCCTTTGCATATGCTGTTCCTCCGCCTGGAATGCTCTCACCATCACCCCATTTCCTCTAGCCACTGTCAAACTCCTGCTTATTCTTTAAGCCCCGGCTCAAGTGATACCTACTCGGTGAAACACTGCTCTCCCCTCGCCCCCAGCTTTCCTACTTTGAGTGACTTGCTCCTTCTTTTATGATCTTGATTTTATGATCTTCACACCTCAGTTACAGTATCTACCACAGTCTACTTTATTTTAGTTATTGCGTCTTGTGAGTTAGACGGGAACAGGGTTGATGCTTAGAGCTTCGTATCTCATATAACCTTACCCTGCCCTTCACGTGCAGCAAATAGTGGTCGAGTGGATGGTATTCTAAAACATCAGGATGTCTAGAATGAATTAATAATGTCAGCTCTCACCTTTCTTCATTGCAGTGTCTATTCAGGTCACCAGTCCATATTAATTCCTCCTATGGAGTTAGAAAACAACCTTTTCCTCTGGCTTTCCACTGTCAACCAGTACAAAATAAGGGACACTTTCTGCTCCTATTCAGTAATGGAGCTCTGCACCAAAGGGCTCGGAAACCAAGTGGAGGTGCTGAAGGTAAGAAGCAGCTACACAAGTAGCTGGTCCCGGGAGGTTTGAAAGAAACGGGCCAAGCGTGCTGATACCAGACTAGGGTTGGACAGGCGTGTCTGCCTGTTTCTTTTCTAGCCAGTCAACATTTTGTAAACCTCAGAAATTTTATTTCCTCCGCTCTCTAATTTACTGTGCTCCCTCAGAGTTTAGTCCGAGTCTTACTTTGTGGAGAGGAAGGTGAAACTAGTTGGGAGGCTGTATGGAAAAGACTTCATGGAAAGATGAAAGAGAACTGTGATGTCATGTGTGACTGGAGTAAGAGAGAGTCAGAAGACACTGATTTTCTTTAACAGAGAATTCTGTGGAATTTAAGAAATAAAACGGGAGCATAGGGGAAAGGAGGGAAAAATAAAACGAGATGAAATCACAGAGGGAGATAAACCATAGACTCTTAATCATAGGAAACAAACTGAGGGTTGCTGGAGGGGAAACGGGTGGAGGGATGAGGTAACTGGGTGAGGGACAGTAAGGAGGGCACGTGATGTAATGAGCACTGGATAGTATCTAAGACTAGTGAATCACTGACCTCTACTGCTGAAACTAATAATACACTGTATGTTAATTGAATTTAAATAAGAATAAATAAGTAAATAAATAAAATAGAGAATTATGACCCTAAGAGAATTATGACCCCAAGATGAAAAGAGATAAGATTCTCTCTCTAGAGTGCTAGATACCTTTTTCTCTCAGTTCCTTCTCTCCATTTTGAAATAGGAAGACATCTGAAATACAGAAATGGAGAGGTATAAAAATAGGTGGCTGAAGAATCTAAGATTTTAGATAAAAGAGGAAAGAAATAGAGAATGAGCAGACTTACCAATGATTAGTGATGTTAGTGGGATGCCTTGGCATTTCTGAAAACTTTTGCCTTTTGCCTCGATGTCTGAGATGACAATACACAGTACCTTGGCTCTTCCTGACCCAAGAGATAGAACTATGGCCCTACTGTTCAGTTCTTTCTATGTTCCTGCTAACTTCAGCTCCTGGCCCATTGGTGTCTTACAGACCAGAGGAATCAACCTCTCCTGCATCCGGACGTGTGTGGTGGTGGCCGAGGAACGACCCCGCATTGCCCTCCAGCAGTCCTTCTCCAAGCTCTTCAAAGACATCGGACTGTCCCCTCGGGCTGTCAGCACCACTTTCGGATCGAGAGTCAATGTCGCGATATGTTTACAGGTGACTCTCATGAAATCTTGCTGGATAACGAATGGCAGCAGTGTGGTGCTCCACAGCAGAGGCGTCAGAGCCAGGCGGCCAGGCAGGAGCCCAGTTCCGCCCACTTGCTGTGGGACCACGGGCTCTTCATTTTCATGGGGCCTCGTTTTGCTCCCCTGTAGGGTGAAGATAATAGACTTGTTCTTCACAGGGGCATTACTAGGTGTATACGTTTGGAGCCATGCTTAGCAGTTGAGCCCCAAATTAAAAGTTTACTCTAGTAGTTGAATGGTACATGATGATGAATCAAGATTTTTGAGTCCTATTTGAAATCTATTAGTATCTTACCTTCTGTTTTTCTGTCTCCCCTTTTTTTTTTTTTAAACAAAAGAAGCACCAATAAGCCTGTATTCTTTTCTTCAGCCAGATAGCAACTTTGCCATGTTATTGTTGGTGGATAAATAATAGTAAAGAACTAAGTCTGATTTTAGGGAGCTTGGAGGCTTAATACGGTAAATATAGGCATGGACAAGAGAGAGTAAGAGAAGATGGTATACATGGATGGGTACTTTCAGGCCTTCTGTGACCATGGGCAAGGGACGTTCAAGGAGCATCAGGATGATTTAACCTTGGAGCCCCATCATAGGCTCCTTGCTGTCCACTTAGGCCAGTGATGGTTTTGAAAATCCTGTGGATACTGACCTGTCTCACCTGTGCCTCAAGTCCAGGGATGAGAACCCTCCTCAGCCTGGCAACCTTCCAAGGCTACTTCAGCCCCTATGACCAGGCCCCTGGCTTGCTCTCCCAGGGGACAAGGGCAAGAAACACAAGGCCATGAGTCTCTTTCGGGTGTTCACTGCAACCCTGCCTCGTCTAGTTGAAGAGAGGGTGAACTTTCAAAATAGAGTGTGAATTTTTCATGTATATGGCTAAATTATCTATTTCTTGATTTGAGAATATGAAATATGGAAATATAATTCATTTAAATTTTAAATAAACAATGCATTGATTTCTCTTTCTTTAGGGAACCTCAGGGCCTGATCCAACTACTGTGTATGTAGATCTGAAATCATTGAGACATGACAGGTACAATAGATTTATTATGCTCTCTCCCTATTTGGGTTTCTAAGCATAAAATTTTCCGAGCCCCAAGAAAGCTGTCACTTTTCCTCATTCCTTTTGTTTGTGTCTTCCAGGGAGGGATAGGAAGAGGGAAGGAATTTGTTTTTATTAATATGTGATGAGATTTATGTTTGTAAGAAGAAAGCTTTAATTCTCAGGGTTGCTATGCTGTTCTTTAATATTAAAATCTAATACTTAGTTCCTGCCTGTGTAAAAATATTTTGTGACATTTGATATAAAGTGAACTAAAATGGATAGACTGTTTCCTCTGGGAGTTTAAAAATAAAAGATGGAACAGACAAGATAAATGAGGCAGAGTAGGGTTTTTGAAACAACACTTTATCTAAACCCCAGGAATAAAAGCCCTCCTCTGCGTCAGCTTACAGTGGAATTTTAGCTATGTCCCAAGGTGAGCACCTAGCCCTAGGGCTCTGAGACCTTTGCCAGGTCCCAGTGACCTCAGCAGTGTGCACTGATGTGCCCCATGGCACTGACCCAGCCGGCACAGGTAGAGCGTCTCTCTAGCGCCAGGGGAGAATTTCTTTATCTCAGCCCGGGGAGAATTTGCCCTCTAGAGGACACTGGACAGTGTCCATAGACAGTTTTGGTTGTCACAACAAGAGGGTTGCTACTGACATCTAGTGGGGTAGAGGCCTAGGATGTTGTTAAACATCCTGCAATGCACAAGATAGACAGTCCCTCATAAAAAATTATAAAAGAACATTGTCTGACCCAAAATGTCAGTAGTGCCCAAGTCTGAGAAACTGCTCTAGCGTGAGGAGAGACAAAATAGAGGTCTCAAGAGGGCAGTATATAGCTGTAGTAGATGTGCAGCCATTTTTCGAATATATATACATACCTATACGTATGTAGTAAATATTCTTCTTCTTCAGGGTTCGTCTTGTGGAACGGGGTGCCCCCCAGAGTTTGCTCCTCTCAGAGTCTGGAAAGGTAATTTGTCTGTTAACCATTGGACGTTGGTCTGCCTGGGAAATGGTTCATTTTATTTATTTTTATTTTTTTTATTTTTTAAATGTATCATTTTAAAACTTGAAGCCATGTAATGTATTAGTACCCAGGGCAAGCCTTAATTGAAATCTGGAGATAATTCAGCAGTTTCACCTTATCTATACTTTCAAATTCGTATGGATACATAGAGAAGAAGAATTCTAGATTTGAACTTTCTTAATTCTCACAGATTTTTTTTTCCAAAAAAATCCCACTGATATGTTACTCTTATTTGACAAATCAGCAAAATCCAGTGTTCATTATATTCAAGATGGAGAGGTAAACAGCACTTGGAAAGAGGCAATTCTATCTTTATAAATACTGCAAGGAGAAAAACAGGGTGGCAGTGGGGAGGTGTGGTTGAAGGTCAGGGAAGGCGTACATGTGTTTAAAGCTGAGAGAGAAATCAAAACGGGGAAGAAACTACGGATATATAGAGTGTGTGTCTGTAGGAATAAGATTTCTTAGGTGAGATGGAGGCTTTAAAATGTTCCAGAAGAGACACAGTTGCTGTCTTAGTCCCTTTGGGCTGCTATCACAGAGTACCATAGACCGGGAAGCTTACTTCTCATAGTTCTGGGCACTGGGAAGTCCAAGATCATGGCACCAGCAGATTCTGTTGGAGGATTTTTGGTTCATAGATGGCCGTCCTATTGCTGTATTCTCACACAGTGGAAGGCCCCAGCTCCTAATACCATCTCATCAGGGATTTAGGTAGATTACATCCAACATGCGAGTTTGGGGAGACACAACATAAGTCTGTAGCAGTTTTGAACATTTACTAAGGGTGATAGAACATCAGCATAAGTTAGTGAGTTTCCCATTCTTTTGAAGAGGTAACAGTGATGCCTCAGAATTCCTTCTAGTAATTCTGAAAGCGGAGGGGGAAATGATAAAGATAAAAGGGGATCCTGTCTAACCTATCAAGCAGCAGATCGATCCCATGGGGCACTTACTCTAGTTTGTCTCTTGCATTTAAACACTTTCGAGTGGAGTTGGGTTGATCTTCTTACCGCATCGTCAGATCTCCCTCTGCCTCAGCTCGTGGTTGGGCGCCTCAGAAGCTTTCACCCAGGACCCGACCCAGACCAGTGCGAATGGTCTTTTCTCTCCTTCCTTGAGGTCTTAGATGTATGACCCTGGATAATCACTGTAGCGCTTCTCAACTAACCTCACACTCTAGAAACCCAAAATATGGGTAACCAGAGAAGGCGTGAGCCGTTCTTAGAGCCAGCCCCTCTTCTTCCTTTTCTCCCCACATTCTTCACATTCCTTTTCTCTCCTCAGGGAGATCCCAAGCAAGCGTGTGATGTCTTTCGTGATCCCAGGGGCAGGACTCATTCTCCTGCAAAGCCTCCACCATCCTCTCTTGCTCTTCAAGTTCCTCTCACTTAGCTGTTGCTGCAGACAGGAGTGGAGCCGCTCAGGCAATCCCTTCCTACTGTCCTTTCTGCTCTAAGGGGTCTTCCTGCCAACACTGCAGTGAACAGGATAGAGTGAGAAAATGAGAAAGGGCAGTCACATTACAGATTCCTACTGTTACGGTTCTGGGCTGCAGTTTCTCATCCCTTTGAAGGGAAGGTAGGGTGGTTGGCTCCCTGGTTTATTTTTGAGGGTGAATATTATTATACCTCTGGTCTCCACGGAGGACAGTCCAGTAAGCAGCGTGTCAGTTAGCTCCTGCCTTTGTACACTCGCTTGCCTCTCTGAAGGAGGGGTGGCGGGGGACTGCATTTCCGAGGGGTTATTAGAGTTGATTCTTTGTGTTTTCCCTTTGATGCTCAGATTTTACCTGGAGTGAAAGTGGTTATTGTTAATCCTGAGACCAAAGGGCCTGTTGGAGACTCTCATCTTGGAGAGGTATGTATAATTTTTATCTTTACTCTGAAAAGTCGGCAATAAAGACTTCGGGGTTCACATTCAAGAAGTCAGTGAAACTGTGGATTTAACTTTCCCCCCATTGTGAGTTGTCCTCTTTTAAAAGAGTTTTAATCTGGGTCGCCTGGGTGACTGTCATTAAGTGTCTGCTTTTGGCTCGCCGGGGTCCTGGGATCGAGCCCTGTGTCAGGCTCCCTGCTCAGCAGGGGAGTCTGCTTCTCCCTTTCCTTCTGCCTGCTGGTTCCCCTGCTTGTGCTCTGTGACAAATAAATGTGTTGTTTTTTTTTAAAAAAAGAGTTTAATCTTTCTCTGTAAGGCCCAAAACTAAAAAGAGAGAGATTGAGGCCAGGATGGAGGAAAGATTTCCGCATGCAGATTAGAACTAGTGCCGGAATTGTCCACTGACATTCCCTTAGCTGAAAAAGGAAATGGGCCAGTCCTACTTGTTTCCAACTATTAAGGGGTGGAACTGATAGGAGCCCCAAATACTAAATTTTTTAAATTCATGGAAATTTTCTATTCTTATTCTAAAATGTGTGTATATTGGAATTCGTATCAAGATTTTTTTTAAGAAGACTTAATTTTTCTTCCCTCAAATATTTGAGGGGTACTGAGGTTTCACCCCGTGGTTTACCGGGAGGCAAAGGTCGTAGGTGCAGGAGTCAGAGGGCCTGCGCTCTGCTACTTCCCAGCCTCTAACTAGTGAGCAAGTTACTTCCTCTCTCTGGGTCTCAGTTTTCTCATCTGTAAATACTAACTGCACCCACCTAATTTCACCTGATGAAATGGTGCGCCAGCTAACTACACTAATACCGTATCTGTAACGCACATGGGACAGTGCCTGTGACCTAATGAGTTCTCAATAAATACGACTGTTCTTGCTGTTGTTAGCTATTGCTGTGTTGGCAGGGCGAATTCAGATACCCTGGTAGTGCTTTCCTGAGGGCTTACACCTTAGCCCAGAAGCACAGAAGTGACCCCTTGATGTATTTGCAGGGCTTGGGAAGAGGCAGAGGACTGAGCCCAGGAGGCAGTAGCTTCGTGGTTAAGAGCATGGGCTCTGCAGCTGCACAGGCTTGGCTGTGGGTCTCCCAGTTTCTTAGACAAGTTACTTAACTCCTTGTTTTTTCATCTGTGAAATGGGAGAAACAATAATACAGAACCGCATTGCCACGTATGTCGGGACTGATGGGGATAAGGCATATAAAGTACCTAACTCTCTGTTTAGCACATGGGGGACACATGACAAATGTCAGCAGCCTTTATTGTTGTGGTTTATTACTGTTACTGTAGCAATGAGAATTAAAAAACAGTAATGTTCATCCATCCAGAGAGAATTGAATTGATACAGTTCTATGTCCCTGCCGAAATGTGACCGATGCCCTTTTCTTGTTGCAGATTTGGGTGAACAGTCCCCACACAGCCAGTGGCTATTACACCATCTATGACAGTGAGACTCTTCAAGCAGATCACTTCAACACTCGCCTCAGCTTCGGGGATGCCGCTCAGACACTCTGGGCTCGGACAGGATACCTTGGTTTTGTCCGCCGGACAGAGCTCACAGCGGCCACCGGAGGTAGTTTCCTCGCCAGCGCTTCCCCTTCTGCCTGTTTTTGTCTTTCAGCCGGGAGCTCTGGCTCACCTTCCTCAGCCTGCCTTTGCGTTGTTGAGTGTGTGTGTATTTAATTACTCCCTTGTGCGGTTCCTGAACCCATGCATGAATTTGTATTCATTTAAAGTAAGATATTTTGCCCCATGAGGAGTAACCGGGAGGCGGGCACCCAGGGTACCACGTCTGCATCTCTGAACTGTGGGTGAGCACAGCCGACAGTCACGGAGACGTGCCTGATGCTCACTGTGCCCCTGGCTGAATCCCAGCCCTGCACAAGCTCCTGGGATGGGGGTGTCATCTTGTAGCCCTTCTACACCCACACACCATTTTGGGTTCAAGAGGAACAAACCTGACCCCTGAGAGCAGGGGATCGGTGTGGAGGAGCCATGTCGCTGAAGCACTGTGTCCCTTCGGTGTCTCATGTTAGATGCGAGACTGCTGGGCAAGGCTCTGGTGTGAGCAGTCCCCCCGATTACCCGCTGCTCCATTGACTGTTGTGCCTTCACTGATGGCTTCCTTCAGCTTTTCTGCCCCGTGGCATTAATGGCCGTGTTAAAATACCCAACACTAGCTGTATCATCACTTCGAGAACAGCTACAGATCACTCACCGGGCTTTAAAGGCCTGAATTAGAGCCATATCATTTCTCCTGAGCTCCTAGCATCTGTTCCACAGTGACCAGCGTCCATAGTTTCTCCAAGTTTCACGGGGAGGCAGGATAACAAATTGGAAGAGGGAGGTATCCCTCACCGGCTGCCCTGGGGTTGAAACCTGCCTCTGCCATTTGCTTTGTGACCTTGAGCAATCACTGAGCCTCTCAGTTTCCTACCTGAACAGTGGGAATGATAATGTTCCCTGGCTTGTGGAAATGATGTGAGATTAACTGCTGTGTTTCTGTCATGTTTGTTATTATAGTCTTTATGAGCTCTTCTTATATGGTGGGAATCTGCTAGACCTCTTCATCCTTCTTTCTCCAGCAGCTTCTAGCACTTTGCTTTATTCAATTTTTCAGAAATTTACCCTTTCCTGAAAATATTTTATTTAGTAGATCTAGCAAAATCATGTCTTTCTTTAAAATGCAGTATCTGTATAGACATAAACCATGTATATAGCCTTATATATATGGTATGTACATACAATTTAAACAAACAAAAAAGATTTCTGCCATGTTCTAGCTGGATTACAAGCCTGTTAATAACCAGAACTAGTCTCTCCATTTTCTGTAATCCTACTCCTTATATCTGGACTCCTTACAGATGTCTAGGAATAACAACACATGCTCATTTCTTCTCCCTCTCAAATCCTCTCTCCCCGCTCCACCCCTCCCCCAGCCGTCATCTAGCTAATTCCTGTTTATCCGTAAAAGCTCAGCCTGGTTTCCGCTTTTCCTTCTCTGAACCCTTGAGCTGAGCTCGGGGTATGAGGGTGTCCCCCAGTCACCTCACACACACCTCATGCATGCTCCCAGCAGGGGCTTACCATGCTGCAGTGGACAATGGAGCGCCTGTCGTGTGTCCTTCTCCCCCACTACACAGTAAGTGTCTTTAGAGCGGGACTCATGTTTGTCATCTTCCCAGCACTGGACACAATTCCTGGGACATCGTAGTAATAATCATCATCATCATCATAGGGGCGCCTGGGTGGCTCAGTGGGTTAAGCCGCTGCCTTCGGCTCAGGTCATGATCTCAGAGTCCTGGGATCGAGCCCCGCATCGGGCTCTCTGCTCTCTAGGGGAGCCTGCTTCCTCCTCTCTCTCTGCCTGCCTCTCTGCCTGCTTGCGATCTCTCTGTCAAATAAATAAATAAAATCTTTAAAAAAAAAAAATAATCATCATCATAGCTAATTTTTTTTTTTTTAGCACTTACGGTGTACCAGGCATCAAATGAACTCCCCACGGGGATTATCTCATTGAATAGTCACAGCAGCCATTTAGTATTCTCGCTGAGTGGGGAGCAGGACTCAGACACTTAAGTAATTGGCTCAAGGTTACACGGCTGGTGAGTGGCGGGGTCAAGTGACGTGGCAGGCAGTCCAACAGGGTGCTTTTCACACCAACATTGCATTGCGCTCATCATGTGTGATGAACCAGATTTCTCTTTTTCTTTGCATCAGAGCGTCACGATGCATTATATGTAGTGGGAGCGCTGGACGAGACGCTGGAGCTGCGAGGATTACGATACCATCCGATAGACATTGAGACCTCCGTGTCCCGGATCCATAGGAGTATTGCCGAATGGTAACCGTCCCTGCACAGAATAGGCTTCCCGCTGCAGCCGTAGTGTCAGTTAAAACCAATCTAAGTAGTCAGCTGTCTGTACCAAATGCCACCTACAGGTCTAGAAGTCCAGGGGGAGTAAGAAAGTAAATGGACTGATTGTTTCTTGTCGTGGCGGGCCCTCTGCTGTGGCAGATGAGGCCGTGGGGACACCAGAACAGGCTCCGTGGAACCACCGTAGAGTCAAGTCCTCGCTACTGATCGATTCTTACCATTGGAAGAGATCTGATTATCTGTCTCTAGAAAGTCAGTGTAATATGGTGGGAAGAACCATGACTTTAAGTTCAAAAGGCCCAACTTGAAGGTTTGGCGGCTTTTCTCATGTAAAGTACTTTCTCTGCTATTTCCTAATCATGGGGAGGAACAAATGGGAATGTGCCTCTTTGCAAGCTGTCAAATGGTAAGCAGATGAGAAAGGTCATTATTACCTCATCCAGCTTCCCTCTCAGCGTAAGAACGCCCTCCACATCATCCCTGATGAAAGAACATCCAGCCTCACACGGACTAAAACTTCTTTAAAATTAAAACTTGGTAGTTCTTACCTAGTGGCTTTCATTCTGGATTCCTGACAATACAGAATCCACCTGGTTTCTTTTCTACATTTTTAATGCAGTAGGTCCTTCCTTGTTGTTGTTGTTTTTTTTTTTTTTCTTTTCTTTTTTTAAACCATGCCAAATAGCCACAGTTCTTTTCATGCTTGCTCACGCTTTTTAGATGCCTCCTTATCAGCATCTTCAGCTCACTTTGGTCAGAATCTCTCTCCAGACCCGAATAAGGCCCATGAATTATCAGAACAATACAAAGAAGTAGAGTGCCATGGTTACCCTCTAATTTTAGACCTCTGACTTTTTTACGCAAGCAAATATTGTATACATTTTTTTTTAATGATTGGAATATGTTTTTTAAAGCTATTTAGCACTTCATATCACAGGTCAGGTCATACCTTCTAACCCAGCAGTCCCACTCCACGTAAGGCAAGTTTCTACCTTATGTCACTTTTATGGCATGATGGGAGAGTCACCTGTATGGGGCACTAAGCCCGTATGAGGAAAGGTCCACTTTCTTCCTGTTGGGCCTAAGAATACTATCTTGTCCAAGTTCTTCGGTTGCAAATAACAGAAATTCTCTTCAAAAAAACCTAAGCAAAAGAGAGAGTTAATGAAAAGAATACCTGGCTACCTCAGAGGTTCCTAAGAGTCTCTATAAATCTCAAGAAACATAGAAATAAGGGATGGGAAGGCCATCAGAACGACTGTCTTCTCACCTTCTAGAGCCATAGGGGCATCCACTTCATTCTTCTCCTGTCCGTGAAGAGCCATTACCTGTGCTGCTCTGGACAGCCGGCCACCCCCAAACTTTGACATGTGCTTAGTTCACGTGGCCAGCTAACATCTTTCAACCCCATTGCCAAACCCCTGCTGACTCTGGGTGGCTCAGCTCATCAGCTGTGATCATGGGGCAGTCATTGCACACATGGCTGCCAGCCTTCTGGTTGCATCCGGGAGAGAAGGCAGTTGTCAGGGAAACTGGGACAAGTCTCGAGCGCGTACTATGAAAGTTACCTGATAAATGTGATGACATGTTAACTGACTGTCATTGCAATTTCAGTGCCGTGTTCACGTGGACCAACTTGCTTGTGGTGGTTGTGGAACTGTGTGGCTCTGAACAGGAAGCCCTCGATCTGGTTCCTTTAGTGACAAACGTGGTCCTGGAAGAGCATTACCTCATCGTCGGCGTCGTGGTGGTGGTGGACCCAGGCGTTATCCCCATCAACTCCAGAGGAGAGAAGCAGAGGATGCACCTCCGAGACAGCTTCTTGGCTGACCAGTTGGACCCCATCTATGTGGCTTATAACATGTAACCAGCCTTGTGCGGGTCCTAGGGGCGGGGGTGCATCCTGAAAAACCACAAGGACCAAAGACCAGTGACTAGGAGCAAGCTTTCCAATGATGTGAAATAAGCTGAGATGGTTACATTATATCCTTCATCTCATCCTGTGGGATTCTGCAATCACAGGACACACAGGAAAGGGGAATCATATGGTAGCAAATGAAAAAAATGTTAACAGTCCATTAGTCATGAGCTTTGACATAGCGTGAGCAGCACGTTACTAAAGCAATTACATGCATGTTGCATTTTTTTCATCTGTTGTATATACTTGTATTTTTATCTAATGCTGTTCTAGAATTTTGTAAGGGAGTTAAATGAATTCACATGAAGGGGGTAGTCGGAGTTCTCAAGTTCCCCGCTCCGTACTGTATTCTGCCATTTTACCATAGCTGGACTTTCTGCAGGTTTTGTTAACGTGGAACTACTCAGCTTATTTTCCGCTGACTTGTAAGCAAATCAAATAACCCATGAATATGAGAGTTACTTTATATATATAATTCTTGAGAGTAACACATTCTAACCAGTGTTTTAAACATGTAAATAAGAGTACACACAATTCAGCTAAACAATTGAAGAACTGGCGTGTGTAGTCACAACAACTGAAGTAGAAACCTTCCTACTTTGGGAGAATTTCAATATTCTCTTACTGCAGTGTAATTGAATAGGTAACTAAAAAGTGCAAATTGTTTGCAGGTTCTGCTGCACATTGTACTATGTCTCTGTTGGCTGATGTATTTTATAAACTAAAGCTGCCTATGTTTGTTCTTAAAGCTTGCGTTCCCAAAATCGGCTTAAGCTTTTAGGAATTCAGCCTGTCTCTACAGGCTGGAAATCTCAGTTTAAAAATCAAACTGTTATGAAAAGGCTAAGCTTCATTAGATCCCACCCTATCCTAAGGAACCACAATAACTCACTCTGGCCCCCAGTGTTGAAACTGTGTTTCAAATTTAGAGTGACTGCATAAGAATTTGGGATTTCCTCTTTTTCCAGGCTCATTGTCAACTGCGTCTCCAGTTTATACATACAGCTTCTCTTTTCGGAAAACTGAAGTGTCCTCTGTTCTTCCAGTTCATGAGGGCAGGGATTTTAGGAACAAGAATGACAGGCTGGGAAGGCAGTGGGATCAGAAGTCACGGGAAACTGTAAAGGCAACATAACTACAGATCTCAAAAACTGACCGATTTGGGTTGCCAAAATAGGTAGGCTTATGCTGAAATAGGGGAAGTCTGATGTATGCAAGAAACTCTTTTGAAATAACTGTGGTGCCCAGGCCAAGTGGACTGAGCGTGGGACTGAGTTTGGCCTCTGGCTCGGTTTCCTTTCTTTGGTCTGATAATTCATGTATTTGAATATAGTTGAATTTTATTATTTTTTTCTTACAGAAATATTTTTAAAAATTAAAAAAAAAAAATCTCCAAGTGAACAGAGTTAACTTGTCAAATCAGAATGGTTCTCTTTGACCCACTCTGCACTATTGTGTAAATATTTATTTAGACTATTTTAATAATACATATTATTTACCCCGCTGTAACATCATGTAAACTAAATATGTTTTTAAACAATTTTTAAGACTTGTAATTACCCTGAAAATAAGGTTTATAATGCAAAGGCCAGACCCTTCATCACTCTCGGGGGCTGCCCTTCGGTCTTGTGGCTCCTAAGCCACTTTCTTGCCTCCCTTTTACATAAGCCTTTTTTCCTCCCGGTTTTTTCTCCGTTGAGGGCAGACCTCAAGACATTTTCCAGTTCCAGATCTCTTTTTTGACATTTTGGATGAAATTAATTTACACATGATGGAAGAGGTTCGAAGATGTACAGAAAAAAAGCACTTACATTGGGGCAGGAAATCCCAGTGACTAGCTACTGTTCAGTTTGCAGAAAGAAATAGCCTGCTTATTTGGAAAGTAATTTTCTTACAATAGTTTTTAATGACTCACTAAACAAAGCAAGGGATCCTGAGGATTCAATAGTTCTATCAACATAATCCACAAGTTCTAAGGAAGAAATAACAGGCAGAGTCTTATCCTATGGGTTGCTTTGAAAATTCTTACTACACAAGTTAGGGCGTCTGCTAGAAATATAGTGTGAGCCACATCGGTCATTTTAAATTTTCTAGTAACCACATTTCAAAAAGTAAGAAGAAACCAATGAAATTGACTTTAATATCTTGTATTTAGCCCAGTATATCAAAAATGCTATAATTTCCATGTGGAATCAATATGAAAAGTGATTGAGGTCTTTTCTTTTTTTCGTATGAAGTCTTTGAGATCCAGAGTGTATTAAGCACATTTCAATTCGGACTATCCATATTTCAAGTTTTCAGTAGCCACACGTGGCTAGTAGCTACAATAGTGGGCACTCATTCTTTCAAATAAGATATTCCATTAGTCTCAGAGTATGGTCAACTCCCAGTTACTTAGGGTCTGATTATCTGGGTTAGTAGTTCCTCAGGCCTCTGATTTAGCTTTAGCTTTTGCTTTCTACCTTGTGGCTGCTCTGTGGATCTTCTGCATATTCCCCAAAGCCAGAATATGCTAGTGGAGGAAAGAGAGCTGAGCTCTGTCTTTGGGAACTTCTCAGTAACTGTGGTAAAGGAGCCTCTGGAAGAGGGAGAGAGCCCAGTCATTAGCCTGTGGGTGTTTGAGGGGTCATCTGTAGTTTTAATGCCTCGTCTGTTACAGACTTAGAAGAGAACTTTCTCTTGATGACACAGTGCTCTTGCCCTTTCCACATTAAGTAGGACCTTTGTGGTAGAATGGACTCTTAGGACAGACCCAGAAGGCCATTACCGATAGAAACAGCCTAGCCAAAACGCTGGAACACATTCTGTCTGGGTTTTTCTTCTATGCCTGTGAAAAAGACAACGAGATTAATAGCAAGCCCCCATTTCAGGTAGGAGAAATCCATTCATCTAACTGCTTTTGAACCTCTTTCTGCCTCTCAGCAGAAGTAACTGAGGTAGATCAGGAAGGGGCTGCCTCAGGAAAATTCCTAAGCCCAAGGGATTCTTAGAGCTGCACAAATGTCATCTCCTGCGTCAGTGAGACCCTGGGAATGCCCGGCATGCTAACAGGCATCCGTGTGAATCCACAGCCTTTATTTACTTGCTGCCTCAGAAAGGGGGCCCGGTTGAGGACCACCGCCACCATCAAGTCCTTTCCTCACGTGAAGTTGTGCTGCCTCAGGCTGTTTAGGGACCATTGCCTGTCTGTTGGTAATATAAGTGTGTCTCCTTTCTTTAGTCCCTGGGCAGTGCTTGCTTAATGCTTTTGTTGAATCAACAAAGGGCCTGAGGCCTTAGGTTTCTTTTGTAAGGTCTCTGCCCCAGGCATGGTGCTCAATATCTTGGCCAAATAAATTACTTTCCTTGAATATCCAGCAATCTTTTAGACTAAAGCAATGAGGAGTTATCACCTCACCCTCAAACTCCAACATGACCTATGCCTTAGTGTTGTTTTTGTTGTCTGCTTTGATGTAAAAGCAAGAGTATTTGGAGCAAAAAGCTGCAGTACTCCAAATACACAATAGGCCTTTTCTTTATCATTCATACGACATTTCTGGTCTAGGTGTATGTAGATGGGCCATGTTATTTGTCCACAGGAAGAGAGTGTAAAGATATAAGAATAATTTTTTAGTCCTAAATGATGTTTTGTTTACTTTCTGTCAAGATATTTACTAGTGTCAAATTCAGACTATAGTACTGTGTAATTATGTATAAAGTTTTTTTATTTATTTGAAATTAGACTAGATATACATTTTTAAATTTAACATCTGGCTGGACAGTGTTCTATTAACTCATTGAATGTGTTTCCTTTGTCTTGTGTTAATAAATATTGATGCCTGATTGTGTTTAATGCTTCACACATTGGGAGATTGATAAATTGGAACTGATGTTATTATTTTTTTTAAGAATTTATATTTATTTATTTGACAGAGACAGCGAGAGAGGGAACACAGGCAAGGGGAGTGGGAGAGGAAGAAGCAGGTTTCCCGCTGAGCAGGGAGCCCAGTGTGGGGCTCGCAGGACAATGAGATTGTGACCTGAGCCAAAGGCAGACGCTTAACGACTGAGTCACCTAGGTACCCCGGAACTGATAAATTTTAAATTTAACTTCAGATGGTAAGACCCAAAGATAGCCAGAGTAGTCTAAGGACTACTAATCAGACCCACAAGAGGGTCACGATGAAAACTAAGAAGCCTTTGTCAGGAACAATTAAAGTTTAGTTTTCCTCCTACCCATGTGGCATGTGGTAGGTTTAAACTATGGATCATAAATTTATTTTTTTCCTAATCTGTGATTGGACTGGATTTCAGCCTTCACTAAAGTGATGTAATTTGCTCTTCACGTCTTGGTTTCAAGAAACTTGATGGGAGCCCATCAAGTTGTGCGTGTTCTCCGACACTAAAATTGGTCCTTAAACTACTGCTGTCCAACCTATTTAGGGAGCCGAGAACACTTTTTTCACCATACATTTATTGAATGCCTATGCATTAGGCCCAAGGCACTGCAACAGAACTGAAGCTAGAGAGAGAAAATTAAGTCACTGCTTTCAAGGAGATCCAGGAAAACAGTACAATATATTAAGGGTTATGAGTAGGGGTGGACAGTGGCAGCACCTAGGACAGGCACCCAATCAAATGATGAGGGGGAATATTGAGGAATACTTACTGGAGGAGGTAACATCAGAACCAAGTTTTGTTTTTAAAGATTTTATTTGAGAGAGAGCATGAGGTGGGGGAGGGGCAGAGGAAGAGGGTGAAGCAGGCTCCTTGCTAAGCTGGGAGCCCGACATGGGATTCAATTCTAGCACCCCGAGATCATGACCTGAGATGAAGGCAGACGCTTAAACTGACTGAGGCGCCCCTGAACTGAGTTTTGAAGGATGAGACAGCCAGATAAAGCAACAAGCAGAAAGACAGAGTTGCATTTTCTGCAAACTAACAATTCGTTATTAGGATGGAGTGTTTGAAGGGAGAAAAGTTAAAGCTACTTGTCTGTGGAGGCTTCAAGCAAGCACAGATCGCCAAGGGCCCTGTGTATCTTGCTAGGAATTTTGGACTTTTATCCAGAGGGCTAGAGAAAGCCAGTGAGAGGTTTATAGCAAGGGAATGATATACTCAAATTTGCAACCTAGGAAATTATGCCCGTGGTATAGGAAGTGGATTGGTGTCAGTAGGGAAAATGATAAAACCCAAGGCGGGCGTCGGGAGGCCTTTGCAGAAACTGCAGGGATAGAACAAGAACACTTCAGCGAAGGCAGTGACAGGATGGAGACAAGGCAATGCCTGCAAACTGAGGAGACAGGTGAGATTTCAATGGCTGGGTATTCAGGCTAAGGAAGGGGGAATCCAAAATAACTCCTTGGAGAGTTAGGTAGACATGGGGCCATTTGCCAAGGTAGGGAGCAAAAGAAGAGGAACAAATGTGGGAAAAAAGATATGTTCCATTTTGGTCCTGTTCATTTGAGGTGCTATGGCACATGCAAGTGAAGAAGGGCAACAGGCAGCTGCTGGCCATGAACTAGATATTTGGGAGACATCCTTTTGAAAGTGGTAGGTGAAGCCCGTGAAGCAGATGAAGCCCAGTAGGGATGATATGACATAGCCAAGGAAGATCCTGTAGAGTGAGAAAAGGATCAATAATGGAGCTATGGGAAACAACAGTATATGAAGACTGGTGGAGGAAGGAATGGGAATGCCTGGAGAGGTAGGGGGAAAATCAAGAAAGAACATGGGCAAAGGAATCATAGGAGTTTTAAGGAGGGAGTGGTCAACAATGCCAAAGGCTACAGTGAAGCTGGGTATACAGATTGGCTAGCCTTTGCTGTGTCTGGCAATGGGGTAGTCACTGGTGACTTTGGTCGGGGCGGTGGCATTTGCAGCTCTGGGGGCAGAAGCCAGCAAACTGGTTCAAGAGAAGAGTGATGGAAAATGTGACTGAACAGACTGAACAGCTACTCTTTCCAGAAGTGTCTGCACATGGGAAAGAGGTGGTACAGTAGTTAAATGAGGGGTGTAGAATCAGGGGAGGCTGTTTTTTAAAAAGATGAAAGAAATTAAATATTCCTGTCCGAAGAAAGAGCCAGTAGAAAGGGAAAACATCCAAATATAGCAGTAAAGGATAACTGACCCAAAAAGATTGTTGAGGAAGCAGGAGAGGCAGAAATTCAGAGAACAGGTAGAAGGATTAGCCTTTGAGGGGAGGAAGCATTTTTTTTTTTCTTAAATACGATTGGGTAGAGGCAAGATCCTGAAAGCAGGAAGCTAATAGACGTCACCTGATGACTTCATTCACTTCTCTGAAGCTCTGTTTTCAATTTATGAAGATGAGCACTCATTTCTGAGATAATTCCTATAAATAAATATGCTGACAAAATACAACATGGAACCTGCAAATAATGGGAATTCCTAAGAAGCAGATAGAAGGGAAATTTATATTAAATGCATTTATTAAAAAATAAAAACTAAAAAGTTGGATTCAACTAAGCAAAGGAAAAGATCCTCTGAGAAAGTAGAAGGAAGGAAATAAGGGAAACAGAAATTAATAAGTAGAAAACAGAAAGGGTTTAACAAAGCCAGAAGCTAATTTCTTAAACCAATAAAACCTGTAGTAAAATTCTTGTGTGTATAGGCACACACACCTAGTAGGAAACACAAAGAATATAACTACAGCCATGGTATTTTTTTTTTTTTAATCTAAGGGGATTATTGTCATTTTGCAGTAAACTTGAATTTTAAATGAAATGGATAATTTTCTGTAAACTATGCAATTTGAAAATTCATTCAAGAAAGAGAAAATCTGGATATTACCATACCCACAAGGAAGAGAATTCTGGTTTCACATATAAAAGAAAAAGCCATCCAACTCCTCTTTTTTTTTTTTTTTTAAGATTTTATTTATTTATTTGACAGACAGATCATAAGTAGGCAGAGAGGCAGGCAGAGAGAGAGGAGGAAGCAGGCTCCCTGCCGAGCAGAGAGCCTGATGCGGGGCTCAATCCCAGGACTCTGAGACCACAACCTGAGCCGAAGGCAGAGGCTTTAACCCACTGAGCCACCCAGGTGCCCCCCAACTCCTCTTGATATCAAAGTCAGACTAAGGCAGTTTTTATTTATTTTAAAGATTTTATTTATTTATTTGAGGGAGAGAGAGTGAGAGCACGAGAGTGGGGTAAGGGGCCGAGGGAGAAGCAGACTCTGCTGAGCAGGGAGCCCAGTGTGGGACTGGGCCCCAGGACTCTGGGATCATGACCTGAGCTGAAGGCAGATGCTTAATGACTGAGCCACCCAGGTGCCCCAAATTTTTAAGTCTTTAAACAAGAGAATCAGAAGTATTTCACATTCACATAGAAAGGATAAGAATATACATTTATAGTATTGTCCCAGAGTTATGTGACATCACTTTGGTGAGACAGATGGAACAAGAAATAGTACACTGAAGGTCTTGGTAAGCTGCATGCAGTGCAGAGGATGGGAAATAAACTGAAGAGTCCGAGGTCTAGCAGTCAGGAGCGGGCTGACATAGCTCCTGACATGAAAAGCAAATTACTGAGGCACTTGGCTGGCTCAGTAAGTAGAGCATGCAATTCTTGATCTCTGGGTCATAAGTTCAAGCCCCATGTTAGGCATAGCTTACTTCGACAACGACGACAAGTTAATGCATCTTGTATCCTCTTTCTCTAAGAAGGAAACACAGTCCTTAGTAGGCCTCTTAAGTGGTAAAGACAACCCCCTGGTAATACTGCTCAGCACAGTATACCAGATGACAGCTTTAAGTAAGTCTTGGAGTCATAGGATATGGCAGACCCATGGTGGTGGAGGTGATAGTTGTGGAAAAAAGAAAAGTGTGAAGTTTATGGCAAGATCCAATGGAAGAATCACAATGCAAGCTATTAAAATTCTGGAGCAAGATACATGGGAGTTGTAGCATGAAATTATATGGCTACTGAAAAGCAGCTTCTCATGTGCCACTGGGCCACAAGGGAGATGGAAAACTTGACCAGGGGACACCAAGTGACCATGCATCTGAAATTTTCCATCGCTGGCTGGATGGTGTCAGACACACCAAGTCATAAGTTAGATGGGCCCAGCACCAATCCATCATAAGATGGAAATAATTACACCTGGGATCAAATCTAAGCAGCATCAGAGGACACAAACAATCTGCATGAGCAGGGCCACCAGAAACCCATGTTACCCACTACAGTTGCACCAGTGTTCTTCACTCAGCTCGTACCTATGGCTATAATGGAGCATGGGAGAAGAGTCCTACTGAAGCAGTTGGAAAAAGCCCAAGTTTGGTATATGGGTGAGTTATGGTTTGGGTCTATGAGTGGGTTATGGCCATTCTGTTTCAAGGGAAATCTTCCCAACAGGCAGATTTTTAAAAAATATTTTATTTATTTTTATTTGAGAGAGTGACAGAGAGCACGAGAGGGGAGATGGTCAGAGGGAGCATGGAGCTGGGAGCCCAATGCAGGACTCAATCCTGGGACTCTGGGATCATGACCTGAGCCGAAGGCAGACAGCCAGCCAACTGAGCCACCCAGGTGCCCCCAACAGGCAAATATTAAAATGATCACCCTTTCTGTGCAAGAAGTAGCTCAAAGTGAGAATATAAATGGACTCGTGGGCAGTGGCAAATGGCCTAACCAGTTGATCAGTGTCTTGAAAAAGGCTGGAAGACTGGATACAACAAGGTCTGGAGTAGAGTTATATGGATAGATACAGGGGAGGGAGAACAAAGTATGAAGATCTTTGCTTCACATGTCAATGCCCACTATAAAGCATCCACCACGGGAGAGACATTGAACATCCATATAAACAAAACGACTTGGCTTGTTGATGTCAGCCAGCCCCCAAGGATCTCAGAATTGACACAATGAGCACATGTATGGAGTAGCCACTGTAGCAGAGATGGAGACTATGTCAGGGCCCAGAAGCATGGACTTCCATTTACCAAGGCATATTTAGCTACAGCTATCTCTGAATCTTCCATTAAACATTGACACAAACCAATACTGAACTCCCAAATGACACTATTTCTGCAGGAGACGAAGTGGCCACTTGATAGGGGACAACACTGGGCTTCTTCACATCCTAGAAGTACCAGTGATTTGTTCTCATGTGAACAGATTTATGTTTTTAGTGTAAGGATTTGACTCTCCTGCCCTCAGAGCACCACTCAGTGTCCCTACCTGGGGTGTTACAAAGGTACATGATACCTGCAGGCTGCTCGGACCATCATAAAGAAGGTTCCTTCCAGTAAGCTGAATTTTAGTTCCAAGCTGTCTTGCTACAACTCTTTAATAATAATTTTTTTAAAGATTTTATTTATTTATTTGACAGAGAGAGATCACAAGTAGATGGAGAGGCAGACAGAAAGAGAGAGAGGGAAGCAGGATCTCTGCCGAGCAGAGAACCCGACGCGGGACTCGATCCCAGGACCCCGAGATCATGACCTGAGCCGAAGGCAGCGGCTCAACCCACTGAGCCACCCAGGCGCCCCTTTAATAATAATCTTGAAGGCAAATAATTTGTTTGCTTATACAATCCAACCACACAACAGTAACCAATACTTACTCATTATAGGGTTTTATTAATGGTACCAACTAGGAGGCTACCACAATATACAAGGCAAGAAGTAATGACAGCTTGGACTAAGGTGATGGGATACAGAGAAGGGGAGGCAGTCACAAGGAAATTATTTCTCCTGTATCCAGGTGTAGTAGGTAGGACTCTAGAAATAACAGCAACCAAAGTAAGCTAGCTTAAATAAAAAAGTCCTATTCATTTCAAGGACAAAGGATGGCTTGTGGAACCTATGAGCTGTGGCAGGCAGCTGTATCTCAGGGTCTAAAACTAGGGCCTAGAAATCCACTTGTTTGCTCTCTCAACTCATCTGCACTGTTCACAGATGGACGAGGCTCATTACAAACCTCCTGAGCTTTAGGTCCATTCACCTAGAGAAAGACTAATTTCTGGTCCAAAATAAATGTCCACAGGGCAGACTCTGATGGCCAGCTTAGGTCAGGGGCCCACGGTTGGTAAGATCAGTTTGACTGTGAGAAGTTTCCATAAAAGTAAGAGGGTAGTTGTCCACTACTCCCAGGGCCCACAGACTAGTTCTATATGTTCAATTCAAGCATAGTTAACATGGAGCAGCAAGCAATTTCAGAGCTGAGTTATCTGAAATAGTATGGCTGTAGTTCATACAACCTGTGTGGGCATTTAGTAACTACCTTTGGTTGGGTTTTCCTGTGTGTTTAGCCTTGAGTATTGAAAAAGAACAAAACAAACAGAAACAATTAAGCCTACTGTTTAGACCATAAAGTCTACACGTATTAGCTTTAAATAATTTCTGCCTTTTGAGAGGGGAAATGTTTCAAACACTGCTTCATGGCTCTCAAGTCCTCCACTCCAGCTCAGTCCTTTCGTTAAACTGTGAGGGTCCTCAGGGTGTGTAGCCACTTAACTGTTTTTAGCTAAGCTTCCAGTGGGTACACTGCAGTATTTTACGTATTAATGTCCAACATCTAGTGTTTACTGTGTGCCAGGAGTGTGCCTCTAACTTTACGTGTGTTAAGCTTATTCAATCTACAAGACTTTATGGGATAGGTATTATTATTATATTATTTATTTAAAGATTTATTCATTTGACAGAAGGAGAGGGAGGCCAAGCAGGCAGAGGGAGAGGGAGAAGCAGGATTCCTGCCAAGCAGGGAGCCCGATGTGGTGCTCGATCCCAGGATCCTGGGTCCATGACCCGAGCCAAAGATGCCCAACCAACTGAGCCACCCAGGTGCCCCAGGAATAGGTAATATTATTAAACCCATCTCCTCATAATGTCTCTCCCTCTTAACTAGAAAACAGTACACCAGAAGAGCCAAAGAGGTACCACCACTGGCTTGACCAGTTTATTTTAAACAATTACCTTTGGCTTTTGAAAGTTAGGTTATTTTATTTCACTTTATCTCCTCACTTCTAAAGTCAAAGACCTGTCCATCTAGTTTATACGCTTCTTCAGAAAGAACTGCGTGTGTCATAACCAAGATTTCTTTCTTTCTTCTTCAGTTATTCCTCAAGGTTCAGAAGGGTGGTAGGTCCAGCAGGTGACACTTCCATGAGAAACAAGTATGGCAGAAATATTTGTGCGTGCCAGTGTTGCGCAGCATAGTATCTGAGTTAAACTTAAGATGCTTCAAAGGTGGAAGAGAAACTGAAGAGAAAGCAGTCTATACAATTTGAAGGTTTCAGTAAAATTTATTTATTTATTTATTTATTTTTAAAGATTTTATTTATTTATTTGACCAAGAGAGACAGTAAGAGAGGGAACAGAAGCAGGGGGATTGGGAGAGGGAGAAGCAGGCTTCCCGCTGAGCAGAGTCCAATGCAGGGCTGATCCCCATCATGACCTGAGCTGAAGGGAGATAAGGCTTAACAACTGAGCCACCCAGGCACCACTAAAATCTAGTTTCTTTTGATGATAACATTTTGCAGTCCCCCACCCCTCTTTTACTGATCTCTATTTGTTAAGCATTCTGAATTCCAAGGAAGAAACAACCAAACACAAAACAATAGTAAACTTACAGCCAGCCTTCCAGACTGGATTAATATTCTGGATTCCAGAATGACTGATACTGGGTTTTGTTCATTAGGCAAGGCTGATGTTTGAGAACCTTTTTAGGTCACTGTGCTTTCCCTATGGTATATGACATTTTGATTCTTAAAATAATTCTGGACCACGGCTTGAGTATTATACTCTTCCCAATTTTGATAACAAGAAGACAAGCTTACAGAGGTCTGGGTCATTTGCCTAATCAAAAATTGAAAATAAAGGCACCTGTTTCAATAGTCAACAATATTTACTGAATGAATGGCATTAGCTTAACATTAGTGAGCTCTTTGGAGTGTCTGTCAGAGCAACTCTTGAGCTTTAAATCACATTATCTGGCCTTAAAGGTTAAGATTTTATTTACTTATGAGAGAGAGAGAGACAGAGACAGAGGTAGTGACAGTAGTGACAGAGACAGCAAGAGAGCAGGGGAAAGACAGGAAGAATCAGGCTCCCCGTTCAGAAGGGAGTCCAAAGCAGGACTCAATCTGAAAACCCGTAGGATAATGAACTGAGCCCAAGGCAGACGCTCAAACAACTGAGCCACCCAGGTGCCCAAGCCTTAAAGGTCAAAACCAGGAAGGGCTCTATCAGCTAAATCAAGTTGCCTACATTGAAGATCTCAAACTAATAAAACGCCAGAAAAATCCTGAAGCTTATTTTGTCAAGAACACACTAAAAAGTTTATCATTTATCATTTGTTATCATCACTATAAAGCCATAAAATAATATCTTGCAAGGAAATGGATACAGAAAAAAACTTCAGATAATGCATAATCCCTTTTCCAAAGAGATAGATACACATTTAAAAGTATTTTTAAAAAATATTTTATTTATTTGGCAGACAGAGATCACAAGTGGGCAGAAGAGGCAGGCAGAGAGAGAGAGAGAGAAAGGGAAGCAGGCTCCCTGCCGAGCAGAGAGCCCGATGCGGGGCTCAATCCCAGGACCCTGAGATCATGAACTGAGCGGAAGGCAGAGGCTTTAACCCACTGAGCCACCCAGGCGCCTCTTAAAAATATTTTTTAAAGTTTTTGCAATGTATTAAAATGACTGCGTGTAACATTTTGACAACGCTCCACTGTAACAGCTGAGGTAAATCTGTTTCAGCGGGACACCCTTAGTGGCGCTCAAAACACCCTGCCTGTACTGTGTGTGTGTGTGTGTGTGTGTTTGTGTGAAATCAGTCTTTGGAGAAAATCCTTTCGCGGGGGAGAAAGGATGCAACTCCACGCAGTTTTATGCGTTTAAAAATAGGCTGAGGAAACCAAGAGAAGATGCTTCAGTCCCTTCTCTCTACCAGATCCGGACAGGTGAGGCGTGGGTCAAGGCCGGGATCGACGGTTCTGGGTCTCATCACCCAACCCGGAGAAAGTAGGAGCTGAGCTGAGAGCGACTCCACTAACTCATGACAAGAGCCTCACACCGAGCGGCCTCCGGACATCACCAAGCCAGGCGGGGCCTCCAAAAACAGAAGTGCGGGAAGAGCGCGGACAGAGTTCCAGAAGCGAAAAACGACCACAGGTAACCTTCACCTCCGAAGTAACAGTTTGCCATCCGAGCAGACCCGGCACAAGATGGCGGCATGTCACGTGAGCAACGTGGTGACGTAGGACGGCGGCCCGCACGGAGGGACCGCCTTAACCTCATCCCCCACGCTCACTTACTCAGTTTTGCCCCCCTCTCCTCCCCCGCCCCCGGCCTGGTGTAGATCATGCCGCCAGTGGCGGCCCTGACTGCCGAGGAAACGGTAGTTTAGGACAGTTGGCTATTAAGTGACACTAATTCTCCCCGCTCCGCCTGACCCCTGAGACACAGGGACGTCCCCCGCCGTGTGAGGGGGTGGTGAAGTGGGGAGAGAATTCGGATCCACCTGGGAGGGGGGAGTGGAAGTTCCCGCCCCGGACAGCGGCGAGCTGCAGCCACAGGTAAGCAGGGGGCGGGGGTGGGACGTGCTCCTGTGTCCCCGTGTTCCCGGGCAGAGGGAGGGCGTGGGGACTTGGCGCCGTCCCGGACGCCGAGTCAAGTCTCGCGCCGGGTGGGGGTCGCGCGCGGCGGCAGCAGTGGGGGAGGGGCGCGGAGGGCGCGCGGCGGAAGGGGGAGGGGCTATCCGCTGTCCCCCGTCCGGGCGCCCTTCCGGTTCTCGTGCCTGGCCCGGCTGTTCTCCCGCAGTCGTCGGTCTCCCCTGCTTCCCACCTCCCCCTCCCCTAACCAAAATAAAACCGGAGACCTCCCGCCGGGGGTGGCTTTCGCCTCTGAAGCGGCCCCTCTGCGGCCGAAGGCGAGCGCCCTCCGTCGAAGGTCTCGGAATTGGGCGGAGAGGGCGGGGCGGGGAGGGCGGCGTGGCCTTGGCCTCCGCGCGTTTTCCGCCCAGCTGCCCGAGACCGGTTATGTCCGCCAGGGATCCCGCAGAGCACACCGGGCGGGCTGGGCGTGCGAGGCCCCGGCCGGCTGTCGGTGGAGGGCAGAAACAGTCCTTAGCCGCAGGGAGCTCACAGTCCAGTGGGGAGGTAGACAGTAAAGCCACAGACGCACGAAACAGTAATGGAAAGGTGTAGCTGGTGAAGGAGAAGGAGCGTGTGGGAAGATAGACGCTCCTCTGTTTATCTGTGGACAGTGAATCAAGGCGAGGAAACTCTGATTTTCTCTTACATCGTGAAACTAAGCATGGTCGTTCCCAGCATGCAGGTTTCCTGCGTCAGGTGTACGTTGGAGCGTGCCCCTTAATCTGCTTTAAAAATCTTGGTAGATGTTGAATAATGATGGTTTTATTAGCTTTTGAGGAGCTGTGGGCTAGTACTGGTTTCCTCAGCCATCGGAAAGGGCATTCCTGTGAAATCTTAAGAGAAATGACCTAAAGTGAAGAAGAAATTACCATTAATTTATACGGAATTTTTTTTCTGTGTTCTCAGACCCCCCAGATAATCTCTCGGGCTTTTCATACCTTCGGACTCATCTTAACTAACAAAATAAATTGAGATAAAGTCCCTGATGCTCACCGACGCAGTTCAAAGCTATGGAGACTTGATGCTGAGATGCTGAGTATAGTTCTAGGGGAAGGAGCTTGGCAGGCCCCTCTTGCTGTTGTGGTCCAGGCTGCCTCTGTAATGGCTGGCTGTGAAACAGACAAACCCTGAATGCTATCTTCACTTGTTTCCTGAAAGTGAAAATCCCCTTGAGATTTCTTTCTGTTAGTGAATCACGTATTAGTGTACATTTTTTGTCAAACTGCAGTGATGCAACACTAATTTTTGAGAAGTGGGGGATATCTGTGATACTCATTGAGACTGCCCTTCTGAGGCTTTTTCAGCATAGATTTGGCAAGCATCTTTGTCAAACTGGCATGGTTTGTGATGAGAGTTTGTATTGCTATGTTTGTTTGCAAAATGCATTTTATCTTGAGAATTTTGTTATCAGCAGATCTAAGCAGTTTTATTAAAATGCTGTTTTTCCTGTAGATTTTGTAATATGCATGTTCTTCGGTGTCCCAAATAGAATCAGTACAACTGTCCTAACACTGTGTTCTGTTATCCTTTAAGGTTATGTTTGGTCTGTGATAAATCTGTACAGTACTACTATATCACCAGTAGGTGGTAGTCCGGCCCCAAAATGCTTTTTCTTCACATATCCTACTTAATTATAATGAATTTCCATCTCTAAAGTAGGATTTTTGTGTGCCTGTGTTGTCTTGATTCCAAAGCCGAATTGAAGTAATTGTCTAAATATATTTCTTTAATCATTACTTCTTTCTGTAGCTAGACAAACCCTACTAAACACATTGATTTAGTCAGCATTAATGAATGTGCAAGGTATTAGTGCTATATCGGGAGCTGGATATGGTCTTTGGCTCCCCAAAGCTTGCATTCTGGTGGCAAGACAGAGAACAGGCCATTACAATACTGGGTGAAGAGGGGGTAACATGTGCTTTGGGGATACAGCCAGAGCTTTTCGACTAGTCTGAGGGATTCATGAAAGATTGCCTGGAAGAATAAATAGCTCATAGGAATAGGCCACACGAAGAGGAGGGGAGTAGTGTTTCTGGCAGAGGGAATGGCATATGTGAAAGCCTGAAGGTGAGAGAAGGCAAGGTAGGCACATGGGAAGTTCTGGAAGAAATTCAGCATGGCAAACGAACAATTTTGAGGGAAGATCATGAGTTCAGTATGGAAATGTCAAGCAAGAGACTCCTTGCCCTCAAGCTTATCATAGTTCTGTATTCTCTGTAGGTGAGGAAACTAAGACCTTCATTCGTCAAATGAGAAAACTAACTGTATTCGTTGATGTTTATTTACTGCATACATGAGTGTCTCTATTGGGCTGCTATAGGCACTGTCCTTAGGTACCTTAAGACTGGGGGAAACAACACCCCCCCCCCAAAAAAAAGACTGGGGGAACCAGACATGCTAATAAACACAGTTCCAAGTGTTAAGTGACCTCATTAGAAATATGTGGAGGGCACAAAGTAGGAAGGAAGAAAGGACCTGGAGCAGTTGGGAACTTAATGTTTGGGATGAAACTTGAAAAGAGTAGGAGTTTGCCAGATGAACAAGTTGGCAATGTTAGAGGACGAGGGGCAGCATGGGGGGAAGAAAAAAACATGGATTTTGAGTTAAAATAGTTCTGCCTTCAGATCTTGTATTCACATCTTACTGTGAGATTCATAGAAAATGGCAATTTCCTTGAGCCTCAATTTATAAATCTCTCAAATAGGGAATCCAGGAAATGATATAAAAAAGCTCTTCATTTAGTGCCTAGGATATAATATTCCTTTTTTTGCAAGTTTTCTTAGAAGCACCATGTCTTTTACTTACATTCTTTATTATGTCAGCAAGATCACAGCCTGCTGCATTTTATCCGCCTCCCAAATTCCATCTCGTTGATGGCACTTTTGAAGCTGTGTTTCACTAACCCCTGTGATTCTGGCCTACTTACTGGTGTCTAGTGTTAAGCTTCCATCTGCTGCAGGGAGCTATATTATTTTCATAGAGAATGCTTTTGTACATGTACAGCTTATTCTGTGTTGAGCCAGTTTTCAACAGATCGTTCATCTTAACCTCAGTTTTAAGAGTAATAGCTGAAAAGAGTGAGCAAATGAAGATTATACGCCAACATAAAAAATACATAGTATAGTTTACAGTGAGATAAAACTATAAAGCTGTCTTCATTTTGGGAAAAAAAGCTGATTAGTTGATTTCTCTTTAAAAAGTTATAGAAAATGGGCTTATTTTCCGTAGGAAATGTGGTTGTAATAATTGGCCAAAATCTTACTTGCTGACTGTAGTCGCTTTTACTAGGAAATGTGTATTGTTGTGTTGATTGTGTTAGTTTCCATTAGATTTAGGATTTCTTAATAATACTGTTACGGAGGAGAAATCAGTGAGTCATAGTGAAACAGAAAAGTATCATTTCCAGGAATTTAATAAGGTTTTGAAAAATCTTTTATAGTTTCGTTCAGTGCTTTAGCACTATATATATTTTTTTCTTTTCTACATTCTAACTTATGTCTTCTGAAATGGGAGTGTTAAAAAAAAGGCATTTTCAGCTGCCTGTCTGTCTCAGTAGAGTGTGTGACTCTGGATTTTGGAGTTGTAAATTTGAGCCCCACATTGGGTATAGAGATTACTTAAAACATATATATTTTTTTAAGATTTTATTTACTTATTTCACAGACAGATCACAAGTAGGCAGAGAGGCGCGGGGGGGGGGGGGGTGGGGAGGCGGGGGGGGGGAGGCGGGGGCGGGAAGCAGGCTCCCCGCTGAGCAGAGAGCCCAACAAAGGGCTCCGTCCCAGGACCCTGGGATCTTGACCTGAGCCAAAGGCAGAGGTTTTAACCCACTGAGCCACCCAGGTGCCCCAAAATCTTTTTTTTTTTTTTTAAGGCGTTTTCAATACAGATAGTATGGAGAAAATACATAATTGCAGGTTTGGTGCTATCTCTGTGTTTAGTCTGTGATATTATACTTGTATTAGTGGAGATGAAAAATCACGGCTCTTCCTAAAGAACTGAGATTCAGAGCAGTTGAAGAAACAACATAGGAAGCATTAGATGAATTTGGCAAAATTAAAAGTTTAAAAATAATCATAGTTAAGTCATTGTTAAGATATTTGTATCCACATGATAGAAATGAAATTTGTATTAAGAAATATTAGGGATGCCTGGGTGGCTCAGTTGGTTAAGCGTCTGCCTGCTGCTCAGGTCATGATCTGAGGGTACTGGGATTGAGTCCCACATCAGGCTCCTTGCTCAGTGGGGAGCCTGCTTCTCCCTCTCCTGTTACCCCACTTGTATGTGCACATGTGCTCACTCTCTGGCAAATAAATAAAATTTTAAAAGATATAGATTGGGATGCCTGGGTGGCTGTTGGTTGAGAATCTGACTCTTATTAATTTCAGCTCAGGTCATGCTCTCAGGGTCCTGAGACCCATGTCAAGCCCCACTTTGGGTTCTGCACTCAAAGATTCTCTCCCCTTCTTTCTCTGCCCCTCCACCGGCTCATGCACACCCTCTTCCCCTCTGTCACTTGCTTTAAATTAACAAATAAAACCTTTTTTTTTGTTGTTGTTAAGATTTTATTTATTTATTTGACACAGACAGTCAGAGAGGGAACACAAGCAGGAGGAGAAACAGGCTCCCCGCTGAGCAGGAACCTGATGCAGGGCTCCATCCCAGGACTCTGGACCACGACCTGAACCAAAGGCAGATACTTAATGACTGAGCCATCCAGGCGCCCCTAAATAAAACCTTTAAAAATATTTTAAAAAAAGAAACAGGCAAATAAGAAAAACACTAAGATTTGGTGATAAATGGATGAATAAGTAATACGAACAGATAGCTCACACAACTAATAGAGGATTAAAGAAATGTAAAACAGTATGTCATTTTTCACCTATCATTGCTTTCTCATGTACTTCTGATGGACTGTAATTCCTTCAGAAAATTTTATTTTTATTTACTTATTTATTTGTTTGTTTAAAAGATTTTATTTTATTTATTTGACAGAGAGAGACACAGTGAGAAAGGGAGCAGATGCAGGGGGAGTGGGAGAGGGAGGAGCAGGGAGCCCAATGTGGGGCTTGATCGCAGGACCCTGGGATTATGACCTGAGCCGAAGTCAGACACTTAATGACTGAGCCACCCAGGTTCCCCCAGAAAACCTTAGATATTCATACTCCTTGATCAAGTAGTTTTCCTTTTTGGAATATGTTCTGTGGAGATAATTTTAATTGTGGAAGAGTTTTATGCACCAAAGATATTAATCACAGTATTATCTTGTTTGGTTAAAAAGAAAAAAAGAATTATGTATGTTCCCTGGATGGAATATTATGTAGACTTTGAATATACCATATTTTGTTTATTCATTCATCTCTATGCATAACTGGGTTGATTGTACCTTTTGACTATTGTAAATAATGTTGCTGTGCACATGGGTGTACAAATATATCTTAAAGACCTTGCTTTCAATTCCTTTGGGTATATACCTAGATGAGGGATTTCTGGATCACACAGTGATTCTATCTTTAAATTTTTTAGTAAATACCATAGTGTTTCCCATAGTGTCTACACCTTTTTTGCATCCCCAACAACAGTGCACAAATGTCCCAGTTTCTCCACATCCTCACCAGCACTTATTTTATTTTTAATTTTTTAAAAAATATTAACCATCCTAGGGGCGCCTGGGTGGCTCAGAGGGTTAAACCTCTGCTTTCAGCTCAGGTCATGGTCTCAGGTCCTGGGATGGAGCCCCACATCAGGCTCTCTACTCAGCAGGCAGCCCCCCCGCCCCGCCTGCCTCTCTGCCTACTTGTGATCTCTCTCTGTCAAATAAATAAATAAAATCTTAAAAAAAAATTAATAGCTATCCTAATGATGGGATGTTGGGATGGTATCTCATTGTAGTTGTGATTTAGATTTCCCTAATGGTTAGTGATACTGAACATCTTTTCATGTTTGCTGGCCAACCCCTCTTTTTTCTTTGTGTGTAATCATTTAAAAACCTTAAATTCTGCCCAAATCTTCTAGCAGTCTAAGTGGTTGCTTCCCTTTTGGCATATTCCATCTCTCATAAGCCATTTATTCTCATTTTTACTTAGCCTGCATATCCTGCACTTGCTTCTTTCTATAGATCATCTAGATCTTTAGAATCTCTTTAGGTGTGGTTGTGCTTATTTATTTAGTTCAGCTTCTGTTTAATGAATTCTCTGTGTAGCACTATTTGTGCAATTAGAAACTGTTCCCTAGATGAAGAAGAATTCTTGTGTCCATGGACAGGAAGACTATCTTACTTCGTGAGTGGGATAACACTTTAAAACTTAGTCACAATAATTTATGTATGTATTTGTTATTTATTAAATTTTAACAGGTTCATGTGGATCAAAATTTTTAAAATGTAAAGGAATATGCAAGAAATAGTCTTTTCTATCTCTGTTCCATAACTGCCAGTTCTCTTCTACAGAAGCAACCAGGTTGCCAATTTTTATACAACTGTGCAGCATATTATACATATTCTGTAGTGCTTTTTATTTGCCATTTCTTGAGATCTTGTAATTAGATCTCTACACAGAACAGAACATGAGAAGACAATGAGTCTGGATAAATTGAGCTAGCTCATAGCATAGAGAAACTTCATCTTGTTCCTCTGAAAACGTACACATGTTAAGGATAGAAATGTCTTAGGATTTCTTGAAAAGCATCTTCTAACTGACTTTTTTCCTGCTTGTAGTTGATTATGGAAGATTCCCACAAGAGTAACACTGCAGAGGCAGCGCCGCAGCCTGGTTCAGCGGTTCAGGGAACTCATATTTCTCATATTGCTCAACAGGTAAGGCAGGATCCAGCCAAAATACTGAGCTAAATAGGAATATTTTATGAAAAAGAACCAAAAAAAGAGCTGTAAATGTTGAACTGTAAGAAAGGAAGGTAGATTTGATTTAAACATCCTGGCAAGGTTATTTCAGTTTTATTTTCTTCTATACAAAGTACCTTTAATGTTGTTTTAAATAGGTATATACATTACAAAACTTGAAGTAGATTTAATTTTTTGTGGTGCATGATTATTTTGATTTTTTCCAGATGGATTTTGTTTTTGCATAAGAAAAATGAAAAATTATTTATATCTTTGTGCTAACTTGAAACAGACTGATAGTTTCAAGAGGCAAACCATCTTCAGTTCAGTAGATTTATTGTGGATATATAGGAAATCTTTTTGCTGAACTGGAAAACAGGCCTATACATTAGAGAATTTAAATTGATAGGCATGCATATTGCGGAACTGATATTTTTAAATTTCAAATTGTCTGATTCATGCATGTCACCCACTTTAAGGAAAACAATGGACAGGTGTTTGTTGCCTATGATAAGACTTGAACTTTCAAGCAAAAATGAGAATTTTGGAAAACTTGTATTCACTATTGTGAGCTTGACAGTTTCCCAGTACTTAACAGACTTTTCAGTTACAAAGTTGTGTTACAAAATCATGCTTGGGTATAAGATTCATTTAGAGTGCAAGGTAAACAATGGATTTTATTTTATTTTATTTTTTTAAAGAGCTCTTTATTTACTTGAGAGAGAGAGAGAGAGAGCAGAAGCATGGAGGAGGGGCAGAGGGAGAGGGAGAAGTAGACCCTCCACTGAGCAGGGAGCCTGATGTGGAGCTCAGTCCTAAGACCCTGGGATCATGACTTGAGCCCAAGGCAGAGGCTTAACTGACTGAGCCACCCAGGCACCCCAGACCAATGGATGTTGATGTTAATAGAATATATAACGCTAAGGGGTGCCTGGTGGCTCAGTTGGCTGGGTGTCTGCCTTCAGCTCAAGTCATTATCAGATTGTCCTGGGATCAAGTCCCGTGTTGGACTCTGCTCAGAGGGAGTCTCTCCCTCTGCCTCTCCACCCCCCACCCCTTCTTGTGCTTGCTTGTATGTGTTTTCTTTCCCTCTCTCCTCAAGTAAATAAAAATCTTAAAAAAAAAATACGTAACATTAAGATTGTATATTGCAAACAACCTTTAAGAAACTACAACCTGTTTAAGTTTTAAAGTGGTATCAAAGAAGAGTATCCACAATTATCTGAAAACACTATTAAAAACAGTCCTCCCTTTTCCAACTTTATATATATGTGAGGCCAGGCTTCATTTATATACCTCAGCCAGAACAACATATGGCAAAATATTTAATGTAAAAGAAGGTAAGAGAATTCAGCCATATTCTATTAACTCAAACATTAATTTGCAGAGAAGTAAAATGTCATTCTCTTATACTAATTTGGGAGAGGGAAGTTTAGTTACATAAATGAAAATTAGATTCGTAATATATTTATATTACTTCAAAATGAACTGTTAAATATTTTTAAGATTTCTGTTTTAATTTTAAATGTGTTAGTAGATTAAAAGCCCACATATATAAGAATTCTTTGGGGTCCTCAGTAATTTTTAAGAGTGTAAAGAGTCTTGAGACCAGAATTTGAGAAACGAGGTCCGAAAGGATTAATCCTTCAAGCTTTATTCATCCTTCTTTATTGTTTGGCTATATCTGTGTAGAATAATGGTATCTTCTCCAGATGGTGCTGGAAAAACAATTACAGAGTCTTTCAGCTATCTTTCTGTTAATAGAGTCCTTCACAGAAATGTTTAAATTCACTTGGCTTGTATACTTCAGTTATTTTGGTTAGATGTGAATGTTCTCCAAGTTTTCTTGGAAGCATATTTACAGTGAGATGTAGAATGAGTACATTTCTAAGTGGTAAGTAATTTTGTAGTGATTTTGAAAAATAATGTCACTGACTTCATGTCCAAATTCTTGTGGCGTGATTACTTCATTAGACTCTAAATACTGTAAGGAAACCGTATCTAAAGCAGTTATATTTATTTAGTCTTCAGTATAAGCTGGGGACATAGGAATAAACAGAAGCCTCAGCTCTTATGGACTTTCCTTCTAATTTTGGGGAGACAGGCAATAACAGGTATCAGTTCATAGTGTGTACTGTGGGGACTAACAAAGCAGGGCGGAAGGGATGGGGATTGGTGGGGACAGGTGGACCTGTCTTTGTATATAAAGCGGTCAGAGAAGTCCCATTAGTGGAAAGAACTCTTCATTTACATGAACTAACAGTTGTAAAACGCTGAGACTGGTAGGTACTTGGCATAGTTAAGGAATGGCACAGAGACTGGTGCTCTGGGAGACAGGTGAATGAGGGGAGAATGATACAGGATGAGGCCAAGAGGTTTGGGGTGGGAAGGGAGAGTGCCAGATAAGGTAGGCCTTGTAGGCCACTGTAAGGCTTTTGGCTTTTAAGCTGGGTGAGATGGGAATCCTTTGGAGTGTTTTGAGTAAAAACTTACCTGATGTTTTAATAGGATCATTTTGGTTGCTTTGTAGAGTAGAAGCAGGAAAATCAGTTAGGAAGCGTTTAGAATAATGTGCTTGAGAGGTGATAGTGGCTTGGACCAAGGTGGTAGCAGATAAAATTTAGATTCTGGATATAATTTGGTTTTAAAGCTAACAGTGTTTACTTTCGGATTAGATGTGGGTTTTAGAGAAAAAAAAGAAGTTAAGATAGACCCTAGTTTTTGGCTTGAATAACTGTAGGAATGGAGTTGCCACTTAATAAGATGGACAACACGAGCATATTTTTCTTTAGTTTTGTGGGGTAATTTTGGCAATCAGGAATTTGGCTTTTAGGCATGTTAAGTTTGTGATGCTATCTGTATTACTTTTTTGTACTAAAATTACCACAAACTTAATTGCTCACAACACATGTTATCACAGTTTCTGTGAGGGCCGAAACTTCTTTGCTAGGTTCTCTGCTTTGGTGTTTCAAGTTGCAGTCAAGGTGTTGGCTGGGGCTGGGTTCTCACCTGTGGGTTGAACTGGAGAAGAATCCACTTCCAACTTGACTCAGGTTGTTGGCAGACTTCATTTTGTTGCGGCTGTAAGACTGAGAACTTGAGTTTTTTGTTGGCTGGAGGCCACCCTCAGATCTTACAGGTCCTCTGCAGTTTGCTGCCATGTGGCCCTCCCCATAAGCAGTTCACAGCATGGCAGCCTGCTCCATTATGTCTGTCAAGAGGATGAGAGTGAGTTGGCTAGCAAGGCATAGTGTTGTATAATACCATATGACCTAATCAAGGAAATGATATGCCATTCCTTTGTTAGAAAATGTAATCATGGGAATGCCATCCCATCATCTTTGCCTTACTGATTAGAAGAAAGTTGCAGGTCCTTCCCACACTCAATGGAAAGGATTACCCAAGGGCATGAATACCAGCAGGTGGGGGTCACGGGGGCCACCTTAAAGTTTGTCTGCCAAACCATAAAAATAGGTTTGTCCAGTAGGCAGCTGGAGATACATGATCTCGAGTCCAGAGGAGAAGTCCAGAATAGAAATGTAAATGTAGGAATTGTGGCTTTATAGGTGGTATTTAAACTCACAAAGTGATTTCTGACTTTTACTTGGGATATAGAAAGCTGCAAAGAGTATTACTCCCATCTTGAAATAAGAATGAGCTGTAATATACAAAGTTATAACTTCTCTTGATTCATCAGAGGTGGGATCTGGCTCATCTGTAACAGCACAGGAAGAAGGCAGCGCTGTGGTACAAGGATAGAGAAGAATTCGGATAAGTTTTTAATGGTTTGCTGAAGTCTAAGTGTGGGCTAGCATGAGACTGTAGAATCCTTGAGAGCTGCAGACACAGCGTAGGTAACACCCACCTCTAGGCTTTTTCTTCAAGGTCTCCTGGCAGTTTGTTGTGAGAAAGACTGGGGAAAGCAAGGGAGACGGGGTAAGGCCCACTAGGTGGGGTAAGGCCCACTAGGTGGTACGGTCCTGGACTCTTCTCCCAGGAAGAGCTTTAAGCCACTGGGGGAAGGGAATAAACTCCATTTTCCATTGTGCTTGGGAGGAGTGAAAAGACAAAAACCCTTAAAACCTGAGGGAAGGTGAGGAAACTTCTGGGTTCAGACCCTTTGTTTTCCTACTGCTGGGAGAAAGCCCTGTGCCTGGAGGTCCAGGGATAATGGCTTGCCTGAGACTCAGACTCAAGTAAAGCAACCGCATTCTGCCCCTGGGGACTAGCCTGGAGGGTGGAGGGGTGCGCAGGGAAAACCGGAAGCGGAGGGTGGAGTAAGAACCCTGAGAAAAACCCTCAGGCAAACCAGCTCCCACCCTAAGCAGAAGGTTGCCCTAGAGGAATTTGAAGTAGGTAGTACACTTAAGTTAATCATAACAATAGAACCCAAACCCAGCCTAATTTTTAAAGAGATTGACTCAACCTCTCCCCTTAGCTCCCACCAATAGCTTGCAGAAAAAGAGCCATTTTTATACTGTTTCCTCAGTCTCCTGTGTTACACACGATATCCATCATCCAGGCAAAAATTCTGAAACATACAAAAAGTTAGAAAAAAGTAGCCTACTGTTCAAAAATCAAAATAACCTAGCCCACACTTAGACTGAGGATGATACAGTTGTGAGAACTATCAGACAATTAATTAATTAATTTTTAAGGATTTTATTTATTTATTTGACACAGAGAGAGAGAGCACAAGCAGGGGGAGTGGCAGTAGAGGGAGAGGGAGAAGCAGGCTCCCTGCTGAGCAGGAAGCCAGGTGTGGGACTTGATCCTGGGACTCTGGGATCATCACCTGAGCTGAAGGCAGTGGGTTAACCAACTGAGCCACCCAGGCACCCCTGAATTTATTTATTTATTTATTTATTTTTTTAAAAGATTTTATTTATTTATTTGACAGACAGAGATCACAAGTTGGCAGAGAGGCAGGCAGAGAGAGAGGAGGAAGCAGGCTCCCCGCTGAGCAGAGAGCCCGATGTGGGGCTCGATCCCAGGACCCTGAGATCATGACCTGAGCTGAAGGCAGAGGATTTAACCCACTGAGCCACCCAGGCGCCCCCTGAATTTATTTTTTAAGAGATTTTATTTATTTACTTGACAAGCAGGGGGAGCGGTAGCTGAAGGAGAGGGAGAAGCAGGCTCCCCACGGAACAGAGAGCCGGATGTGGGGCTTGATCCCAGGACCCTGGGATCATGACCTGAGGTGAAGACAGATACTTAACTGATTGAGCCACCCAGGCGTGCTCCTTGTTGGCTTCACACTCCTGGGGATCTGTTTCTTTCTGTCCCTCTTCCTCTGCCCTTCCCTCCACTTGTGAGCACGCGCTCCTCTCTTTTTCTCTGTCAAATTAAATCTTTTTAAAAAATAAAATAATAATAATATATTAAAGGTTCTAGTGGGAAAAGGTGGACATGTATGATGGTAAATTTCAACAGAGGAATGGAAAGTATATAAAAGTCAAATGAATATGCTAGAAATGAAAAATTTGATATAGAGGAAGTATGTTTTGGGGCTTATTAGTAGACTGAACATAGCCAAGGAGAGAATTCTGTGAATTTGAAGATCAACAGAAAATATCCAAAGAGAAAACAAGTAGGGGGAAAACAGAGCAGAGCATCTCAGAGCTGTGGGGGACAGTACCTATTTAACACAAGTGTAATTAAAGTCCTGGAACTACATGAGATTTTTGGGGGTCTTGTATACTTAGAGATGAATCTGTGGATTTGACTAGGGCTCTCCAGCATATGTTGGACTTTGGGAAGATTGAAGAGCGATAGTCAGTGAAATTAAGAGGAGACTCAAGAGAAAGAATCTTGGAAATTAAGAATAAGGTGATGGTCAACTGTATAATGCTGCTGGCAGGTCAAATAAGGAATAAAAATTAGCTGCTACCACAGTTGGTCTTCATTATTGAAGGATTCTGTATTTGCAGATTTGCCTACATGATAAAATTTATATGTAAGCCCAGAATCAGCCCAGTACTTCTGTGGTCCTTACCCAGAGTGGTGACAGATTGGAGTCACTTGATGCACAGCTTCCAGCTGACCTTGAACTGAGGCACCAGGGCTTTGTCGTCCTATTTTATCTCTCATGCTTTAAATAGTTCTTTTGGTGGTCTGATTAGTGGCATATTTTTTGCATTTTTGTTAGTGATTTTGTTGTTTAAAATGGCCACCGAGGTGTAGTATTGAGTGCCAGGAGGAGAGAATACATGTGTTAGGTAAGTTTTATTCAAATATGGGTTATAGTGATGCTGTTTGTGAGTTCAGGTTTTTTTTTTTTTTTTTAAGATTTTATTTATTTATTTGACAGTTAGAGATCGCAAGTAGGCAGAGAGGCAGGCAGAGAGAGAGGAGGAAGCAGGCTCACTGCTGAGCAGAGAGCCTGATGCGGGGCTCGATCCCAGAACCCCGGGATCATGACCTGAGCCGAAGGCAGAGGCTTTAACCTACCGAGCCACCCAGGCGCCCCTGTGAGTTCAGTATTAATGAATTAGCAATATATATACTAAAAAAGGTCTTTAAACAGAAACACTTAAAACAAGGTTATATGTTGACCAGTTGATGAAAATAATGTGCCCAGAGGCCTGCAGGAGCCTAACTCCATATTCCCCCCTCCCCAGAGCAATGATTCAGTATTTGCTAATTCCATGTACATGCAACTTTACAGAATATAATTACCACAAATAGCAAGAATTGACTATTTAGCAACATAAAGTTTATTGACAGCCTTGACAAAAACTATTTCCATGGGAATGGGGATAAAAAATCTAAATAATTAGGGGCGCCTGGGTGGCTCAGTGGGTTAAGCCTCTCCCTTCAGCTCAGGTCATGATCTCAGGATCCTGGGATCGAGCCCCGCGTCGGGCTTTCTGCTTGGCAGGGAGCCTGCTTCTGCCTCTCTCTCTCTCTGCCTGCCTCTCTGCCTACTTGTGAGCTCTCTCTCTGTCAAATAAATGAAAAATAAATCTTAAAAAAAAAAAAATCTAAATAATTAGATCCAAGAGAGCATGGTAAAAGGGATGGGGGAGGGGAAAGAGTAGACACTCATTGAACAGAATGAAAAGACAACTCATTTAAGGTATTTTGTTACAAAGGGGGCTAAGAAATGAAGTTGCAGGAGAGGGTTATAGGTCAAAGCTCCAAAGTTTTACTTTATTATTTTTAAGATAGGAGGAATTAGGGGCGCCTGGGTGGCTCAGTAGGTTAAAGCCTCTGCCTTCGGCTCAGGTCATGGTCCCAGGGTCCTGGGATTGAGCCCCGCATTGGGCTCTCTGCTTAGCAGGGAGCCTGCTTCCTCCTCACTCTCTCTCTCTGCCTGCCTCTCTGACTACTTGTGATCTCTGTCTGTCAAATAAATAAATAAAATCTTAAAAAAAAAGAAAGATAGGAATTAACAGCTAGGAACAACTGGAAGGTTACTGAATGTTGCATATGGGAATCACTGCAAATCATATCAGGACTGGTATTAGAATAGGTTGGTTTGGCTGCTAATGTCTTAAAGAAATGAGGGGACATGACTGCTGTAAGGACAGTCTGCTGCTATGAGCCTTGAAGTTGGGAGCTTTTAGGGGAGGACTTTGACGGGACAGTGGTCTGGAAGTACTGATGAAAGCAAAGGAAACACGCACCTTATTTGTGGGCTCATTGTATGAGTGCAGGAGAGAGCTGCAGGAGAGACAGTTTTCTTGAGAAGAGAGCTGAGGTTCAGTTATGGCAGGAAGGTGAAAGGGAGGGACTTAGTACTGTTGGATTTCATTTAATGACAAATTATATGTAGATTGAGAGGCAAGCAGTCTTGCTTAATGAAAAGCATGATGGAAGCCATCAGAAGACTGGGTTGGAACCTGGATTTTGTCATTTAGTGACTCTAGAACTTTGATAAGTCACTTATTTAATAAGACTTGATGTTCATCATCTGGAAATTGTGTGTCAGACTTGGCGATCTCTAAGGTCTTTTCCAGCTCATAACTTTCAGTAATTCTCATATTGTAGAGAAATTTGTATTAAATTACCAGGTGAGAATAGGTGTATCAAGTGTGAATAGGGAAAACGATGATGATAGTAACAGTTGAGTGTCCACTGTGTGCTAGGTGCATTTCTAAGCATTTTACGTGTTTTAATGCCTTCAAACCTTGTGTCACCTACTGTGCTTTTGTAACTGCCACACAACTAGTAAGCCTGGAGACGTGATTTGAATTCCAGCAGTTTGACCTCTGTCACAGTTGGGGTTTCCTGGGATGTAGACTGTGAGATGGAGATTAGCATGCGGGAGGTTTATTAGGGAGTCCTCTTGGGATTACCATCTGTGAAAAGTAAAGAAAAGAAGGAAGCAGGATTCGGCAGAGGGAGAAGTGGAACTGCCATTCAGTCTCAGTGAGGGCCTCAGCTGACCCCATAGAGAGCTTTGAAAATGAGATGGCTCTTCAAAATGGGGGAAGGGGCCAGCCAGGCCTTCATATCCCAGCATGCACCAGTCATTGGATCTTTTTTTTTTTTTAATTTTTTTAAAGATTTTTTTATTTGACAGACAGAGATCATAAGTAGGCAGAGAGGCAGGCAGAGAGAGGGGGAAGCAGGCTCCCCACTGCACAGAGAGCCCGATGCGGGGCTCGATCCCAGGACCCCGAGATCATGACCCAAGCCAAAGGCAGAGGCTTTAACCCACTGAGCCACCCAGGCGCCCCCAGTCATTGGATCTTGAGTGACCTGGGAAGGGGGGTGTATGACCTTAAACGAGGTGACTCATCAGCCAAGTCTATTCCAAAGAGGGCTGACAACTGCACACTGCCAGCTGTTGTACTCCAGCAGCTAGGGAATAAGTCTTTTACTAGTGAAATGGGATTTTTGAGTTGCATCATAGTGCCCACCACAACACCAACATCTGTAGTCCCCAGTCCTTTGTTGCCTCCAGGGAGCGTATGAGGATAAATGAGAATAGTGGAAGAAATTACACATAGGCTTGGCTCCAAAACACTTAAAAAACAGCTTGATCTGGGCGCCTGGGTGGCTCAGTCCTTAAGCATCTGCCTTTGGCTCAGGTCATGATCCAGGATCCTGGGATAGAGTCGCGCATCGGGCTCCCTGCTAGGCGGGAATGCTTCTCCTTCTCTCACTCCCCCTGCTTGTGTTCCTCCTCTTGCTGTCTCTCTCTGTCAAATAAATAAAATCTTAAAAACAAAACCAAAAACCAGCTTGATCATCATGCGTTGTTTTTTTGTTTTGTTTTGTTTTGTTTTAAGATTTTATTTTTAATCTCTGCACCCCTGTGGGGCTTGAACTGACAAACCCAAGATCAGGAGTCACGTGCTCTAAGGACTGAGCCAGTCAGGTAACCCCAAGCCATTCGTATTTTTTTTTTTTTTAAGATTTTATTTATTTATTGGACAGATGGAGATCACAAGTAGGCAGAGAAGCAGGCAGAGAGAAAGAGAGGAGGAAGCAGGCTCCCCGCTGAGCAGAGAGCCCAGTGCGGGGCTCGATCCCAGGACCTGGGATCATGACTCGAGCCGAAGGCAGAGGCTTTAACCACTGAGCCACCCAGGCACCCTGCCGTTCATATTTTTGACATGAGGACTTAACTCAGGGTTCATCTAGGGAGAAGCTAAGAATGTGTGTGCATCAGTGCCTTTGATAATCCTTTCTTACCTGAAGATACTCTATTTAACATTTGGATATTCTAGGTCATCTTGGTTTTACTTTCTGGTAGAGAAAGTTCTCCTATAGAGTAACTTAGAAATTTGGGTAAGTTTATTTGGATGTTTCCAGCATGGATGGCGTGGGAGAGTGGAAGAATGATTTTTCGTTTTCATTCGCTTAACAGGGTCTTTAACAGAGCCAAAGGTTTTAAATTTTGACTAGGTCCAATTTATCAAGTTTTCCTTTTATGGATTGTGCTTTTGATGTCTAAGAATTCTTTGCTGGTCCTAAATTTCAAAGATTTTTTGTTTCTTCCTAGAAATTTTAGAGGTTTATGTTTTACATGTAAGTCCATGATTCATTTTAAGTTAACTTTTGTATAGGTTTGAGAGTTTGGGGTTGTTTTTGTTTTGTTTTGTTTTGCCTCTGGATGTGCAATTGCTATAGCACCACTGCATTCCTTTTGTGCCTTTATCAGAAATTATTTGAGCATATTTATCTCCTCCTCCTTCTCTATTATGTTCCATTGATCTATGTGGTGTCCCTCTGTCAGTACTGTGCTGTCTTGATAACTATATATAGTAACCCTTAACAGCCAGAAGAAAGATTACTCCCATTTTTTTTTTTAAGATTTTATTTATTTATGTATTTGTCAGAGAGGAAGAAAGAGAGAGAGTACAAGCAGGCAGAGGCAGAGAGAGAAGCAGACGCTCTGCTGAGCAAGAAGCCTGATGTGGGACTTGATCCCAGGACCCTGGGATCATGACCTGAGCCAAAGGCAGTGGCTTAACCAACTGAGCCACCAGGCATCCCAGATTACTCCCATTTTATTCTTCTTTTTCAAAGTTGATTTAGGGCCTTTCCATATAAATGTTTGCAGTAAGCTTGTCCGTGTCTGCAAACCTACAGATCAGTTAGGGGAGAACTAATATCTGATTGAATCTTCCAGCCCTTGAATCTCTCCAATTGTTTAATCTCCTTTGATTTCTTTCCGTAGCATTTTGTCTTTTTCAGCATAGAGATCCTGTATGTGTTTTGTTAGACTTATACCTAAGCATTTCATTTTCTTAGGACACTTTGTAAATAATGCTTATTTTCTTTGGAGCTGTTGTAAGTGATACTGTGTTGATTTTGGGTTTTACTTGCTTGGATATAGAAATGTAATTGATTCTTGTTTATTGATCTTACATCTTGGAACATTAGTTTTAGGAGTGATGATTGTTTTTGTTTTTAATATTTCTTGTGATGTTCTATGTAGAGAGTAATGTCATCTAAAGATAGAGATGGTCTTAAAACTTTTTTTTTCCAATTTTATTCCAGTTATTCTGATTTATTCCAGTTATTAACAGTATGTATTATTTTTTTTCTTGCCCTGTTGCACTCTCTAGAACTCCCAGAACTATGCTGAATAAAGTGTGAGAATGGATGTTTTCTTCGTACCCAGTCTTAAAGGGAAAATGTACATTCTCTCATCACTAAGTCTGTTGTTAGCTGTAGGGTTTTTTTTTTTT
>NW_019154140.1:9272986-9337691 GCF_002288905.1 Enhydra lutris kenyoni
TTTTTTTTTTTTTTTTTTTTTTTCATGAAATGAGATTAAATTTTTTGAAATGAGATTCTTCTGCATTAGTTGGTGTGCAGTGATGATTTTTTTCTTGTTTGGCCTATTGATGTGGTGGATTACATTGATTGATTTTTAAATGTCAATACCTGAAATACCTTGCATACCTGAAATAAATAGCATTTGGGTCATGGTGGTGTATTCTTTTTATATGTTGCTAGATTCTGTTTGCTAATACTTTGTTGAGGATTTTGCATCTAAATTGATGAGATAATAGTCTGTGGTTTTCTTTTTTTGTAATGTCTTGGGCCTCATGAAACAAGTCAGGAAATATTCCTTCCTCTTCTCTCTTCTGGAAGAGATTGTATAAAATTGGTGTTAATTGTCGTTTAAATGTTTGATAAAACTCTCCAGTGAAACTAGAGCCTGGAATTTCTTTACAGGACTATTAAGGCTGTTTTATCATGGCTGAATTTTGGTAGTTTGTGGTTTTCAAGAAATTGATGCATTACTTCTGAGTTGTCAGATTTATGAATGTAGAGTTGTTCGTAGTATTACCCTTTCCCGCTTAATGGCTATAGGGTCTGTTGACCTTAAAAATCTAACAGTCAGTTAATTTACCAGCAAAAATAAGTTTATTCAGGAATAACAGAAAATTACAATCCAGGACATGCAGGTTCTAGGAAAACCATAGACAGGTCCCATAAACAAAGGAGAGGAACATTATTTTATGGAGAAGGAAGAGGAGAGAGTTGGCAGTGGTTGTTTATTTATTTATTTTTTTAAGATTTTATTTATTTATTTGAGAGAAAGAGAGAGTGACAGAGATAGTGAGAGAGAGCACAGTCCGGGAGCAGATGCTTAACTGACTGAGCCACTCAGGTGTTCCCCCGCATCCCCCACTCAGTGGTTATTTTGAAAGAAAGTCCATTGAAGAAAAGCACCAGTTCAGGGTGATAATTGTTTCTCATTGACTGAATTGCAGGGCTAGTCAGTTTCTTGTAGGAGGTGCAGTGTGCATCTTGCCTTTGGGGGCCTGTAATTGAATTCCTTCCTGTTAACCATTCTTTTGGAGTAATTGCCTCTGAGTGGAAGGGCTCCCCATTCTGGCTTCCCAACTCCACTTTAGTGAGGTTTCCCTTTGTTAATTTTCATATTTACCCCCTTTGATCAAGATCTTCCCTGAAAGCATAGCTGATCAAAAGTCAGGTTTTCTTAATTCAGTGACCTTTTGACCCTCAGTGCCAGGAAAGATGTTTTCTGGTTGTCATGGCCGGTATCAGACGGAAAGTGCATAGAATTGGAAACCAGTTAAGGTTACATTTGAATAACTAGGAAGGTTAGGAGGGAGAACTCTCAGGCACTGCCCACCTTATAGTCCATATTTACCAAGATTGTAAGCTCCGAAGATCATTTCCTTATTGGGAACATCATTTTTACAAAAGCTCGATAGGCAGCAAATACAGAAGAAAGTAACATGATGATTCCAAATTGTGTAGTGGGTTTAAACTGGAATCCTAGATCTGAAAGTAGCCAACTAAAAACATTTATTGACACTTTTTCCAGCATAAGGGAGAAAAGTTATCCCTGTGGAAGCAAACCTGAAGTTGTTTGTTTCTTGGAAGTCTGCACTTCAAGCTGCCATGAAAGCCGAATAGTGAATATAGCAAGAGCACACAGAAGGAATTAACAGTGCATTTTAGAAGATACAGTGCAGGTATAAACATGAAGCAATAGCTGGAAAACTTTTGCAAAACAGCAAAACCTCAAAGACATTTTATTTATTTATTTTTTTTAAGATTTTTATTTATTTGACAGAGACAGACACAGCGAGAGAGGGAACAAAAGCGGGGGGGGGGGAGTGGGAGAGGAAGAAGCAGGTTGCCCGCCTAGCAGGGAACCCGAGTGGGGGTCCATCCCAGGACCCTGCGACCACGACCTGAGTTGAAGGCAGATGCTTTAGGACTGAGCCACCCAGGCACCCTATCAAAGACATTTTAACACAGCATTGTTATCTTGAAAGAACTGTTTGGAACCCGGGGCACCTGGGTGGCTCAGTGGGTTAGAGCTTCTGCCTTCGGCTCAGGTCATGATCCCAGGGTCCTGGGATCGAGCCCCGCATCGGGGCTCTCTGCTCGGCAGGGAGCCTGCTTCCTCCTCTCTCTCTCTCTCTCTGCCTGCCTCTCTGCCTACTTGTGATCTCTGTCTGTCAAATAAATAAATAAAATCTTTAAAAAAAAAAAAAAAGAACTGTTTGGAACCCAGTGTGTTGCGTGCAGTTGGTAAGGTTGTACATTCAGAGAACCACGAATTTGGATAAGAATCCAGAGTCACTTAGTAGTTCAGATGAAAGAAAGACTTTTGTGAATTCCGAACCTTTTAGAAGAAGCGAGTGAAAAATTAATTTGTCATGGGATCACAGTGAGGCTGTTTCTGAAAGGCCATAATCAAAACAAGAGGTTTCCCTCCCTTCAAACAAGGGTTTGGGAAATGCAGACAAGGGCATTCATTGTCTTTCCACAATTGAGAAGAAGCAGTAGTGAGAAAAAAGTACACAGGCCTCGTCCAGACATCTTGGGAAAGCTGTCTTGGCAGATGTCACCTGCTTCAGTTTCCGGAAATCTTAACTTTCAGGTTACCAGGTGGCGTGCAGGACCAGTCAGGGCTTGGTGCTTTCTTCAGATGTATCACACGAGTCCAAGAATCTGTTTCTTAGAGTTGGTGGCACATGGTGGTTAGCAGTAACTATAAGGCCATTTCCAGCAAAGATCACGATGTGGGACTTGATCCCAGGACCCTGGGATCATGACCTGAGCCGAAGGCAGACGTTTAACAGACTGAGCCACGCAGGCATCCCAATGCATGGTTATTTTTAATAGAAACAGTTAGGCCTTTAGACATTGGAGTATATCTTTTTTTATCAACTGTGGTTCAGAGGAGTCAGGGGCCAAGTGTATTAATGTCCTGTGACTATCTCAAGAAATGAGAATCTGTGAATTCCAAAGGGGGTGAATCTGAAATTTGGAAGGACTAACAGTACTCTTAGCCAGGGTGTTTGGAGGTTCTCTACAAATTTTGCCAGTTAATAGTGCCATATATGTGTTTGACTGACCCTGAAGATTGAAGGTGGTATGTGCAATGAAAGTGTTATAAAAATGGCCAAACAGCACAGACTTGTTGAAGCCCTTGACTAGAAAAATGGGTTTCCCAATCACTGTGAAGTTCAGAGAAAAATTTCTTCAGGTAGGGATAATCTTTTCCCTCAGAATTTTAGGCACAGAAAAAATACTGGCTCCTCTATGAGGAAGAGCTTCAATCCACTGAGAAAGTATGCAAACCATAACTAAATCATACTTACATATCCGTGAGACAGGGAAGCATACGAAATCCTTTTGTGCAAACCAGTTCCTCTCAGTTGTTCTTTGGCCTGGCAGAACACATGAGGATAGGCACTTTTTGTAGCCTTATTAGTATTTCTCTACTGGTATTGGTTCATGAATGATATCTTATCATTTTATCAGTAGATGACTAGTTTAATGCACACAGAGTAGAAAGTGGGAACATTAGAATTTTGGGTAGGACTGGATTATCATTTGGTCCAAACTAGCATTCTCTTTTTATTGAAACAACAATTACTAGATTTCCAGTATTGTTTTTCCCTCTCTGGGGCTAAATGTTGGGTATCTCTTATTAGTTTTCTCAAATGATAATTGGGGAGAACATCCCTTTGGACCATGACAGAGGTTTGGCTATTGGTTTCCTTGAGAGCAGTGTTTTTGGTGACTATATCAGCAAGGTTTACTCTGGTACCCAGGAAGTCGAGACTGGAATGCCCAGGAACCTCCTTCTCAGAGGTTCAATAGCCAGAGCAGCAATAAAAGTATGGCATCTAGTAAATTTTGGACATAGGAGCCATTTTTAATTTTATTCCCATTATAGGTAAGGAAACCTTAGTTTCCATAACGTCCCAAAGGCATACTGACAATGGGTATAATTGTTCGCAGTTATACCCTTGGCCGTTGTACAAGCCTGAGTGAGGGCATAAAATTCAGCCTGTTGAGCAGCCAGAGATAAAGGTGCTGCCTCAGTGACTTCAAAGCAAGTTGTAATAGTGTACCTATCATGATGTTCAGCATTTTCATCCTTTTTTTCCCCCTAAAGATTTTGTTTATTTGAGAGAGAGAGTGCACTAATAGGGGAAAGGAGCAGAGGGAGAAGCAGACTACCCCCTGAGCAGGAAGCCTGATGTGGAGTTCAATCCCAGGACCCTAAGATCATGACTGGAGCTGAAGGCAGATACTTAACCAACAGAGCCACCCAGTCACCTTGCATTTTCATCCTTTAAATAGAACCATCAGTAAATCGTTAAAAATCTGCAGTGGCTAGAGGAGTTTTGTGTAAATTGTCACAGGGAGTCAGAAGATGGTCTGTCAGCATTAAGCAGTCATGAGGGGTTTCGTCAGTGAAGGAGGGGAGAGGACTAGCAGGGTTAAGGTTATTGCAGCAAGGAAGAGTTCTGTGAGGAGCCGTTGGCAGCAGGATGTCCTAGGAGGTGAGATGACTGAGAAGTGCTGAGCATGAGTAGACTTCAGGAATTACTGCATGGGGCACAGAAGGTTAAAGGGATCCCACTGGGATTATTTCTTCAGGGCTTTAACTAAAAGGGAAGTGGCAGGAAGAGGCAGAGGGGCTCAGAGCCCCAGGCTCCAGTTGTTGGTCATATTACCCATGGGTTGATGATGGTTCCCATGTTTTTGGATGACTACTCCAAGACATTCCCTTCCCTCTCACATAAAAAGAGGAGAAAGGGAAGTTGATAATTAGGATGTCTGAGGGCCAGGGGCTTTATTAGGCTTTTCTTTAAAGTCTCAAAAGCTGGGTACCTGAGTGGCACCGTCAGTTGAACATCTGGCTCTTGGTTTCGTCTTGGGTTGTGATCTCAAGGTCATGAGATAGAGCCCCATGTTGGCATCCACGCTCAGTACAGATCTGCTTAGGTTCTCTCCCTCTCCTTCTGCCCCCTCTCCACCCCTGCACGCTCTTTTGCGTGCATGCTCTCTCTCTTTCAAATAAATAAATCTTTTTTAAAAATCTATAAAAGTCTCAAAAGCTATATCCTCCTGACCTTTTTTTTTTTTAAAGATTTTATTTATTTATTTGACAGAGAGAGATCACAAGTAGGCAGAGAGAGAAGGGGAAGCAGGCTCCCCGCCGAGCAGAGAGCCATATGTGGGACTTGATCCCAGGACCCCGAGATCATGACCCGAGCCCAAGGCAGAGGCCCAACCCACTGAGCCACCCAGGCGCCCTCCTCCTGACCTTTTATTTATTTATTTATTTATTTATTATTATTTTTTTTTAATCTCCTGACCTTTTAAATAGTAGCATCAGGTTGGTCATTTTTTTAGTAAAGCATATAGAGATTGAGCCATAAAAAATAAGTTTGGAATCCACTTTCAACGGTAGCCAGCCAGTCCAAGAAAACCTTGAAATTGGTGTAGTTTCAGGTTTTGGAAAGTTTAGGGTGCCATGAAGCCTCCTGGATCCAAATGTACACCTTGTTTCAAGATCAGGTGCCCTATGTATCGAACCTGAATTGGAGCAAACTGCAGGGTTTTCTTGTTTTTGGTTTTGGGTTTTTTTTTTTTTTTTTTTTTGGAGACTTTATATCCCCTTATAGCTGGAAGTTTTTTAACTAGTGATGCTGTCTCCTGTGAAGAGGTTGGAGAAGAGCAGCAGAGAAGCTAATCATCTCCATATTGTGACCAAGCAGGGCCTACAGAAAACTTTATATCATCCAAATCAGCTTTCAGGGATCGTGAAAAGTCAGAGGACTGTGTATGTAACCCTGGGGCATTACTGTCCCAGTGTATGCCTGTTTTTCCCAAGTGAAAGAAAAACAGCTACTCTTATCAACTGGACTACTAAAAAATTCACCACATAGTGAACAATTTGCTTTCAGTGGGAAAGAATGTCAGTAACATATGGGAGTTAGGAACAACAGGGTCCCAAGGAATAATGATGATATCTATTTCCCACAGATCCTGGACAAACCTCTATCTTTAGCCATTGGGTTTTCTCACAGGCAAAACCAGGGTATCACAGGTACTAGTGCAGGGGATATTGAGGCCCTGAGCTTGTAATCTTCTATATGAGCTTGATGCCTTGAAAGGTTTTTTTTTATTTATAGGGTATTGATTCATTCTGGGGAGAGGTTTTGAGGGATCTGAATATTGATGAGATGTGTACTGTGGATGCTGCCAATAAAAATTGAAGATTGTGCTCATAAAGAGGAAAGTAGTTGATCCAATAGGAACAAATGACAGTGTCCCCAGACAGTTGTAGTGCCATCAGAGACAGAGCAAATAAAAGATGTCAGGGGTAATCTAATCCCCTGGTTAGCTATCTTGATTACTGCTGTCAAATTCTAGAATTATTTTCCCCTTTGGGGAGAAATTTCACATGATATTTTTCTAAGAAATCTTAACTTGACAAATGAATAGGGATAGAGGAACTAAGAGAGAAAAGGATGTGTATCTCTCAAAAGCCCTAAACAAGGGAGAATAGGTTCAAAGACAGGAACATGTTGAGGTTCATTAGAGACGCCACTATTTGAACCATTTTAGTACTCTGAGACAGAGGCTACTTTATAGCAGTGGGCTTGAGCACCAAGAGTGTAGCTCCCATGTCAGTAAGGACAGAAAGAGATTCATTCCCAGTATGGAGAGTGGTTGCTCCAAGCCAGTTAAGAGGGAAGATTAGGAAGAGCCTCGGTAGTTTCTTGGAGCTCCTTCATTGTGAGTTAGGAGGGCATTCATTAGGCTGACTCAATGGCTGAAGCTCCTGGAGCACTTAAGTTGGTAACAGTCTTTTTTCCAATGTCATGATCCTTTGCAATAATAGCAGAAACTAGGGGGCTTTGATGAACATCCTTTATTTGCCAGAGTTAAAAGTTGAGAATTTTAGCAGTCTTCATTTTAGGTGACTCCTGTGGGGTACTAGCAAGCTGGTTTGCTAAATTTAGACTAAATCTGGAGTGGGCATAGTTTCACATCCCAGGAGAACTGGTTCAGCCCATTAATAAACATGGTTAAATGCTACCTAGGCAGATTGAACATCTAAAGGAGGACCAGAAGTTTTTGAAGACAATTTGGAGTTGATTGCAGTGGTCAAAAACATGGGGTGCCTGGGTGGCTCAGTGGGTTAAAGCCTCTGCCTTCCGCTCGGGTCATGATGCCAGCGTCCTGGGATCGAGCCCCGCATCGGGCTCTCTGCTCAGCAGGGGGCCTGCTTCCCTTCCTCTCTCTCTGCCTGCCTATGCCTACTTGTAATCTCTGCCTGTCAAGTGAATAAATAAAATCTTTAAAAAAAAAAATCTGAGGGACACCTGGGTGGCTCAGTCGGTTGAGCCGCTGCCTTCGGCTCAGGTCATGATCCCAGGGTCCTGGGATCGAGTCCTGCATCGGGCTCCTTGCTCGGGGGGGAGCCTGCTTCTCTCTCTGCCTCTACCTGCCACTATGCCTGCTTGTCCTCTCTCTGACAAACAAAATCTTTAAAAAAAAAAAAATCTGAGAAACTATGAATTTGAATAACTTTATTAAATTCTCTAGCAAAGCTATTGTGGGGGGTGATCCTTCATCACTTTAGCAAAACTCTTTAACTGTGACTCTCAATTTGGCCTTAGTCCAGAGAACCTAAGAAATTGGGGGTTCATTTGGATCCTCAAAAGATAACTTTAAAGGGACAGATTCTGATAGGCTCAGGGGAAGGGAGTGGGGAGACAGGTTCAGGGAAAAAAGGAAGTTTGGTGAAAGAATTAGCATGGGGGAGCAGGGGGCACAGAGAAGAGGTCAGGATTATGGATGGTGGTGGAAGTGTGGCCTCAGCTCTGGCTGCTGCAGTCCTGAGGCACAGAAGACAAGGGAGGGGGGAACAGCGGCCTCACAAGCCTTTTTGTCTTTTTTTAAAGGTTTGCCTCAGTTAGTCTAGACATTCTATTTTGTGGAGAGGCAATTTTATTTTTTATTTATTTAAAAAATTTTTAATAGGTTTTATTTATCTATTTGACAGAGATGCTGCAAGAGAGGGAAGGCAAGCAGGGGGAGTGGGAGAGGGAGAAGCAGGCTTCCTGTTGAGGAGGGAGCCCAATGTGGGGCTCGGTCCCAGGGCCCAGGACCATGACCTGAGCTGAAGGCAGCCTCTTAAGGGCTGAGCCACCCAGGCGCCCCATGGAGAGGCAATTTTAGATTCCTGATAATATTTGGAAGCTTCAAAATATGAATCAAAGCATCCCATTCAGTTTCCACAATTTTAGAGCCTTAACTATTCAATTCACTTTTGAGGAAAGTAAGTTTGGAAGGATTGGAAGTTCCCCATAATGGTCATTTGAGGTTCTAAGTTACTTTTTTTTTTTTTTTTTTTAAGATTTTATTTATTTATGTGAGAGAGCATGAGAGGGGAGGTCAGAGGGAGAAGCAGACTCCCCATGGAGCCAGGAGCCTGATGTGGGACTCGATCCCAGGACTCCGGGATCATGACCTGAGCCAAAGGTAGCCGCTAAACCAGCTGAGCCACCCAGGCACCCCCTAAGTTACTTTTTTTTTTTTTTTAAGATTTTATTTATTTATTTGACAGAGATCACAAGTAGGCAGAGCAGCAGGCAGAGAGAGAGGGAGAAGCAGGCTCCCTGCTGAGCAGAGAGTCCGATGTGGGACTCGATCCCAGGACCCTGAGATCATGATCTGAGCCAAAGACAGAGGCTTAACCCACTGAGCCACCCAGGTGCCCCCTCCAAGTTACTTTTGATTAAATTGGTCTGTTTATTAGAAATGTGCACGAGGAAGGACTATAATATTGAGATATAAAATGGGGGCAGCTGGCTGGCTCAGTTGGAAGAGCATATAACTCTTGATCTCAGAGTTGTGAGTATCAGCCCCATGTTGGGTTTACAGATTACCTATAAATCTATAAAACTTAAAAAAAATTTTAATAAAAAATTAAAATAAATATAAAATCAGGCCAGGGTCCCAGTAAGGGGGGGTGCTGCAAAGCAATTTGATGAGAGAGATCCCATTTTTTAGGGTTTTCTTTGTTTTCTAGAGCAAAAAACCAATTCCTAAACAGAACTGTTTCAAGAGGAGCAGCCTGGTTCCAAAAGGAATCAGACCAAAGGCCAGCACATTCCAGTAGGAACAGCCCAGTTCCAAAGGAATCAGACTGAAATTTAGTACAGTTCAGTGGGAAAACTCTGGTTCTAAAAAGGAGATGGACTGAAGGCCAAAGAGTATTCTCAGAAAAGACAAAGCCTTAAAGTAGATCTTTAAGAAACCCTAGAGAGACCAAACACAAAGAGCAGAATTTGAATATAGGGGGAAACTTAACCTTCAGACTCCAGGGTATGTAAGAAAGTAGTGAACTCAATTATCTCTGTGGCTACTGGGTGCCTGTTTGCTTACCAAACAGTTATTGTGGGGATCTTCCCTTGACCTCACTTCTCATCACCAAATGATGTTAAAAATTATTAAAAATTAACCTTAGGGGTGCCTGAGTGGCTCATTTGTTTAGGCATCTGACTCTTGATTTCAGCTCAGGTCATGATCTCAGGGTCATGGGATTGACCCCAGTGTTGGGCTCTGTGCTGTGCCAGGCAGGGAGTCTGCTTATGATTCCTTCTCCCTCTCCCTCTGCTAGCTTGCATGCGCGTGCGCGCTCTCTCTCTCAAATAATAAGTCTTTTTAAAAAAATTAACCTTAAGGGCGCCTGGGTGGCTCAGTGGGTTGGGCCGCTGCCTTCGGCTCGGGTCATGATCTCAGGGTCCTGGGATCGAGTCCCTCATCGGGCTCTCTGCTCAGCAGGGAGCCTGCTTCCCTCTCTCTCTCTCTGCCTGCCTCTCTGCCTACTTGTGATCTCTGTCTGTCAAAGAAATAAAATCTTTTAAAAAAAAATTAACCTTAAAACATTTACTTTATCAGCAAACATGGGTTTATTTGGGAATAACAGAAAATTGTAATTTGAGACATGCAGAGTTGTGGCAAAACCATAGACACATCTCACAAACGCAGGAGAAAAACATTGTTTTATGGAGCAGGAGGAAGAAATTGGAAAGGGTTGTTTTGAAAGAAAGTTCATTGGAGAAAAGCACGAGTTCAGAGTAATGATAGTTTCTCATTAGCTGAAATGCAGGGATAATTTCTTCTAGGAAATGCAGTGTACTGTGTTTCCCTGTTGGAGCCTATAATTGGTAATGCTTCCTGTAATTGACATTGAGTGGGTAATACACCCTCCTCCCCAAAATCTGGCCTCCCACTCCAGTTTAATAAGGTTTCCTTTAATTAATTTTCACAGGTCTATAATGATACCCCTGATTCCTTACTTGTTGGTGATTTGTGTCTTCTCTCTCTCTCTCTTTTTTTTAATTTTTGTCAGTCTTTCCAGGGTTTATAGATTTCATTGACTACCACCCCCACCCAGAAAACTAGCTTTTTGTTTTATTGATTTTCTCTTTTTTCCTGTTTTCAGTTTATTGATTTCTGTTAATCTTTATTATTCTCTTCCATCCGCTCAATTTGAGCTTATTTTGTTCATCTTTTTCTACTTTCTTTTTCTGGTTTCTTGAGTGAGGATCATATTATTTTTTCTTTTTGTTTTGTGTTGTGTTGTTGTTGTTGTTGTTGTTGTTTAGGAATTTCTGTGCTCCGCTTGGGGCCTGAATTCTCAATCCCTAGATCAAGAGTTGCACGCTCTTCTGACTGAACCAGCCAGGTGCTCCCAGAATTTACATTATGGATTTGAGATCTTTTCTCTTTGTTATTGAAAACATTTAATGCTATATTATTTCCCTCTCAGCACTGTTAGAGATGCCTTCCACAATTTTAATATGTTGCAGTTCCATTTTCATTCACTTCTGTGTATATTTTAAATTTCTTTTTAGACTTCCTCTTTGACAGTTGCTTAGTGAGGAGTGTGTTGTTTAGTGTCCATGTGTTTAATGATGTTCTGTTGTAATTCTGTTACTGATTTCTAGTTTGAGTCCATTATGGTCAGAAAACATATTCTGTGTTTTTTTTTGTGATTCTGTGATTACAATTTTTTTTAATTAATTTTTTATTTTTTAAATTTCTTTTCAGTGTACCAGAATTCATTGTTTATGTACCACCCCAGTGCTCCATGCAATACGTGCCCTCCATAACACCCACCACCAGTCTCACCCAATACAATTCTTTTAAATTTGTTAAAGTTTTTTTATTATCTAGGTTATGGTATTTTGAATATTCCATGGATGCTTGGAAAGATCTTTCATTTTGAAAAGCAGATTAAGAGTTATAAACAGCTCAGTTGTTCTCATCATCTATCTGTTTATTTTGCAGATAGGATGAAATGAGTTATTTATTGAATGGACGACTCTTAGCTTGGGAAAGTATGAGAAAATATATTTATAAAGAATATCTGATTTCTTCGGAGGGATGTGAGAGTAGATACAATTTGCAAGTATCATGGTGTAATGAAATTTTACCCATTCTAGACATTTTTGGATAATTTAGATACATCATCTTATAATAGTAATTGTGTCTGTAGTGTTATAATATTCTGGAGCTGGCCTGTAAATATGTTAGATAACTGCCCCAAATTATGTAAAATAATATGTTTGAACTAAGAGAGTAGGCAGGTTCATAATTTAAGTTTAATGTATATGGAAGAATTTGACATGAGAGATCTCATCTTAAAAATCTGTGGTAAGAGGTGAATATTTCCCCAAATACAGAATGAATATTCTCATCCACAACTGAAGTGTAGTAGTAGTATTACAATGTGGTAAGTTAGAGTTGGTGAGTTTACTGAAAATGTGTGGATGTTGGAAACCCAGGAGATCTTGATTATATGTGAGTTTCTTCAAAGGAAATAGGAGCACACATGGTAGCATTCTGTTGATAAAAGAGGCTTTGTGATAATAGAACTAAGAACATTTGGGCCTTAGAAGAAAGTTTACCACATTGTATCACCTACAACAGTTCAGAGGCACTGTAATCAGAAAGTTTCTGTTCTTAAGGTTAAGACTCCCACCTTTGGTGTGTTCATTAAAAAAATACTGAGTTTGTATCTCAGATTTTTCATATTCGGTGCATTTTTCTAAATAATGATATAATTTTGAGTATTTTATCTGAGAAGCAATTTTGTGGTTCTCTTTTTTAAAGATTGTATTTATTTTGAGAGAGTACATAAGTGGGGGTGGGGGTGGAGAATCTGGTATGGATAGAGCCTGACATGGGGCTCTGTCCCATGACCTGAACTGAAATCAGGAGTCAGACACTTAACTGACTGAGCCACCCAGGTGCCCCAATTTTGTGGTTCCTTAATGCCTCTTCCTTTGAAGTAGTAGAATATGTATAACCTTGATTCCAAAATTAATAAACTAAGAACTAATTTACAATACAACTTTGTTCTCATAGAATCTGTGGTAAATTTTAAAAAATGTTTAGTGCATGCTTGAAAAGAAAGTATATTCTGTGATTGTTGAATGCAGAGCTCTGTACATTAGGTCAAGTTGATTTTGTTGATTAACTTTTATGTATCTTGAGATGCCTGGGTGGCTCAGTCATTGAGCATCCACCTTCAGTTCAGATCATGATCCCAGGGTCTTGGGATCAAGTCCTGAATTGGGCTCCCTGTTCAGTGGAGAGCCTGCTTCTTGCTCTGCCTGACACTCCCCCTGCTTTTGCTAACTTGCTCTCTCTTCTGCTCTCTAACACATAAATCTTCTAAAATCTTCTATATCTTTTTTTTTTTTTAAAGATTTTATTTATTTATTTGACAGAGAGAGATCACAAGCAGGCAGAGAGGCAGGTAGAGAGAGAGGAGGAAGCAGGCTCCCCGCTGAGCAGAGAGCCCGATGCGGGGCTTGATCCCAGGACCCCGAGATCATGACCCGAGCCGAAGGCAGCGGCTTAACCCACTGAGCCACCCAGGCGCCCCCCCCCTTTTTTTTTAAAGATTTTATTTATTTATTTAAAATCTTCTATATCTTTATCACTTTTTGTCTGCTTATCAAAGGCTGAGAGAAATGTATTAATCTTCTATCAAAGGCTGAGAGAAATGTATTAATCTTCTAGTATAATTGTAGACTGATTTCTTCTAGTGGGTTCTTCAGTTTTTGCTCTGTGATGGAGTATATCATACAAGGCCATGTTATTCTAGGACTGTAGGTTTTTAGGACTTTCAGATTATGAGACTGATGATGTGCTGCCTACTGCACTAAGAAGGCACTTGATTAGTAGGTTTTTAAATTATTGAATATTCCAGGAGAATTGTCCTTTTTTTTGTATCTTTATTTCCAGAAATACGTTTTAAAGTATTAAAGTCTAATATGATACTACTTGGCTTTAATTTGGTAGTATTTTTTTTTTTTTTTAAGATATCTGGCCTTTCTTTCATGTTCTGCAGAGCTGAATGGCTGAACTCTTTTTTTTTTTTTTTTTAAAGATTATTTATTTATTTATTTGACAGACCACAAGTAGGCAGAGAGGCAGGCAGAGAGAGAGAAAGGGAAGCAGGCTCCCTGCCAAGCAGAGAGCCCGACGCGGGGCTCGATCCCAGGACCCTGGGATCATGACCCGAGCCGAAGGCAGAGGCTTTAACCCACTGAGCCACCCAGGCGCCCCTAATTTGGTAGTATCTTAATGGCATCTTTTTTTCCTGTGCTTTCACTTTCAAATTTTCTGTGTCCTTATATTTTAAATGTATCTCTTGTTAACACCTAAAGCTAGATTTTTTTTTAAAAATCTAGTCTCCTGGACTACCCATTTCCCTCCCTCCCCTAGTTATTAGATACTGTGAATTGTGCTTTTTTTAAAAGATTTTATTTATTTATTTGACGAAGAGAGACACAGCAAGAGAGGAACACAAGCAGGGGGAGTGAGAGAGGGAGAAGCAGGCTTCCCGCTGAGCAGGGAGCTCTTTCCAGGGCTCTGGGATCATGACCTGAGCACAAGACAGATGCTTAATGCCTGAGCCACCCAGCCGCCCCAAATTGTGCTTATTGCACGTTCTTGTATATGTCTGTGCTACACATAATTGTTTGGTCATAGGGTATGCAAATGTTTAGTTACAGAAGATACTGCCGACAGTTTTACAATCTTGTGCCAGTTTTTAACACCATCAGAAGTGCATGAGAACTGGAGTGCGAGGGTGGCTCAGTCCATTAAGCTTCTGACTCTTTGATTTTGGCTCAGGTCATGATCTCAAGTTCAAGAATGGAGTCCTGCTATCGGGCTCTGTGCTTCCCCATCCCACCCCTACATGTGCCTGCTCTCTCTCTCAAATAAATCTTTAAAAAAAAAAAAAAAAAGTGTATGAGAATTGTTGATCCACCTAAGTGCCCAAATTGGTATTGTGAGTTTCTTATTTCTTTAAGTTAAACCATCTAGTGGATATGTGTATCTCATTGTGGTTTTGGTGTGGTTGGGTTTGGTGTTTTGTTTTTGTTTTTGAGATACAACATTATATTAGTTACAAGTGTACAACATAGTGATTCAGTATTTGTATACACTGCCAGATGATCATCACAATAAGTCTTGTTAACATTCATCACCATAGGGGCGCCTGGGTGGCTCAGTGGGTTGGGCCTCTGCCTTTGGTTCAGGTCATGATCTCAGGGTCCTGGGATCGAGAGGGCTCTCTGCTCTGGCAGGGAGCCTGCTTCCCCCTCTCTGCCTGCCTCTCTGCCTACTTGTGATCTCTCTCTCTCTCTCTATCAAATAAAGAAAATGTTTAAAAAAAATTTCATTGCATCACCATAATAGTTACAATCTTTTTTTCTTGTGATGAGGACTTTTAAGTTTTACTCTCTGTAACTTTCAAATACATAATACAGTATTATTATTAACTGTAGTCATTATGCTGTACATTATATCCCCTGACTTATTTATTTTATAACTGGAAGTTTGTACCTTTTGACCACATTCACCATTTCACTTATTCCCACCCCCCACCTCTGGTAACCACCAGTCTATTCTCTTTGTGAGTTTAGGTTTTTTTTGTTTGTTTTAGATTCCACATATAAGTGAGATCATAGTTTATTTGTCTTTCTCTGACTTAATTTCACTTAGCATAATGCCCTAAAGGTACATCCATGTCGTCACAGACAGTAATGCCGTTGTAGTCTCCTGGATTTTTTTTTTTTTTAAGATTTTATTTATTTGAGAGAGAGATAGAGAGCATGAGTGGACTGGGGGGGAGAGGAAGAACCTCTCCCTGCTCAGCAGGGAGCCCCACTCAGGGCTCTCTCTATCCCAGGTTCTTGGGATCATGACTTGAGCCAAAGGCAGATGATTAACTGACTGAGCCGCCCCGGTGCCCTTGTAGTCTCCTAGATTTTTAACAGAACTTTGGTCCATGTACATTTAACGTAATTACTGACACATAGAAGCTTAGAACTACCATCTTTCTTTGTGCTTTTTGACCCACATATTCCGTGTTTCTTTTTCTTTTCCTTCTTGTCTTCTTTTGAATCATTTCTTTTCATTCTGTCTCATCATTACTTACATCAGTTTGGATTGCACGTAGACTTGATTCCCACTGTTGTAGTGATTATCCTAATTATAGAACATTTCCTTAGTAAGGTCTAAAGTTATACCTTTACTCTCAGATAATCCAGTAACCTTAGAACACTTATTTTCATTTATCCTCTTTCTTACTGTCATTGTTCGGACTTAATTTTATCTTTTTCTCTTTTAACCCCATAAAACATAATTATTTCATGCAGTCAAATTATTTGATTTTTTTTCCCCCACATATTTCCTTCTTTGCTCTACATTCTTTCATACATGTCTAAAATTTCATTTGAGAGTACTTTTTTTTTAATCTTAAGTATATGCTTTAGAAAAACTTTAGCACTGTAGGTACTTGGGGCTGGATAGTTTAGTTGTAAGGGACTGTGCATTGTAAGATGGCTAGCAACATTCCTGGCCTCTGCCCACTAGATGACAGCAGCACCCCACATTTTGACAACCCAGATGTCAGTGAGGGTAAAAATTTTTCCTTTTGAGGACTACTGCTTTAGAATTTCATTTGATGTAACTCAGCAGATAGTGGTGACTGTTTTTCTTTGTTAAAAATACCTAGCTCTTTTTGAAAAGGATTTTCATTGGGCATAGAATTCTACCTTTTTTTTTTTCCTCCACATTGTGCTGGGTTCTGTCTTTCACTGTTGCCCTTGAGAAGTCCTCTGACTACTGCTATTTTAAATATAATCAGTCTTTTTTTTTTTTTTTCCTTTAGTGGCTTTTATAAAGTCCTTATCTTCAGGTATTCTGTGGCTTCCATTATGTTGTGTTTTTATTAGAATTCTTTTTATTTATTCCACATGGGAGTTAGTAAGCTTCTTGTATCTATGGATTAGTGTCTGTCATTAGTTGTAGAACATTTCAGCCATTATCTTTTCACATTTTGCCTCTGAACAACTCTCTTTGTCCTTCTCACTCTATCCTTCATGTCTTAGCATTTTATGTTTTGCATCTGTCTCTGTGTTTCAGTTCATACAGTTTCTTTCCTGTCATCCAGTGCACTGATTTTTCTTCTACGTCTGTCTAATGTGCTGTATCTGGTTCATTTTCCAGTCTACTGTAGTTTTGTCTTTCCTGAAGATACTTTCAAGCTTATCTTGAAGCATAATCTTCTTTAAACATGGTAAGCATAATTGTTTTATAATATGTCTGATTCTGCTGTCTTTTGTTTTTGCTTCTTGCTCATGGTACTTTGTGTGATTAGTTATTTTTTATTCTTTGCTGTATAATGATCTTGAAAAATTGTTTATGGGAATTCTTTGTGGCCAAGGATGAGAGTGCCTTTCTCCAGAAAGAACTTAGAGTTACCAGATCTCTGGGGAACCATTTTAAGGCTTTGAGGCTTCAGCCCTTCCTTCCCCATATCCATGCAACTTTCCTTCTATTACCTTACTCTCAAGGCAGTAAGGCCCTTTGGAAGTCCCAGCTTAATAGGGGGAAGAGGGTCTCCTATCTTTACCTAGAAAAAAAAACCCTGGTCTTTCATATCCCTCTCTCCTTTGAGAGCAGTTCAGATCTATCTTGATATGCAGTTCTGTTTACTCTTTGTTCTTACACTAGCTCAAATTTTACCCTGGTCGTTTGGAATCTAGAATCTTCAGAATATAAGTGAAGGACAGAGAAGTGTCAAGAAATATGAGTGCAAGCTAATAAGGTAGAGTGCCTCAGTTTCATGGATGTTGGCAGAAGACATGAAAATCCTGGTTCAGAGAAAAGGGGTTTTATAACTCATGGTATAGCAAATAGTGTGGATTTCATGTTTGCTCAGTCTCCCTTGCCCTCCAAATTGCACAGAGTACTGTAGAGTTTGCATCATTGCTGAGGGGGACTCCAAGCTTAAGAAACCCCAAACTTTTCTTAATCTTTAAAAAAAATTTTTTTATTATTTTTATTAACATATAATGTATTATTTGCCCCAGGGGTACAGGTCTGTGAATCGTCAGGCTTACACACTTCACAGCACTCACCATATCACATACCCTCCCCAGCGTCCATAACCCATCCACCCTCCATACTCCCACTCACCCCAGCAACCCTCAGTTTGTTTTAATTAAGAGTGTCTTATGGTTTGTCTTCCTTCCGATCCCATCTTGTTTCATTTTTTCCTTCCCTACCCCTCAAACCCCCCACTCTGTCTCTCAAATTCCTCATATCAGGGAGATCATATGATCATTGTCTTTCTCTGATTGACTTACTTCACTCAGCATAATACCCTCTAGTTCCATTAATGTCATTGCAAATGGCAAGATTTCATTTCTTTTGATGGCCGCATAGTATTCCTCTGTGTGTGTGTGTGTGTGTGTGTGTGTGTGTATCTTGCATCTTCTTTATACGTTCATCTGTTGATGGATATCTAGGTTCTTTCCAAATGGCTATTGTGGATATTGCTGCTTTAAACATTCAGGTGCATGTGCCCCTTCGGATCACTACATTTGTATCTTTAGGGTAAATACCCAGTAGTGGGATTGCTGGGTCATAGGGTAGCTCTATTTTCAATTTATTGAGGAACCTCCATGCTGTTTTCCAAGAGTCACTGCACCAGCTTGCATTCCCACCAACAGTGTAGAAGGGTTCCCCTTTTTCCGCATCCTCTCCAACATCTGTCGTTTCCTGACTTGTTAATTTTAGCCATTCTGACTGGTGTGAGGTGATATCTCATTGTGGTTTTGATTTGTATTTCCCTGATGCCGAATGATGTTGAGCATTTTTTTCATGTGTCTGTTGGCCATCTGGATGTCTTCTTTGCAGAAATGTCTGTTCATGTCCTCTACCCATTTCTTGATTGGATTATTTGTTCTTTGGGTGTTGAGTTTGGTAAGTTCTTTATAGATTTTGGATACTAGCCCTTTATCTGATATGTCATTTGTGAATATCTTTGCCTATTCTGTCAGCTGTCTTTTGGTTTTGTTGACTGTTTCCTTTGCTGTGCAAAAGCTTTTGATCTTGATGAAGTCCCAGTAGTTCATTTTTGCCCTTGCTTCCCTTGCTTTTGGTGATATTTCTAGGAAGAAGTTGCTGTGGCTGAGGTCGAAGAGGTTGCTGCCTGTGTTCTCCTCAAGGATTTTGATGGATTTCTGTCTCACATCGAGGTCTTTCATCCAGTTTGAGTCTATTTTTGTGTGTGGTGTACGGAAATGGTCCAGTTTCATTTTTCTGCATGTGACTGTCCAGTTTTCCCAACACCATTTGTTGAAGAGACTGTCTTTTTTCATTGGACATTCTTTCCTGCTTTGTCGAAGATTAGTTGGCCATACAGTTGAGGGTCTATTTCTGGGCTCTCTATTCTGTTCCATTGATCTATGTGTCTGTTTTTGTGCCAGTACCATACTGTCTTGATGATTACAGCTTTGTAATAGAGCTTGAAGTCTGGAATTGTGATACTACCAACTTTGGCTTTCTTTTTCAACCTTCTTCTGGTTATTCGGGGTCTTTTCTGGTTCCATATAAATTTTAGCATTATTTGTTCCATTTCTTCAAAAAAAAAAATTGATGGTATTTTGATAGGGATTGCATTAAATGCATAGATTGCTTTAGGTAGCATAGACATTTTCACAATATTTCTTCTTCCAATCCATGAGCATAGAACGTTTTTCCATTTCTTTGTGTCTTCCTCGATTTCTTTCATGAGTACTTTGTGGTTTTCTGAGTACAGATTCTTTACCTCTTTGGTTAGGTTTATTCCTAGGTATCTTATGGTTTTGGGTGCAGTTGTAAATGGGATTGACTCCTTAATTTCTCTTTGTTCTGTTTTGTTGTTGGTGTAGAGAAATGCAACTGATTTCTGTGCATTGATTTTATATCCTGACACTTTACTGAATTCCTGTACAAGTTCTAGCAGTTTTGGAGTGGAATCTTTTGCGTTTTCCACATAAAGTATCATATCATCTGCAAAGAGTGATAGTTTGACTTCTTCTTTGCCGATTCTGATGCCTTTAATTTCTTTTTGTTGTCTGATTGCTGAGGCTAGGACTTCTAGTACTATGTTGAATAGCAGTAGTGATAGTGGACATCCCTGGCGTGTTCCTGATCTTAGCAGAAAAGCTCTCAGTTTTTCCCCATTGAGAATGATATTTGCTGTGGGTTTTTCATAGATGGCTTTGATGATATTGAGGTATGTACCCTCTATCCCTACACTTGGAGAGTTTTGATCAAGAAAGGATGCTGTACTTAGTCAAATGCTTTTTTAGCATCTGTTGAGAGTATCATATGGTTCTTTTTCTTTCTTTTGTTAATGTATTGTATCACATTGATTGATTTGAGGATGTTGAACCAACCTTGCAGCCCAGGAATAAATCCCACTTGGTCATGGTGAGTCATCCTTTTAATGTACTGTTGGATCCTATTGGCTAGTATTTTGGTGAGAATTTTCACATCTGTGTTCATCAAAGATACTGGTCTGTAATTCTCTTTTTTGATGGGGATCTTTGTCTGGTTTTGGGATTAAGGTAATGCTGGCCTCATAAAATGAGTTTGACAGTTTTCCTTCCATTTCTATTTTTTGGAACAGTTTCAGGAGAATAGGTATTAATTCTTCTTGAAATGTTTGGTAGAATTCCCCTGGGAAGCCGTCTGTCCCTAGGCTCCTGTTTGTTGGGAGATTTTCTTTTCTTTTCTTTTTTAAAGATTTCATTTATTTATTTGACAGGTCACAAGTAGGCAGAGAGACAGGCGGGGGCGGGGGGACAGGCTCCCTGCCAAGCAGAGAGCCCGATGCGGGACTCGATCCCAGGACTCTGGGATCATGACCTGAGCTGAAGGCAGAGGCCCAACCCACTGAGCCACCCAGGCACCCTGTTGGGAGATTTTTGATGACTGCTTCAATTTCCTTGCTGGTTATGGGTCTGTTCAGGTTTCCTATTTCTTCCTGGTTCAGTTTTGGAAGTTGATATGTCTCTAGGAATGCATCTATTTCTTCCAGATTGTCGAATTTGCTGGTGTATAGTTGCTCATAAGTTCTTATAATTGTATTTCTTTGGTGTTGGTTGTGATCTATCATTCATGATTTTATTTATTTGGGTCCTTTCTCTTTGCTTTTTGATAAGTCTGGCCAGAGGTTTATCAATCTTATTAATTCTTTCAAAGAACAAGCTCCTAGTTTCGTTGATTTGTTTTGCTGTTCTTTTGGTTTCTAGTTCATTGGTATCTGCTCTGATCTTTATGATTTCTCTTCTCCTGCTGGGTTTAGGCTTTCTTTGCTGTTCTTTTTCTAGCTCCTTTAGGTGCAGGGTTAGGTTGTGTACTTGAGACCTTACTTGTTTCTTGAGAAAGGCTTGTATTGCTCTATACTTCCTTTTGTCCCACAGATTTTGAATAGTTGTGTTTTCATTTTCATTTGTTTCCATGCATTTTTTCAATTCTTCTTTAATTTCCTGGCTGACCCATTCATTCTTTAGTAGGATGCTCTTTAGCCTCCGTGTATTTGAGTTCTTTCCAACTTTTCCTCTTGTGAATGAGTTATAGTTTCAGAGCATTGTGGTCTGAAAATATGCAGGGAATGATCCCAGACTTTTGGTACTGGTTGAGACCTGATTTGTGACCCAGGATGGGATCTGTTCTAGAGAATGTTCCATGTGCACTAGAGAAGAATGTGTATTCTGTTGCTTTGGGATGCAGTGTTCTGAATATATCTGTGATGTCCATCTGGTCCAGTGTGTCATTAAAGGCCTTTATTTCCTTGTTGATCTTTAACTTTGATGATCTGTCCATTTCAGTGAGGGGGGTGTTAAAGTCCCCTACTATTACTGTATTATTGTCGATGTGTTTCTTTGATTTTGTTATTAATTGGTTTATATAGTTGGCTGCTCCCATGTTAGGGGCCTAGATATTTAAAACTGTTAGGTCTTCTTGTTGGACAGACCCTTTAAGTATGATATAGTGTCCTTCCTCATCTTTTATTATAGTCTTTGGCTTAAAATCTAATTTATCTGATATGAGGATTCCCACCCCAGCTTTCTTTTGATGTCCATTAGCATAGTAAATTGTTTCCCACTCTCTCACTTTATTTTATTATTTTTTTTAAAGATTTTATTTATTTATTTGACAGAGAGAGATCACAAGTAGGCAGAGAGGCAGGCAGAGAGAGAGGAAGGGAAGCAGTCTCCCTGCTGAGCAGATGTGGGACTTGATCCTAGGACGCGGAGATCATGACCTGAGCTGAAGGCAGCGGCTTAACCCACTGAGCCACCCAGGCGCCCCCACTATCTCACTTTAAATCTGGCCGTGTCTTTGGGTCTAAAATTAGTTTCTTGCAGACATCATATTGATGGGTTTTGATTTTTTTATCCATTCTGATACCGTGTGTCTTTTGATTGGGCCATTTAGCCCATTTACATTCAGGGTAACTATTGAAAGATACGAATTTAGTGCCATTGTATTGCCTGCAAGGTAACTGTTACTGTATATTGTTTCTGTTCCTTTCTGGTCTACTACTTTTAGGCTCTCTGTTTGCTTAGAGGACCCCTTTCAATATTTCCTGTAGGGCTGGTTTGGTGTTTGCAAATTCTTTTAATTTTTGTTTGTGCTGGAAACTCTTTATCTTTCCTTCTATTTCCAATGATAGCTTAGCTGGATATAATATTCATGGCTGCATATTTTTCTCATTTAGTGCTCTGAATATATCACGCCAGTTCTTTCTGGCCTGCCAGGTCTCTGTGGATAAATCTGCTGCCAGTCTAATATTTCTATTGTTGTATGTTACAGAATTCTTGTCCCAAGCTGCTTTCAGCATTTTCTCTTTGTCACTTAGACTAGTAAGTTTTACTCTTAGATGACGAGGTGTGGACCTATTTTTATTGATTTTGAGGGGGTGTTCTCTGTGCCTCTTGGAGTTTGATGCTTGTTCCCTTTGCCATATTGGGGAAATTCTCTATTATAATTTGCTTCAGTATACCTTCTGCCCTCTCTTTCTTCTTCTTCTGGAATCCCAATTATTCTAATATTGTTTCGTCTTATGGTATCACTTATCTCTCAAATTCTCCCCTTGTGGTCCACTAGTTGTTTGTCTCTCTTTTGCTCAGCTGCTTTATTCCCCTTCATTTGGTCTTCTATATCACTAATTCTCTCTTGTGCCTCATTTATCCTAGCAGTAAGAGCCTCCATTCTTTTTTTTTTTTTTTTTAAGATTTTATTTATTTAGTTAACAGAGTGAGAGATTACAAGCAGGGCAGACAGTGGAGAGAGAGAGGGAGAAGCAGACTCCCTGTCGAGCAGGGAGCCCGATGCGGGGCTCGATCCCAGGACCCTGGGATCATACCTGAGCTGAAGGCAGATGCCTAACCATCTGAGCCACCCAGGCACCCCAAGAGCCTCCATTCTTGATTGCACCTCATTAATTCCTTTTTTGATTACAGCTTGGTTAGATTTTAGTTCTTTTATTTCTCCAGAAAGGGATTTTATTTCTTCAGATGGGGTTTCTTTGATATCTTCCATGCCTTTTTCAAGCCCAGCTAGCACCTTGAGAATCATTAATGTCTGTATTGATTAGGTCCCTAGCCGTCAGTACTGCCTCTTGTTGTTCTTTTTGTGGTGAGTTTTTCTGCCTTGTCATTTTATCCAGATAAGAATATATGAAAGAGAAAATAAAATACGAAAAGGGTGGCAAAGACCCCAGAAAAATATACGCCGCTAACCAAATCAGAAGAGTCCCCAAACTGGGGGGAGAAGGAAGGGGTAAAAAGAAATTTTAAGAAAGGGGGGGATATATATATATGACTGGTGAATAGAACAGAGCCACCCACTTGATTTTGGGTGTATTTTGGTCTTTTAGAAGAAACTACCTCCCAAAATTTTAAAGAAAGGAAAACATATATATACAAAAGTAAAGATAAACACGATGAAGGGATGGAATATCACTGTTAAGATGAAAATAAAAAGTTCTTAAAAAGGAATTGATAAGATAAGTTGGTTGGAATAATAAGAAAAAGAAAAAAAAGGTGTGTGGGGGAGAATGTGCTCAGGCTAGAGACTAGAGCAAAGCCCTGTGCTAGATTTAGGGTACATTTTGATCTGTTAGAAGAAATTGTATCCCAAAAGTTTTTAGAAGAAAAATCTCTATACAAAAAATAAAGTTAGAGACAATGAAGTGTATAACTATAATAATGAAGGTTTAAAAAGATTCTTTTTTTAGAAAGGTACTGTTAAGATAAACAGTTAACGTTAAAAGAGGAAAGAGGAAAAGTTTTTAAAAATTAGAATAAGAAAAAGGTAAAATTAAAAAAATTTAACTTTGCAAGACTAAAGGATCATGGGGAGAAAGCCATGAATTCTGTGCATTGCTTTCCCCTGTCTCTGGAGTTCTACTGTTCTTACTGAGCAGTGAGCTTGGTCTTGGCTGGATGTGCTTGCTGATCTGCAGGAGGGGCCTGTTGCAGTGATTCTCAAATGTCTTTCCCCAAATGGAATTGCACCACCCTTGCCAGGGGCCAGGCTAAGAACTCTGCTGGAGTTTGCTCTTAGGAGTTTATATTCACTGAACGCTGTCAGTAGAGCTCTTTCAGAAAGTGGTCAATTTTTATGTTCCTAGAATTGCTGCTCCTCTTGTCTTTGATCTCTTGTTGAGTTTGTAGGTGTTCGGAATGGTTTGATAACTATCTAGCTGAACTCCTGCAACCTGATGTTATTTCAGTCCACTACTCCTCCACCATCTTGCTTCTCTCTGTCCAGAAACCGCAAACTTTTTTTTTTAAAGATTTTATTTATTTATTTGACAGATCACAGATAGGCAGAGAGGCAGGCAGAGAGAGGGGGGAGCAGGCTCCCTGCTGAGCAGAGAGCCCGATGTAGGGCTCGATCCCAGGACCCTGAGATTATGACCTGAGTTGAAGGCAGAGGCTTAACCCACTGAGCCACCCAGGCGCGCACGCCCTGAAACCCCAAGCTTTTAAGGAAAGCTGCTAGCATGCCTGTGCAAACTTTGCCCTGGAGGAGACATTACCTTTATTACTCTGGACAGCAAACATATCTGCCCTTTGTCCTAAAGGAAGATACGTACTTGTCTTCGAAAGCTGTTCACCATACAAACATCCTTGAAGAGATAGTCTAGAACAAAAGTTGCCTCTGTTTGGAAGACATGTAGAAACACAAGAGACCTAAAGAGAATTGGGTTTCAACCAGAAGGATAGAAGAATATATCCTTTTTGTCCTGCCTTCGCCTTGTTCCAGTCTTACCAGCATTTTTTTCCTAGATGACAGAAAACTAGATGATTTTACTCTTCTTTGTCACGCATATCTCTCTTTCCACACATACCCCATACACTCTGTCATACTTTTTGGGGATGGGAGGAGGTATGTGTGTGTGTGAAATTTTTCTTTTTCAGGCAGACTTTTCTTTTTTTAAGGCTTTTTTTTTGCTTTTTAAGATTTTATTTATTTAAGAGAGAGAAAGAGAGAAAAAGCATGAGAGGGGGAAGGGCAGAGGGAGAAGCAGACCCCCTGCTGAGCAGGGACCTGGTTGTGGGGCTCCATCCCAGAATTCCAGGATCATGGAGTTCATGAATTCATGAGCTGAAGGCAGTCACTCAACCAACTGAGCCACGCGGGTACCCCAGGCAGGCTTTTAAGAACAAATAAATGCCATATGTTGAGGCATATGTGTACTGAAACTGTGTATTTAAAATTGTTTCATTGGTCGCTTTGTTACTGACTTTGAAGGCAATGACTATCTGTTGGTTGTCCTTTTTATTTTGAAGGTGTAGCACAGCACCTGACACGGAGGTGACACTCACTGGGTCCTTATCTGTTTAATCCAAACTCTTCTTTGCCCTTATATTACAAACAGTGTTGCCTAGGTTTGCTTATCTAACCATCGCCACCCATACTCCAATTCTCTAGTGCAGTGTTTCTCAAAATACAGTATACAGGGGCACCTGGGTGGCTCAGTGGGTTAAAGCCTCTGCCTTCGGCTCAGGTCATGATCTCAGGGTCTTGGGATCGAGCCCCGCATCCGGCTCTCTGCTCAGCAGGGAGCCTGCTTCCCCGTCTCTCTCTGCCTGCCTCTCTGCCTACTTGTGATCTCTGTCTGTCAAATAGATAAATAAAAAAAAAAAAAAATACAGTATACATACCACCACTGGGGTACTCCGGAGCTCTCTAAGTGGTGCATGGATGAACATTTTTATTTTAATGTGTTGAATTCAAAGATACCAGATTGCTTATTTTGAAAGTTAGGGCTTTGGTTGGGACAAAATGGATTGTCAACAATGAAAATGGCCCTGCTATATTTTAGGGCACAAAACATTTCTCCCTGGCTATGTTGACCTGAGAAAGATGGGAAAGTTAGCATCATTTTGTGTTCCCCGCCCTTTATATTGCTTGGTTGGAAATAAAAATATTGTTCAAATGCCCTGAAGTGAGGAGATGTAGAATTCAAGTTAGAAAACTCAAAGATACAGCCAGAAGAAAGTGTAGTAATAAGTTCATGAAGTTGTAATGTCCAGAATCAGAAAATATTTCATCAATTCGCAAAACTTCATTTGTTTAGTGTCAAATGTGCCAGTTGGGGTTCAGACCCTAGCTTGAGAATACAGTGTGGAGGAAAAAAGAGGAAAGTTCCTCTTCTTCACAGCACTTGCTGTCTAGTGGAAGAGAGAACACATGGACCAAATATTCAGCCAGGTGTACAGATGTAACCCTGAGAAGTACAGAGGATTAATGAGAGCCTATATAATAGTGATTTGAGGGGCGCCTGGGTGGCTCAGTGGGTTAAAGCCTCTGCCTTCGGCTCGGGTCATGATCCCGGGGTCCTGGGATCAAGCCCCGCATCAGGCTCTCTGCTCGGTGGGGAGCCTGTTTCCCTTCCTCTCTTTCTCTGCCTGCCTCTCAGCCTACTTGTGGTCTCTGTCTGTCAAATAAATAAAATCTTAAAAATAGTGATTTGAGTGCGTGGGGAATAGGACAGCTCTAAGGAAATGATGCTTGATTTAAGATCTAAAGGATGAATAGGTATTAACTTCGCAGGAAGGAAGGAAAGACCTTTCTAAGCATGTGGGGGAATATCTTGAGAAGGAGCAGAAGTGAAAGGAACTGTCAGGTTCCACTGTGGGCAGAACTAGGAGAACATGGTTTAAGATGAAGCAGGAGGAGCAGGAAAGAGCCAGTCTGTGCAGGGCTTTGTAGATCATGGTAAAGAGTTTTTTAGTAGGTTTTTAAAAATTATTAATGTTTGGTTTTTAAATTAAAAATATAATATTTATGTATTATAAAGATTTTATTTATTTATTTTTGAGAAAGAGAGAGGTAACAAGTAGCCAGAGCGGCAGGGAGAGGGAGAAGTAGGCTCTCCACTGAGCAAGGAACCCGATGCGGAACTCTTAACATTCATCTGTCTGTGGACACTTGAGTTGCTTCCATACCTTAGCTGTTGTAAATAATGCTGCAGTAAACATAGAGGTACATATATCTTTTTTTTTTTTAAACAATTTTATTTATTCATTTGAGAGAGAGAGAGAGAGACAGAGCACAAGCAGAGGGAGAGGCAGAGGGAGAAGCAGGCTCTCCACTGAGCTGGGAGTGTGATGTGGGGCTCGATCCCAGGACCAGAGATCATGACCTGAGCTGAAGGCAGATGCTTAACCATCTAAGCCACCCAGGCGCCCCAGAGGTGCATATATCTTTTTGTTTTGTTTTGTTTTGGTTTGGTTTTTTAAAGATTTTATTCATTTCATTTGACAGACAGAGATCACAAGTAGGCAGAGAGGCAGGCAGAGAGAGAGAGGAGGAAGCAGGCTCCCCGCCGAGCAGAGAGCCCGATGCGGGGTTTGATCCCAGGACCCTGGGATCAGGACCTGAGCCGAAAGCAGAGGCTTTAACCCACTGAGCCACCCAGGCGCCCCACACATATCTTTTTGAATTAGTGTCTTTGTTTTCTTTGGGTAAATACCCAGTAGTGGAATTACTGGATCATAAAACAGTTCTACTTTTTAATCTTTTGGGAACTTCCATACTGTTTTCCACAGTAGCTGTACCAGCAGTGCGTGAGGGTTCATTTTTCTTCATATCCTCACCAGTGTTTGTTACTTCTTGTCTTTTTGATTGTAGCCACCTGCCAGGTGTAAAATGGTATCTCATTATGGTTTGGGTTTGTGTTTCTCTGATTATTAGTGATTTCTGAGCATCTTTTAATGTATCTGTTGGCTACTTGTATGTCTTTGGAAAATGTTTATTCAGGTCCTCTGCTCATTTTTTTACTTGAATTATTCCTGGTTTTGAATTATATAAGTTCTTTGTAGATTTTAGATATTAACACTTATCAAATATATATTTGCAAATATCTTCTCCTATTCAGCGGGTTGCCTTTTTGTTTTCTTGATGATTCCTTTGCTGTGCAAAAGCTTTTTATTTTTGTATGGTCCCAATAGTTTATTTTTGCTTTTGTTTCCCTTGTCTGAGGAGACATATCTGATCAGCACGGGAGTTTTGACCTGCTCCGTTTCTGACCTGGGCTGGTTCACTCCTCCTTGGGCAACCTGGTGGTCCCCTGCTCCTGGGTGGTCACCATACTGATGTCAAACTTAGTGCGGACGCCCAGTCGGCATAGTGCACTACAGAACTCGTGGGCTCAAGCGCTTCTCCTCCCTCAGCCTCCCGAGTAGCTGGGACTTTAGGTGGGCACCACTGCACCCAGTGAGGAGACATATCTAGAAAAATGTTGCTAAGGCTGATGTCAAGAAAATTATTACCTAGGTTTTTTTCTTTTATTAAAGTTAATTATTTTTAAGATTTATTTTTATTTATTTCAGAGAGAGAGAGAGAGAGAGAGAGAGAACATGAGAGGGGAGTGTTCAGAGGGAGAAGCAGACTCCCCGCTGAGCAGGGAGCCTGATGTGGGACTTAATCCTAGAACTCCAGGATCATGACCTGAGCCCCCCAGGTGCCCCTAGATTTTCTTTTAGAAGTTTTATGGCTTCAAGTCTCAAATTGAGGTATTTAATCTCTGTGAGTTTATTTTTATGTGTAGTGTAAGAAAGCGGTCCAATTTCATTTTTTTGCATGTAGTCGTCCTGTTTTCTCAGCACTATTTGTTGAAGAAAGTGTCTTTTCACCATTGTATATTCTTTCTTGGTAGTAGGTTAATTGACCATATAAGCATAAGTTTATTTCTGGGTTGTTCTTTTGTATTGATCTATGTGTCTGTTTTTATGCCAGTATCCTACTGTGTTTGAATACTATATAGGTTTGTAGTATCTTTTGAAATCTGGGATAACTTCAACTTTGTTACTCTTTCTTAAAGATCGCTTTGGATGTTTGGGGTCTCTTGTGTTTCCATACAAATTTTAGGATTATTTATTCTAGTTCTGTGGTAAATGCTGTTGGTATTTTGTTAGAGAGTGCACTGAACTTGTAGATTACTTCAGGTAGTATGAAAATTTTAACAGTATTGATTCTTCCCAATCCATAAACATGGCATATTTTTCCATTTGTTTGTGTCGTTTCAGTTTCTTCCATCAGTGTTTCATAGTTTTCAGAGTATGGGTCTTTCATCTCCTTGTTTAAGCTTATTCCTAGGTGTTTCAGGGTTTTTTTAAAAGATTTTATTTATTTGTCAGAGAGAAAGCAGAAGCACGGAGAGCTGCAGGCAGAATAGGCAGAGCAGGCAGAGGGAGAAGCAGACTCCACGCCGAGCAAGGAGCCCGATGTGGGGCTGGATCCCAGGACCTTGGGGTCATGACCTGAGCCGAAGGCAGATGCTTAACTGACTGAGCCGACCAGGCATCCCTTTTTTTTAAAAAATGGCGATTGCCAAGGGGTTACCAAAGAGCCAGAGGGAGGGAAATGGGAAGTTACTGCTTAATGGGTACAGAGTTGTTATTTTGGGGGGAGGGGTCATTTAAGTAATCTCTACAACCAGTGTGGGGCTTGAACCCACAACCACAAGATCAGGAATTGCATGCTCTACTAACATGTACCTGATAACTGATGCAGTTGTAAATGGGATTGATTTCTTGTCTTTCTGCTACTTCATCATTAGTGTATAGCAGTACAACAGATTTCTGTATATTAATTTATATTCTACAGCTTTACTGAATTTATCAGTTCTCATAGTTTTTTGGTGGCGTTTTTAGCCAAATATGGTATATCATCTGCAAATAGTGCCATTTTTACTTCTTTCTTACCAATTTGGATGCCTTTTATCACTTTTTCTTGTCTGATTACTGTGACTAGAACTTTCAGTACTATGCTGAATAAAAGTAGCAAGAGTGGTCATCTTTGTCTTGCTCCCAATCTTAGAGAAAAGGCTCAGTTTTTCAATATTGAGTGTGATGTTAGCTGTAGGCTTTTCATATGTGTCTTTTATTGTGTTGAGGTGTATGCCCTATAAATCCCCTTTGTTGAGAGTTTCTGCCATGAATGGATATTGTATTTTGTCAAATACAGTGGCATTTGCTGAGATGATTATATGGTTTTTATCCTTTCTCTTGTTAAAGTGATGTATCATGCTGACTGAATTACAAATATTGAATACCCTGGCATCCCTGGAATAAATTCTACTTGCTTATGGTAAATGACTTTTTTTAATATATTGCTGAATTCAGTTTGCTCATACCTTGTTGTCGATTTTTCCGTCTGTGCTCATCAGAGATACTGGCCTGTAGTTGTCTTTTTTATAGTGTCTTTGTCTGGTTTTGGTATCAGGGTAATGGCAGCCTTGTATAGTGAATTTGGAATTGAAAAAAATAGATGTTAACTCTTCTTTATTTAAAAAAAATTTTTTAAAGATTTTATTTATTTATTTGACACGGATAGAGACAGTGAGAGAGGGAATACAAGCAGGGAGAGTGGGAGAGGGAGAAGCAGGCTTCCCGCTGAGCAGGGAGCCTGACGTGGGGCTGAATCCTAGGACCCTGGGATCATGATCTGAGCCGAAGGCAGGAGCTTAACAACTGAGCCAGCCACCCAGGCACGTAGCTCTTCTTTAAATGTTTGGTAGAATTGACCTGTGAAGTTGGCCCATGACTTTTGTTTGTTGGGAGTTTTTTTTTTAACTACTGACTGAATATCTTTAGTAGTAATCAGTCTGAATATCTTTAGTAGTAATCAGTCTGTTCATATTTACTATTTGTTTCTGATTATTTTGGAAGATTATATGTTTCTAGGAATTTTTTTTTTTTTTTAAGATTTTATTTATTTTTCTGACAGGGAGAGATCACAAGTAGACAGAGAGGCAAGCAGAGAGAGAGAGGGAAGCAGGCTCCCTGCCGAGCAGAGAGCCCGATGCGGGGCTCGATCCCAGGACCCTGAGATCATGACCTGAGCCGAAGGCAGCGGTTTAACCCACTGAGCCACCCAGGCGCCCCTGTTTCTAGGAATTTATCCGCTTTCCAGGTTGTCTGATTTGTTGGCATATATATATTCATAATATTCTCTTAAAATCCTTAGTATTTCTGTGGTGTTGGTTATTTCTCTTCTTTCATTTCTGATTTTGAGTCCTGTCTCTTTTTTGTCCTGATGAGTCCTGCTAAACATTTATCAGTTTTGTTTTATCTTTTCAAAGAATCAATTCCTGGTTTCATTGATCTTTTCTGTTTTTGTTTTTTTTTTTAAGTCTCTATTTCATTTATTTCTGATCTAGTCTTTATTATTTCCTTGTAGCTTTTAGCTTTGGGCTCTGTTCTTTTTCAAGCTTTCAGGTGTAAGGTTAGGTTGTTTGAGGGTTGTTCTGTTTTTGTTTTTCCCCAAGAGAGGCCTGTTTTGTTATGAACTTTCTCTTAGAGCTGTTGTGGCTGACGTCTGTTTGCTTTCAACCCGGTTGACTGCATTGACTCAGTTTTCCTGCTGTGGGCTTGCTGGACAGAGTTCTGTCCGTGCATTGTTGAGGAGTCTGTCTGAAGCCTCTCCAGATAGACAGGGTCCTCAGTCATGCTAGCTGTCTGCACTTAGTCTATCTCCCCAGCTACAGGCCCACCAAAGGTTTTGTTTGTGCTCTGCCACCTGAGAGGTTTTGGTTGGTGGGTGGGTCAGCAGTCAGAGCAGATGTCTGCAGTTTGTCTGTTTCTGCCTGCATGGCCGGCTACAAGGTTTGGTGCTGGAAGTGTGCACACTGATTTATGTGGTTATCTTCTCCTCTCCCCAGGGTAGGAGTCACTTTGGAGCTCCCGAAGTTAAGCCTCACTGGTTTTCAAAGCCAGATGTTGTGGAGACTTGTCTTCCTAGTGTGGGTACCCTGTGCATGGGGTGTCTCGTGTAGGGTACAATCCTCTTGCTGTCTGTGCTTCTCAGTGTCTCTGCCATTTGTCATTACTCTCCCCTGGGGTGTTGGTTTTCACCCACCTCTCTGCTCCTCCTACCCTTTTCAAGGTGGCCTCCTCTCCAGGATGGTCTGTTCTGCCAGTCTTCAGGTCGTGTTCAGAGTTGGTTGCACAGATGAAGCTGTTATCTTCGTGTGTCTGATGGATGATATGAGCTCAGGATCCTTCTACTCTGCCATCTCCCTCACAGTGCACACACATACACTTCTCAGCCGTTTGTTGAGCCAGGATCCAAGTAAGAGACATATATGTAGGCTCTTTCTCTTTACCTTTCCCCCCATCCGTTGTTTTTACCTTATTACTTATTTAATCTTCTCTGTAACTGTGAAAAAGATAGTATTAGTTCTGTTTACGAAGGAGGAAGCTGAGGTCCTGAGAGGTTAAGGAATTTGCTTAGCATCACAGAGTTTAGTGAGTACCTTTAGCTGAAAATCAGCCCAAGCTTACTGTCTCCGAAGCCAATGTGCCTTTATGGAGTTAAAAGACTGGATTTGGGCACCTAGATTTGTCATTTGGTTAAGTGTCCCAGCTCTTGATTTCATCTCAGGTCATGATCTCAGGGTATGAGATTGAGCCCTGTGTCAGGCTCTGCACTGGGCGTGGAGCCTGCTTAAGATTCTCTCTCTCCTTCTGCCTCCCCTACCCTTCCAAAAAAAAAGACTTTGGATTCAAACTTTGACAAAACAGAGGAGTCTCCATGACATTTTACTAGCTGTCTGCCCTCTCTCACCCAAGTGTTCACAGTCCAAGGATTCCTGAATTAGGTGGCTAAGGAGCATACTAATTTTTGTCTAGTTTCCTATATGTAAGAGGAACTTCGGGCTCATCTACCCCAGGGTGTGAGAGGAAATCAAGGGGTGTTCGTCCAACAGCTCCCAGTTTAACCAGAGCAACTCCAGAAAAGTCCTTTTCTTTCTGCTTCCTTTAACCTCTCTCCTAAGAGAAGTTCTGAGGTTGCAGTCATAGTGTACTGAAGGGCACTGTTCACTGCGGTAACCACTAGGCACAGGTAGATATTTCCATTTTAATTTAAATTATTTAAAATTAAGTAAAATTGAAAATCAGTCCCTCAGTCACACTGCCCACATTTCAAATGCTTAGTATTCACATGTGGCCGGCCAGTGACAGTTGTATTGGATCCTGCAATATAGAACACTTCTACCATTGCGGAAAGTGGTTAGTCCTGAAACGTAGTGTGTGGAGGTAGTCATGTGTGTTTCAGCCTTATGTTAAAATTGTGGGGGTAGCTTTCAGAGTGATCCCAGATTTAAATTATGAAGTTTGAGAGTAGAGGGTGGGAAAATACCAGGCTTTGGGACCCTGAATAACGAGCATTTTGTGAGGTTAGAACAGTGAAAATAAGGGGGAGGGATTCCTGATAGCTACTACAAAACCTGGTACCTTTTTCCCACCTGCCAGACCCACAGTCCACACAAAAATCACAAGGATTGCCAGAAACCCTGGATGAATGATTGCTTTTATCTTTGTAGAAATGTAAATTAATCCTACCACAAGCTCTCCCTATTAGTTGAGTGACTGGTTTCAGTTTGGGTCTAAAAGGTAAGGGGCATTCATTTATTTTTTTTCTGAGTATAATGGTATATTCTGAGTATAATGAGTATGACTCTAGAGCTTGACTCTTAAGATTTGTGAATTTTAACTCTTTAATTTTCGTATCCCCTTACTGGGGTGCTGTCAAAGAGAAAGAGAGCCAGACATATGTTAAAGGTAGCAAGACAGATTTCATTTAGAGAGACTGCAGCAGAAATTGAGTTCAGGGCGCCTGGGTGGCTCAGTGGGTTAAGCCACTGCCTTCGGCTCAGGTCATGATCTCAGGGTCCTGGGATCGAGTCCCACATCGGGCTCTCTGCTCAGCAGGGATCCTGCTTCCCTCTCTCTCTCTCTGCCTGCCTCTCTGTCTACTTGTGATCTCTCTCTGTCAAATAAATAAATAAAAATCTTTGAAAAAAAAAAAAAAAAAGAAATTGAGTTCAGATCTACTGAAACAAAAGGTGAGAATCTTTTTATTTAATTTTCAAAGATTTTATTTTTTTATTTGACGGCGAGACCGCGAAAGAGGGAATACAAGCAGGGGGATTGGGAGAGGACAGGCTTCCTGCCAAGTAGGGAGCCCGATGCCGGATCCCAGGATGCTGGGATCATGACCTGAGCCGAAGGCAGATGCTTAAGGACTGAGCCATCCAGGCACCCCAAGAACCTTTTTAAATGCTGGAATGTACTAAAGGAAAAGTACTGAAGATGTTAGGTTGGTCAATGTGATTAGGCCATCTGTGTTTGCTAATTGATGTTTATCAAAGTTAAGACTTCTACTGTCCCACAGAGACTGGGAGACAAGGGCCCTATTCTTCCTGATTACGTTTCAAAGGGATGGCTCCCCAGTTCTTGAGAAAAGAGATTTCTGGGTTGTAGAAGATCTATATCTCAAGGGTCAGAGAAGGGGTTTATAACTGCAGGTTTTCTAAAGTAAATGCTCTAAGCAAAGTGAAGTCAGGGACCTATAGTCAGGTTTACGGGAGAACAAACAGTAAGTTTTGAGGGGAGCATTGAGCCTTCTCAGGCAGGCATTTTAAGGGGGTAAGGGTGATCCTAGGGACATGGCCTTAAGCTGATAAAAGCTTTGTGATGGGAGAAGTTGATGGGAGTTGTTTGTCCTGAGAGTTTGCAGTTCTCAGTACCTGGATAACGTTTTATATACAAAATTTCATGACCTGGACATTTTGGGGAATGATGAGGCTGGAATTTAATCCCTTCTTGGGAAGGGGAAAAGAACCTTCAGTGAAGGGAATAAGGCATTGTTTGGGGAGCTGTCAGGAAGTGGACTTAGAGGACCTGAGAAAGCTGCCTTGGATTTTATTTTGTTTTTTAACTCCAAGATGAATAGTATGAACCAGTGTAATCGACAGGAAGGTGAGAGATCACTGTTAACTGTAAAATACAAAAAAGCTTTTTGGAAGAGGAAGAACTTGAGCTGAACCTTGAAGAATGATGGGTAGGCTTTTCTTGGTTTAGCATTTTATTATGGTATATCTGTGAAACCCCATCAGATTTCCATAAAAATAAATTATAATCTCACAATTGGATTAGTTATTTTTAAATATTTTTCTTTAAAAACATGGCTCAAAGTAGGTATTTCTCTTTTTTGACTCTAGATTTCTGGATTGGTTTTCAGCCAGATCGCTTCAGATTAACATGTTCTAAAGAGCCTCCACATTTTTGCACAATCAGTTCTCTGCCTAAAATCTTCCAACCCCCACCCGCATTATGCACCTTCAGGGAATTGACCCAGATGAAGAAGTGCCCTTTCTTTGCTCCTGTAGTACAGTATTTTCTGTTTTTTCTCTCCTATTATAGCTCTTAGTTTGTTGTAATTCATTTGTAATGTCAACCCCCTAGTATAGTGTCTGGCCCCTAGAAGATAACCTAATGTTTAATTAATAGATGTGGTTAAATAGTAAGCTCTGAAATGTGTTTTCCAGTGTTAAGAACTCAGCTATCTTACGTGCATAGGTATAATACGTATTTGTTAACTGAATTTTTATTTGTTCTTAGATGGCATTAAGAGGATCTGCGCCAGTGACAGTTATACCTCTTCCTGGAGAGCAAGGACAGGTTCAGGGGGTCATCCAGACAGCTCAGTCTTCTGTAATTCACCCACCACACGTGCAAACGGTACAAAAATTCAAAGACTTAGTGGTTGAGAGAGGGGACTTTTATACCCTGAGTCTCTGGACACAATGAAGTTGTTGTAGTTGCAATATTATAAACCAGGATAATAAAGTTGTCTTAGAAATTAGACGGTAGGACAAATGAGGCAAATAGAAAAGTTTGCGAGTTTCTATTTTCATGTATTGACTACGCAGTGAAAAAGTAAGACAATTTGGGGGGAAGTTATTGCTCAGAAATGAGACCTCCTTAAGGGAAAACACCTTTTTGTCCCAGTGGTATCTTTCATGAAAAGGAGAATTCTGAAGCAAGGGCGGTGGTGTTAGTGTCGGCAAAGGAAGAAAAATGCGTCCCTTGTGTTTTGTGGAGGTCAGATAGAGTTCTCTCTAGTAGAGGCAAGTTCTTACTTAGGTCTCTCTACCTTCGTATTACCAGTTGAGAGCAGTAGAAAGGAAAGCAATCCCGGGTTCTTTTTTCTTTCTACTCTTTCTCCCCATTTTATCTTCTGGCTCCCTGGGTCTCTGATGCGTTTGGTCATTCCTCATTTTTTCCTGCTGACTACTTATAAAGTACCTGGCTCTGTTGTCTGCTCTACGGCTGTGTCTTGAATGTGGTTTTCCTGTACAAAAGGTGGCTACTGCATGGATTTTTGAGTTTTATATGAAGATTTTCCTCTTGCTTGCCAGTGCTGTCATTAAAAAGAAATACTTGATCTTAGTTATAGAAGTAATCTCTTAGTTCCAGAAATTATTTTCTGGAGTTCAGTAGGAGACTTTGGAGTAAATACAGGGACAGTGAGAACAGTTAAAGGTTTAGGTTAGATTGGTATATCCATGATGCTTGAGGAAATACTATAATATAATATCCGTTACTATTGGTTAATTATTACAGGTCGTGACCAGTTCATGCTTTTCTACCAAAAGATACAGATTTAATATAAGATATAAATAAGATATAAACAGTTGCACACTAGAACTTGTTTTTGAAGGAGATTATAGAATATAAAACAAATTTCCCTGGAAACTTAAGATGTAAGTCTGATTCCTATAGGGGAAGGCTTTCTGTAGATAGTAATGTAGAACACTGATTTGTTAGTGTCCTTTCTGGAAGCCTGTTTGGGTTATTTTATTTTTTAAAATAAAGATGAAGTCAGGTGTCACAGTGCAACTTTGGATTAATGTTGGGGACTTTTAATATATTTTAGAAGTTGAAAATAACTTGTTTTCTTAATAGTAAGAATGTTGTAACAAATTTGCTTGCGGTTATTGTGCTGACACATTTTTAAAGGGCTTATTATTAATAGTTACCATTTAATATGTGCTTGCTATATGCCAGGCGCTAAGTCCTCTACATGTATTAACTCATTTAATTATCAAGTGAAATAAGGCCTAATAATTAGTACAGATTTCTGAATTGCATGTTTATATCCACCCTTGCCAGTGACCGCCATCTTGCTAACCCTAATGAGCTGTTCTCAGTCCGTGTTTCACTTTACCTGTTAGCATCACTTGACATAGTTGATCATTCTTTTTAATACACTGGTTTTGCTAGCTCTCTAGGGTATGTCACTTATCTGGTATTCTTCCTGTCTCAGTGGTGGCTTGTTCTTGGTCTTACTTGCACGTTCCTCCCCTTCCTCCCCACTATTAATGTGTTCCTGGGTTTTGTCCTTGGTTCTCTTCTCTGTATATTGAGCTCATCCAATCTTATGGCTTTAAGGATTTCTTTTTTTTTTTTTTTTTTTTTTTTAAAGATTTTACCCATTTATTTGACAGACAGAGATCACAAGTAGGCAGAGAGGCAGACAGAGAGGTGGGGGGAAGCAGGCTCCCCGCTGAGCAGAGAGCCAGATTCGGGGCTCGATCCCAGGACCCTGGGATCATGACCTGAGCCGAAGGCAGAGGCCTTAACCCACTGAGCCACCCAGGCGCCCCTGGCTTTAAGGATTTCTAAAGAGCTCTCCCAAGTTTATATGTCTAGCCCAAGACCTCTCCCTGACTCAAAGGCTTGTATATTTGGCAGTCTCTGCAATGTTATTATCTAATAATTTGAAAATTGTTGGATTTATAATAGTGCTTCAAAGTTGGCATGTCCAGAATCCAAATCAGATTATTGATTTTTTTAAAAAACGGAGTAATGTGTACCAGTTTAGAAACAGTGGAAATCAGAGACTGGTCTTTATAACTCTAGTAAAATAGCATTGCTTTATTTTAGGGATAGACTTTCTTCTTGCTTCTGAGCATGCTGTACTGTATGTTCCTTTAAGTAGTTTGGGTCTCTGAAATAAATGTTGCTTTTTCTTTCAGACCTTAGATTTAATGACAAATGAATTTGTTTGGCAGGAGACAGATCATATTTTCTGAGAGTAAAAATTAAATTGTTTTCCACCTGCATTGTTCATCACGGTAAAACCAGTTCTGTTTTTCAGGTATCATCTTTATCAGAGAGTGAGGAGTCTCAGGACTCATCAGACAGTATAGGCTCCTCACAGAAAGCTCACGGGATCCTAGCACGGCGCCCGTCTTACAGGTGAGTACTCCACCTTTCAGAGCCTGCACGTGTGATACCACACCAGCAAGTTGGAGTGGTGTTGTGCAGAGCAAAGTGTATAAAGAGGGAGCATGTGTCTGTGTCATGTGGGAAATGTTGAGAGATCTGAGCCAGATTATGAAGGGCCAGATTGCTATCCTGAAGAGGAATTTAGTCTTATCTTCTGGCAGAGTACTAGATTGCTGTATTTACTTTTATTTTTTTTATTATTTTTAATTTTTTTTAAGATTTTATTTATTTATTTGACAGACAAAGATCACAAGTAGGCAGAGGCAGCCGGAAAAAGCAGGCATAGAAGTAGACAGAGAGAGAGGGGAAGGCGGCCCCCCGCTGAGAAGAGAGCCCGATGCGGGGCTCGATCCCAGGATCCTGAGATCATGACCTGAGCTGAAGGCAGAGCCTTTAACCACTGAGCCACCCAGGCGCCTCTGTATTTACTTTTAGATAGTTAACTTTAAGAGCTGTGTGAAAGAAGGACTGTAGACTTAAGGAACCGAACTAGCTTCTGTTCCCTTTCTTAGCTTCCTAACTCTGGGCCTTTGTCCCATTGCTGAAGTACATTTTTCTGCATTCTTTGTAACTCCTGCACATACTTTAAGCCTTATTTCTTCCTGGAAGTCTTCTGATTACCTTCTTTCCAATTCCTAAGACCAAGTTAGGCCTTTCTTTGGTGGCGTTTCTTTTAATGACCCCTGTTTTACAGTATTTAGCTCCTCCTGTTGGAATACCAGCTAATAATACATGGGCCAGAGGTGCCTTTGCTGGCTCAATCAGAAGAGCATGCGACTCTTGGTCTTGGGGTCGTGAGTTCAAACCCCATGTTGGGTAAAGAGATTATTAAAAAGAAATAAACTTAAAAAAAAAATACATGGGCCATGCTCTTAAATAATTTTTTGCATTGTAGAGCGACCATGTAAGAGTAGATGCTCAGCGACTACTTGTGAAAACAGCTAGAAGGTAGGAAGAAAGGGAGACAGAAAAGGATGAAATGCTGTCTTTGAAAGCATATAAACAAATGCAGTTAAGATTTTAGATATAAAAGAACACTGTTTAGGGTATAGTTATTCCTGCCTGGTGGAATAAATAGGAAAGATTTCATAAAAGATGTCATTTGGATCACCAGCAATCTGAAAAATTTAGGGATGGGGAGAAGTTTGGTAGCAGGAGAAGGGCTTCGGCTGAGGAACAGTGTAATCACAGTATGATATGAAAGAGGTTGGCCCGTTTTGGAAATTGGGAACTTAAGGAAGAGGAGGTTTAGCAAGAAAAGGTAAACAAGAGCCAAATTTCTTCGAACCTTATTACCATGTTAAGGAATTTGGACTCTATTGAATAAACGGTTAACGAACAGACAAATTTTGTCTCTGAATTTGGGGGGGTGTTGAAGAAGAAACCCCACTTAAAATGAGCTTATAACCTGAAATTATAAAAAGTTGAAACAAATCCATTTTTAGCAAGCAGCAGGAGATACATAAATAGAATGAAACTACCAAAGAACTTCAGAGAGTAAAATAAAATTGCTAAAAACTATTGAGGAATTCTAAGTGTTATACAACAGATTAAGTATAATTAAGAGAATTAGGGACCTGGGAGTTTTCCTCCAAGTAAGTGACCTAGAATGTCGAAGAGCACTGCCAGCAGCTTTTCTTTAATGACTGAAGTTTCTTTCTTTTTTTTTTTTAAAGATTTTATTTATTTATTTGACAGATCACAAGCAGGCAGAGAGAGAGGAGGAAGCAGGCTCCCTGCTGAGCAGAGAGCCCGATGTGAGGCTTGATCCCAGGATCCTGGGATCATGACCTGAGCCGAAGGCAGAGGCTTTAACCCACTGAGCCACCCAGGCACCCCGTGACTGAAGTTTCTAAAACTTGAATCTGTCAGCTTCAAAAAGCAAGGTCCCAAACAAGATAAACAAATCTAGATGTAACTTACTAAGTAAAACTGGAGAACAGCAAAGATAACAATAAGATCTTAAAAGCTTTTGGGGGGGGGAAAAAAAAGATTACCTAGAAAAGAATGACCATTAGACTGACAACAGGTTTTTTTTTTTTTTTTTTTTTTTTTTTGTTTTTTTTTGTTTTTCTTTTTAAAGATTTTATTTATTTACTTGACAGGCAGAGAGAGAGGAGGAAGCAGGCTCCCCGCCGAGCAGAGAGCCCGATGCAGGGCTCAATCCCAGGACCCGGGGATCATGACCTGAGCCGAAGGCAGAGGCTTTAACCCACTGAGCCACCCAGGTGCCCCTTATTTGAGAGAGAGTACACATGTGTACATGCACAGGCAGGGGGAGGGATAGAGGGAAAAACAGATGCCCCCTGAGCAAGGAGCCCAGCATGGGGCTTGATTCGAGGGCTCTGGGATCATGACCTGAGCTAAGGCAGATGCTTAACTGAGAGCCACCCAGGTGCCCCTAGAAAATATTTAAATGACAAGAGAAAGTATCTCTCAGTTTAGAACTTTATACCCAACTGAAAAATCACTCTAATGGTGAAATAAAAATCATTTCAAACCAATTTAGGAAATTACTAAAGGGTATAACCTCAGGAAGAAGAAAATTCCATCCAAATGGAAGGAATGTGAATATAAGGGAAAATGGTGAGCTAACAGATGCACTGACTTTTGACTTTTGTAAGAACTGTTGATTTTTAGAACGATAAGAATAATCAATTTTGGTAGCTTAAAAACAAAATACAGGGGCACCTTGGTGGCACAGGCAGTTAAGCATGTGACTCTTGGTTTTCGGCTCAGGTCGTGATGCCAGGGTCATGAGGTTGAGCCCTGCTCAGCGCTGAGTCTGCTTGGGAGTCTCTCTCCCTCTGTTCCTCCCATTCCTTGTGTTCGCTCTCTCAAATAAATAAATAAATGATAATTTTTTTTTTAATGCAAGGACTTTTAAAAGGCAGAAACATGTGCTTACTTATACGGTATTGATTAGACTTAACCTTAGATTATTGGAGGCAGTCTCCAAACAAGGGGGCTTTCCCAGCACAAAACAGCTCCTGGATAAAATGCTTGGTAATACATTGTGCATTTATAGGAAATAATAAAAATATCACAGTAAACACAAAAATCGTATTCATAATATAAAATTTAGTCTAATTGGCTTTATTAAATAATTCATGAATTGGATAGCATCCCATTTAACAAGTAGAAGGGAGCTTTGAGGAGCTATACAAAATGGAAGGCTTCAGGGTGCCTGGACAGCTCAATCAGTTAAGCATACAATTCTTGATTTCAGCTTAGCTCTTGATTTCAGGGCCACCCCCCCTGCCCCCCGCATTGTCCCCACGCTGGGCATGGAGCCTACTTACAAAAGGGGGCTGGGGAGCAAAATGGAAGTTTTCTATATAGGAAGGAGGGTGGGGCAAGAGTTAGAAGTGAAAGGATTGTTCCAGTCAAGGTCTCTTTCCCTTAGGGGAAATTGCCAGGGGTTCTTAGCATGCAGATTCTAGAATCTTTCTTGGGGGGATGGAGAGGACCCATATGACAAATTACCTCACTGATCCTCATCTGAAAATTTCTGACTGACTAGTTGTGACTACATTTATGTGGGAGGAGGCTGAGACTGCAGTTAGATTAAGTATTAAGTCCAAGTTTAGGCACTTGGCCTAAGTGATGCCATTTTGGGCCTTTGGTTTTCTTTTTAACAGCTCCTTTCTTTTGATCAGACTCTGCTTAACTGAGATGTGATCAAATTTTAACTCATTAGTTCTGCTCTCAGCACTGGAACGTTCTTGTAGTTTTTGTTTTCCCTTTGTGTGATATCCAGACTTCTTTTTTTCTTCTTCTTCTTAATCTTTGTGATAGTCACAGGTCACAGCTTCAGGTTCACATTGCTTTGTGTTTCAGTCTTTCTTTCTTTCTTTCTTTCTTTCTTTATTTATTTATTTGAGAGTGAAAGGAGGCGGAGCAGAAGTAGGGTCCCCGCTGAGCAGGGAGCCTGATGTGGGGCTTGATCTCAGTGTCCTGAGATCATAACCTGAGCCAAAGGCAAACAGTTGGGCACCTGGGTGACTCATTTGGTTAAGCGACTGCCTTTGGCTCAGGTCATGATCCCGGAGTCCCGGGATCGAGTCCTGCATTGGGCTCCCAGCTCCATGGGGAGTCTGCTTCTCCCTCTGACCGTCTCCCCTCTCATGCTGTCTCTCACTCACTCTCTCAAATAAATAAATAAAATCTTAAAAAAAAAAAAAAAAAAGGCAAACGGTTAACTGAACCTGAACCCAGGTGCCCGTTACATTTCAGTCTTAAGTGAGAGCATTTATTTGGTGGTAAGCAGCTATGAACAGCCCTTCAGAGCTTTTGAAAGGGCACCTTGGGTGGCTCAGTCGTTAAGCCTCTGCCTTCGGCTCAGGTCATGATCCTGGGGTCCTGGGATCGAGCTCCGCATCAGGCTCCCTGCTCCACAGGAAGCCTGCTTCTCCCTGTCTCACTGTCCCTGTCAAATAAATAAATAAATAGCTTTTGAGAGAATACAGTGCACACAGGAGATTGTTGTGATTACTCTAAGTAGAATAATTGACAGTATTTGAAGTGCATCTTAGAGCTATGGTCCCCAAGACCTAAACCAATCAAAAATAAGTCAAAGAAAGAACCTCATGGAAGGAGTTACCTTTTTTTTTTTTTTTTTAAGATTTTATTTATTTGACAGAGATCACAAGTAGGCAGAGAGGCAGGCAGAGAGAGAGGGAGAAGCAGGCTCCCTGCTGAGCAGAGAGCCAGATGCGGGGCTCAATCCCAGGACCCTGGGATCATGACCTGAGCCAAAGGCAGAGGTTTTAACCCACTGAGCCACCCAGGTGCCCCTGGAAGGAGTCACCTTTTAAGGCAAATGTCTTGTTCTGTGATTTTTTTTTAAGATTTTATTTATTTATTTGACAGAGAGAGATCACAAGTAGGCAGAGAGAGAGGAAGGGAAGCAGGCTCCCCGCTGAGCAGAGAGCCCGATGCGGGACTCGATCCCAGGACCCTGAGATCATGACCCGAGCCAAAGGCAGCGGCTTAACCCACTGAGCCACCCAGGCGCCCCTTGTTCTGTGATTTTTGTAATTGACTTTCAGCTTCTCCAAAAGTGTTAATCCAGGCCCAGAAGCAGGTGGTGTTGGCTACAGCATAGACGACACCTTGCTTAGCTAAAAGATGTATCAAGAGCTATTCTGTTATCGAGGATAACTTTGGCTAGAGGGTTTGCTATTGCTTTAGCAACAGATAATGCAATTAAAGTATGAAGGGTTTTTTTTTTTTTAAGATTTTATTTATTTATTAGAGAGTGTGAGCAAGGGTGAGGAGGTAGAGGAAGAAGCAGACTCCCCATTGAGCCAGGAGCCAGATGTCGGGCTCAATTCCAAAACCTTGAGATCATGACCTGAGCCAAAGGCAGAGGCTTAACCAACTGAGCCACCCAGGCACCCCTGTGAAGTCTTGATCCATCATCTTGGGTGGAAGCAGTCTACCTTGATGTAAGCCACTTCTCCTTGTCAGTTGACTCAGGGGTCTCCAGCATCTGTTTCGGACCAGGTGTCAGGCAGCACCTTCTTCAGCTGTGTTGTGCCCCCACAGCTGCCTTCTGGTTTTGCAGCAGTGTCAGTAGTCAGGAGCACTTGGTAAGGTACTTTCCAGCAGGGCTTTAGAGCTGCGTGTTTCTGTTTTATTTATTTTATAATTTTCCAAAATACTGGTCACCAGGCTCCAGACTGTGACCAACAGGATCCTTCAACCTGTTGATGATAGGCTTTAGTATAAGACATTGAAGATTTCACAGTAACTGGTCATACTAGCATGAGACAACCAGGAATCAGCAGAAAGTCGTATGCCGATAACTGCAGTATCCCAGCGACTGTCTCCTCTGGAAGGAGTTTGAGCAGAGCCCGTGGCAGCACCTTAGGCCAAGGGAGTCCAAGCAGTTTTCTCGAGCTTAGAGCCTTTGAGAATTTCATTAGTTCTTTCCACCTTGCCTGATGATTGAGGGTGACAGGGGCAGTGATAAATTCCAAGATGCTGGGAAGGCCTTTATCAAGGCTTGAGTGATTTGCCTGGTGAAGTAGGTGCCTCAAAGGAACGTATAGCCCAAGCGGGAAACATGTTTTCTAAAGGTTTTGTTCGTTTTCCCCTGCTGCAAGACTAATGCCCTCACACTGGCAAACTTCAGTCTGTCTCCAGAAAACACACACACAATAATAAGAGTATATTGATGACCTGTAGTAGGTGGCAATGAAGTCCAGCGGCAGGTGTTCAGAGTCGTTGGAAGGAGGAGGCTTGAGGCCTCTGGAAACAAAGTTTTTCTAGGATTATAGAAAATTTCCAGGTTAGACATTGATGGTAAACTGTTTCTGCTGTCCTAGAGAAGTTTCCACACCATAATGTCTATTTATAATTTGAGTCTTCTTAAAGATACCATGGTGGGTGAAGAAATGTAAAAACGAATGAATAGATTTGCCAGAAAGTGGGAAAGAACCCAGTGGCCCATCTTGGGTTTCTCATAGCCTTAACTACTCCATCTTAATTTCTCTGATGTAGGAGTAGGCTGTGGGCCATGTTTAAGGACATCATGACAGCAGAAGTCTGGCATTGAAGGGCCATTTTTGCAGAAGCAGAATAAACTTTATCCACATGTGCCACAGTCTTACAGTAGAAAGGCAGCTTAAAATTACTTAATTTGACAGTGCTTACCTTGTAGTTGACATATCAAATAAGCCTAATTAGTTTAACAAATTCTTCTTTGATATTCCAGGTCAAAAATAACTTTTTTTCGAACTTAATTTGGGGGATTCCTGGCTGGCTCAATCAGTAGAGTTTGTGATTCTTGATCTCAGGATCATAAATTCAAGCCCCATGTTGGGTGTAGAGATTCTTAAAAATAAAATCTTTTTTTAAAACTTTAATTTTGGGAAGTTTTTCAAAAATATGAAAACTTTTGGGGCACCTGGGTGGCTCAGTCAGTTAAGCGTCTGCCTTGAGCTCAGGTCATGATCCCGGAGCCCCAGGATCGAGTCTCACATAGGGCTCTCTGGAAGCCTGTTTCTCCCTTTATCTCTGCTCCTCCTGCTTACCCCACTGCCGTGTGCAGTCTTGGCTCACTCTCTCAAATAAACAAAATCTTAACTATGTATATAGAAACATTTGAAAAGGAAAAGAAAACCCTATTTCTTTAAAAGATTTTTTATTTATTTGAGAGAGAAGGAAAACCCTATTTTTGAAAGTTTTTTTTATTTTATTTTTTTTGTTAGAGCACACACGCAGGGGGAGGGGCAGAGGGAGAGAGAATCTCCAGCAGGTTCCCATCAAGCAGAGCCCAAGAGCTCCATCCCACCAACCCAAGACTGTGACCTGAGCCAAAACCAAGAGTTGGACGTTCAACAGACTGAGTCCCCCAGGTGCCCCTCAAAAATAGGTTTTAAAGCACTTGCCTAAACAGAATCATAGGTCATTATGAAACTTTAAAAGGTAAAGAAATTTTCACAATTTTACCAATATCAGACTAGAGAGAAAACCAAATTCTAATTTTGCACCGTTACTTTTTTTTTTTTTTTTTTAAGATTTTATTTATTTATTTGACAGAGATCACAAGTAGGCAGAGGGAGAGGAGGAAGCAGGCTCCCCGCCGAGCAGAGAGCCTGATGCGTGGCTCAATCCCAGGACCCTGGGATCATGACCTGAGCCGAAGGCAGAGGCTTTAACCCACTGAGCCACTCAGGCGCCCCTGCACCGTTACTTTTGATATTAAAACTCATTTTTTAAAAATAAATGTATTTTAATCTTAACGAGCTGGACCACACATTCCTTTTCAAAGATTCCTCTGCCACAAAACTTCTAGAACTTTTTTTTCCTCCATTGTGATTTTGTCCTATGTTTTTCTTCCTTAGACAACCATTCTCATTTTAGGACCAGAAAAAAAAAACGTGTATTTCTCCTTCACTGAAAGCCTATCCTACTATCCTGGTATATGGAGATGTTTTCTTTATTATTAGTTTTAGTTACACATATTAATTAGAATTCTTAACCTTTAGAAGCCTTAATTCCTAGTGAAAACTAAGAAGTAACTGTGAACTGTTATAAGCATTCTTTAAATTTACAAATTAATACATTTCAAAATTTTCAAAAGCATATCTTTAAAATTTTTCCAGTGTAGCATTAACATATCTAAGTATCTTTTAGTCTCTCTGTAATAAGCCAGAAGTAGATAAACCTTTGTTGCAGTATTTTGTCTTACTTGGAATGATTTAGATATTTACTGAGTTTAGGTTTTAACTCATTTAATCTAATTCAGTAAAACTTTGAAAGCTAATCTTAAACTTTAAGATTTAAACCCCCCCCCCAATAAATGGGGAAAACTATTTAAAAGCCTTGGAGGCATTTTTTTTTTAAATTTTATTTATTTATTTCACAGAGAGAGATCACAAGTAGGCAGAGAGGCAGGCAGAGAGAGAGAAAGAGGAGGAAGCGGGCTCTCCGCCAAGCAGAGAGTCCGATGTGGGACTCGATCCCAGGACCCTGAGATCATGACCTGAGCTGAAGGCAGAGGCTTTAAACCACTGACCCACCCAGGTGCCCCGGGAAAACTATTTATATTGACCTAATATCACTGAAAAGTTCAATTATAAATTTTTATCTTGCATACATCTATTTAATTTGTCTTTAATAATTATGTATAGATTATCTACAAAAACTTCATTAAACATTAGACAAAGCCAGCCATTATCCTAAGCTATTATTTTTTGTTGACAGAATAAGAGATAACAGGGACCTACACAGACTAAGTTTCCTATTTATTTATTTATTTATTTATTTGACAGAGAGAGAGAGAGAGAGAGATCACAAGTAGACGGAGAGGCAGGCAGAGAGAGAGAGAGGGAAGCAGGCTCCCCGCTGAGCAGAGAGCCTGATGCGGGACTCGATCCCAGGACCCTGAGATCATGACCTGAGCCGAAGGCAGCGGCTTAACCCACTGAGCCACCCAGGCGCCCCATAAGTTTCCTATTTAATGTGGATGATTCTAAAGACCTGTCTGTCCACACAGCCTTGCCCCTTTTGTTTTTTTCTTGATAAGAATTACCTCCATTAAGCATCTGCCTTTGGTTCAGGTCATGATCCCGAGGTCCTGGAATCAAGCCCCACATTGGGTTCCCTGTTCAGCAGGGAGCCTGCTTCTCCCCCGTACCCACCCCATGTTTGCTCGTCTTGCTTATGCTTCCTGTCGGTATCTTTGTCTCACTTTCTCTCTCAAATAAGAATTACCTCCATTAAATTTGTATTTTATTTTATTTATTTTTAAAGATTTTATTTATTTGACAGAGAAAGACACAGCGAGAGAGGGAACACAAGCAGGGGGAATGGGAGAGGGAGAAGCAGGCTTCCCGTGGAGCAGGAGCCTGATGTGGGACTCGATCCCAGGACCCTGGGATCAAGACAGTTGAGCCACCCAGGCGCCCCTGATTTTGTATTTTATTTTATTTTATTTTTTAAAAGATTTTATTTATTTGACAGAGAGAAATCACAAGTAGGCAGAGAGGCAGGCAGAGAGAGAGGAGGAAGCAGGCTCCCCGCGGAGCAGAGAGCCCGATGCGGGGCTCGATCCCAGGACCCTGAGATCACGACCCGAGCCGAAGGCAGAGGCTTTAACCCACTGAGCCACCCAGGCGCCCCCTGATTTTGTATTTTAAAGAGTGGACTAGATATGAGTTTCTAGAGAAGACCAGATTTAACACTGAACATTTTTAGGTTTTTTATTTGTTTGTTTTTGTTTTACGTAATCTCTACACCCAGTGTGGGGCTTGAATTCATAACCCCAACATCAAGAATTGCTTTACCAAACGAGCCAGCCAAGTACAGATATTTACATTTTAAAGATTTTATTTATTTATTTATTTTTTAAAATTTATTATTTTTTTTAAATCAGGGTGATAGTTAATGGAACAATGTTTCATTTTCTTTCTTTCTTTTTTTTTAAATATTGTATTTATTTATTTGACAGAGAGACACAGCGAGAGAGGGAACACAAGCAGGGGGAGTGAGAGAGGGAGAAGCAGGCTTCCCACCAAGCCGGGAGCCCGATGCGGGGCTCGATCCCAGAATCCTGGGATCATGACCTGAGCCGAAGGCAGACGCTTAATGACTGAGCCACCCAGGCGCCCCAGATTTTATTTATTTATTGGACAGACAGAAATCACAAGCAGGCAGAGAGAGGGGAGGGGAGAAGCAGGCTTCCCGCTGAGCAGAGAGACCGATGCAGGGCTCGATCCCAGGACCCTAGGATCATGACCTGAGCCAAAAGCAGAGGCTTTAACCCACTGAGCCACCCAGGCGCCCCAGATATTTACATTTTAAAGACACAGGAGGAAAATACAAGCTTCTCCTAGAACTTCTGTTCCCCCACACCAGAATTTTTACGTTTGTAAGCCTTTTGAGATAAATAGGGGAGGTTTGGGACTTGGTGGTCTTTGAATTGTTCTTGGAATGACATCTCTGATCCAGTAAAGACTACATTCTTAGAACAAGGACAGCTCTTTCTAATTCCTCAAAAGAATTGGGTTGGCGATTGAAGAACACCAAAGGACTGACACCCCCATCCCCTTTAGGGAAATGTCTTCTTTCCCTCTGGATACGTTTAGCTTAGGGGATAAGGCCTTTAAAAAAAAATTCCACTCAGGGATGCCTGGGTGGCTCAGTAGGTTAAGCATCTGCCTTCGACTCAGGTCATGATGATCCCAGGGTCCTGGGATTGAGTTCCATATCAGGTCCTTACTTACCAGGGAGCCTGCTTTCTCCCTCTGCCTACCGCTCCCCAGCTTGTGCTCACTCACCCATGCTTTCTCTCTCTCTCTCTCTGACAAATAAAATAAATAAAATTAAAAAAAAAAAAAGCCTTTCCGTATCAGCTTCCAGTTTGGCCACATTTCTGATTATAGAGTTACTAAATCCTTTCAAATATCTCATCAGGTGTCAGCTTGGAAAAGAGTAAATATTTCTGGTAACCTTATGGACGCAAATGCCTCTTCAGTGGGAGAGTAAAAGACATTATCTTAGGAAGATCTAGAGTCACTCCCAAAGATAGCCAAAGAAAGAACACTCAGTCTCATGTCCCAGACAGGCAGAAAGCTAAGCCATGTTCTTAGGAGGTAACAAGAAAGACAAAGGATCATTATCTACTGGGTCTGGATTTGGAAACAAAGGGACAAGATTAAGTTTTATTTCCCCTCTTTTAGTTGGTGTCAGGAGATAATCTCTTTATTAAAAAAAAACTCTTTGAGGGTCCTCCTGAGTTTCAAGAAAATTTTCACCTATGGCTTTCAGTTCAGCATTAGCGCAAGGACTAAGAGACTCACCAGTAGCCCCAAGTGGTCTTATTTCCAAAGGTCTCAAATCTCTTCAGGAGAATGGAAAGGCAGTTCAAACAGAAGCTCACTAAGAGGAGTAATCAAAGGACAGATGGGAACATTAGGATTTACATCAGTCTTACAGTCTTGTTTTAGATACCTTTTTGCCATGAATCTTGAATCATGAATCTCATTAAATGAGACTATTTTGGAATTTTGAAATCTTTCAGAGGCGGCTTCTTACCAATTAAACTTTCAAGTGCAAAGGTTCTTAAATGGATGATCTTGTCTAATTCAACCTTCCTCATAACAGTCATAGTAATTCCATGTTGTTTTAGTGAAAAAAAAAAAAATCCTCCTAGGTAGCTGTAACTTCGGGACTATAGTGTTTAGACATAAAATAAGCAGGTGTGCTGGAAGGCAGCACACTCAGCTCTGTAGAAAGAAAGGACCCCATCTGTTTTAACTAGGCCTTTTTCCCATACCCAAACTGATACCTAAGAGGGACTTGCTGTGGGGTTGAGATTCACAGGTTGCTTTACAGTGTACCTCACTGCGTGCAAGTTTTTGTGAGGTCAGTGGGTGAACTACCGTCAGTCTAACCTGTTCTTTGACCAGCTTATACGAGCACTGGGAGTCTTTGAGTTAGGTGGCAAGTGCTCTAACAGCTCTTGAATGCTTTGACCTGTGCCCACCAATTCTTGTGGCTTTCCATTTTCTGAAATCCCCACTAGCTAACCTTTATTTACGTAAAACAAGTCACTGTGGAATGGCCACAGCCAAGAGAATTCTTTGTGTACTAACAGCAATTCCCAGCGTGAACTAAGCCAGCCTATGGACTGGAACTAGGGAAGGATTCCAAGGTGGAATTCCCTTAGAACCTCATTGGTCTAGCCTGACCCGCTAACCCTTTACTAGAAATTCAGATTGGCAGCTGGATACAAAAAGAGCAGAGCTAAAACTGAAAGGGACTTACCAAGGGTCCTCAGATATGGTGAGAAAGACCGTGAACTCTGAAGGGTTTGTGGGGCTCCACACCTGTTTTTTTTGTTGTCCCCAGATGCTGCTAGAAGTTCGCTTTTGATCCTGACACCACCAAATCTGTTAAACAGAATTCAGCCACGTAAATTTGAAGGTCTGATGGGCTTATATAAATAATTCATGAATAATTCATTGCAAGTGGAGGGGAGCTTTGAGGAGCTTTACAAAATGGAAGGCTTTTATGGGAAGAAGAGTGGGGCAGGAAAGTTTTAGCAAATGAAATGGACTGTCCCAGGCAAGGTCTCTTTCTCTTAGTGGGAAGAACCTGGGTTTTTGTTTGTTTGTTTTTCCCTTAAGATTTTATTTATTTGATAGCACAGCAGAAGAAAAGGGAGAAGCACGCTCCCCAGAGAGCAGAGTCCCATTTCAGGGTCTGATCCCAGGACTCTGGGATCATGACTTAAGCCAAAGGCAGAGGCCTAACGGACTGAGCCATCCAGGTGGCCTGGAGCATGGGTTCTTATGATGCAGATTACCCTTCCTTCCTTTGGCGTATGGAAAAGGCCCATGTAGTACTCGCTGGCACTGATCTGAAAACTTCTGGCTAACTAGTTAACACCACATTTCTGGGGGAAGTTGAAACTGCAGTTAGATTAGGTATTAAGTCCTGGGTTGGGGACTCGTCCTAAGTGATGCCATTTGGGGCCCTGGTTTTCTTTTTAACGATACAGGTACATGAGCCAAAGCCAGAGTGGGAAGCAGAAGCAAGCATGAAAACCAAGGTACACCCATTACTTTGGGTCTCCTGCAGGAAGGGACCCTGAACCTGAGATTTCTGTTTTGTTTTGTTTTTTTAAGATTTTATTTTTATTTATTTATTTGACAGAGATCACAAGTAGGCAGAGAGGCAGGCAGAGAGAGAGGGGGAAGCAGGCTCTCCACCGAGCAGAGAGCCCGATGCAAGACTTGGTCCCAGGACCCTGAGATCATGACCCAAGCCGAAAGCAGAAGCCCCAACCCACTGAGCCACCCAGGCGCCCCTGAGATTTCTGTTTTTTTGTTTGTTTGTTTGTTTGTTTTAAGCTTTTATTTATTTGTCAGAGAGAGAGAGAGAGGGAGAGAGAGCAAGCGCAGGCAGACAGAATGGCAGGCAGAGGCAGAGGGAGAAGCAGGCTCCCTGATGAGCAAGGAGCCCGATGTGGGACTCGATCCCAGGACGCTGGGATCATGACCTGAGCTGAAGGCAGCCGCTTAACCAACTGAGCCACCCAGGCATCCCGAGATTTCTGTTTTATGCTGGGATCCCTATAGTAGGCCTCTGAAAGGAAGCTTCCCTAAGTTAAGCTTTCTGGATTACTCTAGATTAGGATCAACCAGATATGAATTCACAGTGAAAAATCATCAAACATACAAGGAACTCCTACCATTGGTAAGAGTCACCTCAGTAAATGCAGGGAAAGTATTTGATAAAATTCAGCACCCATTCATAAATGTTCAGCAGATAAGTAAAATGGGCTTCCCTAGCATTTGGGCAACTGAACTACACATAGGACAGATAATGGCTCACGTCCCAGACCGACCAGTAATTCATGGTACACATAGAGACCAGATCTGAATAACACTGCAAAAAAAGGCTTAGAAAACTGAACTAATGTTGGAACCACAGTCCACTGAATGCTTGTCGGAATTTGTGACCTGGACACAACTAGTTTGATCCAACTAGGTTGAGCCTGCTGAAACAAGAATATCAGATATTCTCCAGAGGGTTTAAACAGGACCCATATCATATCGTAATATTGAAAATGTCCCCAATAACTTGGCATACAAGAGAACGTGGAAAAATCCCAATTGCTTGGGAAGACTGTCAGCAGATGCCATAGATGTTGGAATTATGTGACAAGAACTTCAAAGGAGCTATTATTAAAATGTTCTAAGAAGGGTGCCTGGGTGGCTCAGTGGGTTAAGCCGCTGCCTTCGGCTCAGGTCATGATCTCAGGGTCCTGGGATCGAGTCCCTGCTTCCCTCTCTCTCTCTGCCTGCCTCTCTGTCTACTTGTGATCTCTCTCTGTAAAATAAATAAAATCTTTAAAAAAAAAAAAATGTTCTAAGAAGCGTGAATTCTCCTGAAATGAATGGAAAGATAGGAACTCCTAACAAAAAAGTACAAGATATAAAGAGAACCAAATAGAAATTTTAGAGCCGAGAAATGCAGTAACAAAACCTCACTGGATGAATTCTGTAGGAGACTAAGGATAAGGAGATAGCCAGTTTCAAAGATAGTTCTTTGGAGATGATCCAGTCTAAACAAAAGAGATTAGACAAGCTCACTAATTTCAATAAAGATTACAGAAATTCACTAAGTCCCAGGAATTTGTGAGGCAATACCAAAAGTTCTAACATTTGTGGGTCATAGGAGAAGGAAAAGTGTGTTGCAGAAAAAAATCTTTAAAGAAACAATAGCCGGAACATTCCCATATTTGATGAAACCCACAGATTGAAAAAGCCCAGCAGGGATACCTGGGTGGCACAGTCGTTTAAGTGTCAAGACTCTCCATTTTGGTTCATGATCTCAGGGTCGTGGGATTGAGCCCTGTGTTAGGCCCAGCATGAAGTCTACTTGAGACTCCCTCTCCCTCACTCCCTGGTGCTCATTCATTCTCTCTCTCAAATAAATCTTTTTAAAAAAAGGCTCCACAAATGCTAAGCCATAGATAAACACAAAGAAACCCCTACCCATTCAGGTCATGATCAAACTGCTGATGTAAAGATGAAGCACACTTTTGTGAGCAGCCAGAGAAAAATGACACATTACTTAAAAGGGAACAGTGTGATTCATTAGAGATTTCTCATCAAAACCAAGGAGGCTAGAAGAAAGTGAAACACATTTCTAAAGTGTTAAAAGAAAAAAAAATGGGGGCGCCTGGGTGGTTCAGTGGTTAAAGCCTCTGCCTTCGGCTCAGGTCATGATCCCAGGGTCCTGGGATCGAGCCTCACATCGGGCTCTCTGCTCGGCAGGGAGCCTGCCTCTTCCTCCTCTCTCTCTCTGCCTGCCTCTCTGCCTACTTGTGCTCTGTCAAATAAATGAAAATCTTAAAAAAAAAAAAAAATTAAAAAATTAAAAAAAAAAAATGGATCCAGAATTCTCTGTCTAGTGAAAATATGTCAGAAATGGTAGGTGAGGTCATTATTCTTGGGTGAAAGAAAACCTAGAGCAGTCATTGACAGCAGACCTGCTCTAACGTAACTGCTAAGAAAGCTCTGAAGATAGAAATCTGGAAGGTTAGGAATGAAGAAACAGCAACAGCACGACCTGGGCAAGTATAATGAACTGTTCTCCTATTGAATTCTTTAAACTGTGTTTGGTTGACAAGAAAAGATGGCATTGTCTTGTAGCTTTCAGTGTATGCAGATGTAACATACAAGACAACTACGGGGGCACTGGGGTGGCTCAGGCGGTTAAGCATCTGCCTTCAGCTCAGGTCATGATCCCAGGGTCCTGGGATGAACCCCTCACTGGGCTCCCTGCTCCGAGGGGAGCATGCTTCTCGCTCTGCCTGCCGCCCCTCCCCCGGCTTGTGCTCATACCCTCTGGCAAATAAATAAAAAATCTTAACAAGATTTTTCTAAGTAGACAAGGTATCTATATTATAACTGCTTAGACCAATTACTAAATATTAGGAGATTTAGTCAAATATGATTAATTAAAATGGAGTTCTGAAAAATCTTCAGATAACCCAAAAGAATACAGAAGACTTTTATTTTTAAGTAAGCTCTGTGCCCAACCTGGGGCTTGAACTCACGACCCTGAAAGTCAAGAGTGCTGGGCACCCCCAGAAGACTTTTTAAAAAACAGAAAGCAAGTAATAGGTAGATCAAGTGATAACCAATATTTACATTAAGACATGAATTTAATTCAAAGAGATTATAAAATTATAGACCCATATTCCTCATGAATATAAACACAGAGATCCCTAGCAAAATACGAGCTAAGCAGACCAAATTCAACAATATATAAAAGGCATTATACATGACTATCAAGTAGTATTTTATGCCAGGAATGCAAGATTGGCTCAATATCTGAAAATCAATTAGTGTTATACATATTTATAGAAAAAGAACGAAGAATATATGGTCATCTCAATAGACACCGAAAAAACATTTGACAAATTGAGTACCCTTTAATGATAAAAATGCTCATCAAACAAATAGAAGGGAGCTCTTCAGCCTAATAAAGCCCCTCTGTAAAAGCCTGTAACCAACAGCATATGTTATGGTGGAAGAATGAATGTTTCTTCCTAGGGTCATAAACCCAACAATGCTGTGGACATCTGCTCTCATGACTTCTGTTTAACACTGTATTCAGGCAGTTAGGCAAGAGAATGAAATAAAAGGCATCCAGATTGGAAAGGATGGGATGACATGATTTCATATATAGAAGAAAATGTTAAAGAATCCACTGTAGTAGAGGTAGTTAACGAGTTCATCAAGGTTGCAGGATATATTACCATCTGTCGATTCTTGGTATATGGTACATAGGTGTTTTAATTTCTGTACTTTTCTTTATGCTCAGAATGTTTCATAACTTAAAAGTGAAAAGAAACTGGCACAGTATTCCACAGTCTCTGGTAAGGCTGGCTGCAGAACGCCATGTGGGCATCTGTGAAAGGGATTCTGGAGCTCTGTCCTGACCCACGCCCTCAGCCCTTAGGGACACCAGATGGGAATGTGGATTCAGTAAACCTCTCCAGAGGATTCTGATACGTAAGCAGGTTTAGGAGCCAGCATGCTCATTTTACAGATGCCTAACACGGAGTCCTGTAGGACTGCCACTTCTCTTATTCTCCGTGTGGGACATCTGTTGATATACTCTATGGTTGTATTAGCTCTTATTAGGAAGATTGGTAAGGAGACCACATTGGAGAACCAATTTTCAGCATGTTATAGAAGAGCTGAAGAAACTAAAATTATTTGGTCTCAAATAAAGAACTGTAGCAGTTGTCAAATATTGCAGAGTTAGGGCATGAATATACAGTTAGGGTTAAGCTTAAGTTTCTTAGCTTCATTCACTGGTGGAACCAGCTTTGGATCTAAGTAAGAAAGGGCTTACTAATTGAATGGTTTGCTGTTTGGAAGTTGTGGGTGCCTTATTCCTGGAAATAGAGGCTGTTAGGAATGTTAGGGAATTCCTGCATAGGCTGGAAAGTTGGCATACATAAATGAAAGATCCTTTTTAGTGCTAAAGGCTTTTTTTCCCCTTTGTGACTATTTTTTGTTGCTTCCCCACAAGTATTTCAGTTTTCTGATTTTTCTACAACGAACATAGAATTCTTACGGAAAGATTCTTTCTCTTCTCTTTTTTCCTTTTTTCCTTAGAAACAAATAATTCTTATTTGTCCCTGCACTCCCAGTTGTGTTTTGAAGATCTTTCGTTTCAGATTCAGAAAGAATCCTTCTCTATCCTCGTATTCCTGCTTAAGTCCCATTTTACCAAGTCTGAGGATATCGGTGGAATTATATTTACTTCTTGTTGATACGAACAATTTTATTGGGGCATGTGGCAGGCTCAGTCAGTGGAGCATGCAACTCTTGATCTCGGGGTTGTGAATTCAAGCCACACATTGGATATAGAGATTACTTTTAAAAAGATCATTCATAAATAATTTCACTTATCACTAATACTGTGTGCTTTTTTATAGTAGCATTTTAAATTTTCTTGTTGTTTCTTAGAACTGTGGGCTTCTCACTATAGAGTTGAAGGTTGAAAAAAATTTTTTTTAATTTGGTCTTTTTAAATGAAGGTCACTATTTAGAAAATGAATACTATTCTTGTTAATTAATGAAATACCTTACAATGGAGTCTTCTGTTTTGTAGGGAAAGAGACCTTTCCTACCTCTGTAAGGGGTATTTATTCAGTGACTCTTTTCAGGTAGCCATGAGATAAGGTGTAACGAGCCTGCAGTACACATCATACAGTAGTCTGTGCTAAACTAAAATGGTTCCTTGACACAACAGTTTAGATGTCCAGTAGATGACTAAACTTCTAACCTGAGACTGAAAAAGGTGTAGCAGTTTGTTTTTGTAAAGCTGTCCTCATTACCAATTAATAGAGTTTTATTTTTCACAGAAAAATTTTGAAAGATCTATCTTCTGAAGATACACGGGGCAGAAAAGGAGACGGAGAAAACCCTGGAGTTTCTGCTGTCACTTCTATGTCTGTTCCAACTCCCATCTATCAAACTAGCAGTGGACAGTACAGTACGTATAGGAATGAATTTTTAATGATGGACACACAAAAACTAACTTCGATAAAGAAGTGGTATATAGAAAGACGGTCATGCTTTAATAGTGAGGATAACTGAAGAATAGCATTTTGAGCCAAAAATAATGCAAAGTACTTTTTCTGCATGATCACATTTGCTTCTTACAACAACTTGTGAGATAGGCAGTTACTCAATTATGAGGAAACTGATAAAGCCTTAGAGAGATTAGATAATGTCCCTAAAGTCACATAGCTTATAAGTGATATGCTTACTTTGGATTTTTGACAAATTCATGGAATTGTCTAACCACTACCACAGCCAAGATACAATTTTATCACGCCCACCGAAGTCTTTGTGCTATCCGTTTGTAGATGATTTCTCCTTCCATTCCTAACTCCTGTTCTTCAAGTCTAGTTGACTCTTGCCTCAAAATCTGTGTCCCATCTGACCACCTCTCACCATCTCCAGTCACTGCCACCCCCTTGCTTTATACCCGGTCTCAGTACTGTGGTGGTCATTTGCTTCCATTCTTGCTCTCACTGTTTCCCATACTGCAGCCAAAGCCATTTATTTAAAATGTCAATTAGATCACAGCACCTTTGCTCCAGATCCTCCAGTGATGCTCCATCACACCTAGGATAAGTTCTGTAGGGGTAGGTTATATCCAGGGCCTGGCCTTGCTTACCCAGCTCCGCTCTCATCTGCCACTGGATGGCATCTGGCGCCACAGATTTTCTTGCCATTTCTCCAGCACCTGCAGCTTGTTTCTGCCTCAGGCCATTCAGGCTCGTCCTCCCCCTGCCTGGCACATTCTTCTCCCAGAGCCTCACAGGACTTGCATCCTTGCCCCTGCTCCACTTAAGTGTCACTTCCTCAGAGACCACTCTTTTTAAAATTCGCTCTTTGGTTAGCTTTCTTAGCATTTTAAAAATAATCATAAAAAAGTATATATTAGTTTTTTAATCCTAGATTATATAGAATTATCAGCTCATTTATGATCTGTTCTCAAGGATAAATTCTTGAGGGACAAGAATTTTGTCTTGTTCACAACTGTGATCACCAGGCATAGAGCGCCTGGTGCACAGTAGGCTTTCAGTGATGTTTGTTATGAATAAATACTTAAAGAATATATAAAAAAGGACCACAATGAGGACACATAAGAAACTGAGAACAGTGGTTGCAAGGAAGGATACCTGGGAGCAAGATCAGAGGCGGTTGAGAAGTTCACTTTCAAACAAAAGAAGTTCACTTTTAAATAAAACTTTTTTTTTTTTTGCTGTATACATGCATTATGGTTTTCAAAAAAATTTTTCTTAAAGCAGCATATTAGCAAAATTATATGTTAATATGGCTTATTCTAAAACAAAATTAGAAATTATGAAAACTATATAGAAACTTAGGCTAATATTGTATATATGATTGAAATAAGTACAGTACCAACTAGTATTTAAGACAGCATGATCCAATAGAACTTCCTTGATGATGAACGTGTTCTGTATCTGCATTGGCCAGTACAGTAGCCGCTAAGCCAGTGTAACTACTGAGCACTTGAAATGTGGCTGGTGAGACTGAGGAACTGAATTTTTTTATCTTGTTTTTTTTAGTTAATTTAAGTCACCACTGTGGCTGATGGCTACTGTATCAATGCAGATTTAGAGTAAACTCAACCAGGTAAATACATAGGTTAACAAAAACAGGAAGGGAACGCCTGGGGGGCTCAGTCAGTTAAGCATCTGCCTTCCGCTCAGGTCATGATCTTGGGGTCCTGGGATCGGGCCACGTTGGGCTTTGTGCTCGTGAGGAGTCTGCTTCTCTCTGTCCCTTTGCCCCTCCCCCCACTCATGCATGCTCTCTATCTCTGAAATAAATCTTTTAAAAAAATAGGAAGAGGGCGCCTGGGTGGCTCAGTGGGTTAAGCCGCTGCCTTCGGCTCAGGTCATGATCTCAGGGTCCTGGGATCGAGTCCCGCATCGGGTTCTCTGCTTGGCAGAGATCCTGCTTCCCTCTCTCTCTCTCTCTGCCTGCCTCTCCATCTACTTGTGATCTCTCTCTGTCAAATAAATAAATAAAATCTTAAAAAAAAAAAATAGGAAGATACGTTACCAAAAAATGTTACAGTTCTGTATCATCGCATATACTTAACATCACAAGATATAGGTCTATACGTATGTGTGTATGGATACACATATTTTGGTATGTATTAATATATCAGTCTATGTGAACCTAGGAAAAGATTAGGAAGGATGTACACCAAAAATAATGGTTACCTCCGGAAGAGGGTATGGGGTGGCCAGTGGAATAAACATAGAGATTGGGGGTTTTACTTTTTATTTATAATGTGTGTTACAGAAATGGAGATTGCAAATAATTGCTAATATAAATTTAAACCTCTGTATCTAAACACTGCCATTACTTGTAGTCATATAAATTAAAGTATATGGGAGCATTGGTTGTGTGCCTGTGGGTGAGGGATACTTAGAAACTCCTGAAAGAAATTATTTTCACTTAAAACGCACAAATCCAGACAAGTGTGCTTTGGCTTTGTGATAGCCAAAGTGTAAAAGAAAAAATCCAATAATAGTCTGATAAGAGGGTACAGAGATGAGGCATTAAATTCTAAAAGGGATTTATTTTTAAGATTTTATTTATTTATTTGTCAGAAAGCGAGCAAAGCAGGGGGAACAGCAGGCAGAGGGAGAAGCAAGCTCCCCGCTGAGCAGAGAGACTGATGCAGGACTCTATCCCAAGACCCTGGGATCATGACCTGAGCTGAAAGCAGACACTTAACCAACTGAGCCACCCAGGCGCCCTCTAAAGGGGATTTATTGTGTGGAATTGTATAATGCTAAAATGTTTTTTCTATTCAGTCAAACCTTTTGGTATTTAAGGTTTGAGAGGAAAGCATTAACATAAGTAAAATTTATTGAAAAATGCCTGGGGGGCACACAGAAATGTGGTCTGTATATGGGCTTTCTCATGACTACCTTCCTGGTTCACTAGGAAGTGACTTGAATAGATTACATTACATTTTTAAAATATCACTTATGTAAATAACAATACTTTTTAAACAGTGGTTACCACAGGACATCAGAGCTCAGAAACAGTATGAAGATTTTTGTTTTCATTGTGTAACCTTTAATCCTATTTAAAATTTTTCCATGGGCACAGTTTAATCTATTCAGAAATATTTTTGAGCTTATTTGAATAAAAATCACAAGCTATGTTAATGTTTCCTTCTACTTATTTTTCCTTTAAAAGTTAGCCATTGGTACCCTCTCCTAATGCGCCAGAACTGCTGTGACCACAGTGGGAATTAGTGTGCAATGCTTCATGGAGACCAAGATGTGTTTTGACTAATCAGTTATATTGTATAGTTTGAGACTAAATTTAAGATTAGTGCATCTGAACTATAACATTTTATGGAGAAATGCCATTTTATTTCCTTTACATATAGTTCACTCAGAGTAGTCGACAGGTAGCAAGTGGAACTGCATGCAAACCTGTTTTAATAAATAGTGGTGTTTGGGTTTTTTTTTCACCAATCCTTTGCAATTAGTGTGTTGTCTAGCCTTACAATAGCTATGTTTTCTCTTTGGTTAAAGTTGCCATTGCCCCAAATGGAGCCTTACAACTGGCCAGTCCAGGCACAGATGGAGTACAGGGACTTCAGACGTTAACCATGACAAATTCAGGCAGTACTCAGCAAGGTACAACAATTCTCCAGTATGCACAGACCTCTGATGGACAGCAGATACTTGTGCCCAGCAACCAGGTAGTTGTACAAAGTAAGTACGCTTAAGTGTCTGTGGAGAACTTCCCAACGTCCTTTCAAAGACACTTAGGCATTAACTCATTCTTCTGACCGCACAGCTGCGACGGGAGATATGCAGACATACCAGATCCGAACCACGCCTTCAGCCACTTCGCTGCCGCAGACTGTGGTGATGACGTCTCCTGTGACTCTTACGTCTCAGACAACCAAGACGGATGACCCCCAGCTGAAAAGAGAAATAAGGTTGATGAAAAACAGGTAGGTGGTAAAATTGTACTGCCAGAATGGGTAATGTTTTTGTAAATCTCAAAACATAACCATGGGTTAACTGCAAGTGTGTATTAAAAATGAGAGGTGGGAAAAAAAAATGAGAGAGGTGTGGGGTGCATGGCTGGCTCAGTCGGTGGATCACATGACTCTTAATCTTGGGGTTGTGAGTTTGAGCCCCACGTTGGGCATAGAGCTTACTTAAAAGAGAGAGGTTTATATCAGCTTTTTTCTTTTTCTTTTTTTACTGAGTTTTATGTCTAGTTTATTTCCAGTGGATTGGTATGTCCCATTGCTCAGTCTCCTTATGTAACATATTGTCTTTTTTAATAGTACTGTTAAGCAAACTTTTCAAACAATAACTTTGTTCTTGTTGGGCTGACAAAACTTAAATGAAAGTAATAATTCACTGCTTGCCATTGACAGCAAGAAGAGGGAAGAATTCCTACAAAAACTGACGAACACAGAAATGCTCCTAAAAAATGAAATTCACCCATGAATATATAGAAGTTATTTAACCTCCAGAAATACTTTCTTTTTAAACATATTTTATTTTTAAGGTTTTTTATTTATTTATTAGAGAGAGAGATAGCAAGAGAGCATGAGCAGGGAGGAGAGGGAGAAGCAGGCTCCCTGCTGAGCAGGGAGGTAGACATGGGGTGCACACCGGGGTGCATGTGGGATGCGGGGCTTGATCCAGGACTCTGGGATCGTGACCTGAGCTGAAGGCAGATGCTTAATGACTGAGCCCTGCAGGCACTGTCACTTTAAATGTATTTTAAACATAGCTTTATGAGCTATATGTACATCACCCATGAAAAACCACCAGTTCTTTGAGGAAAGGGGTATAATGTGGTAGCCTTCTGCAGTGAGTACAAGGGGGGAAAAAAAAGAAAAAGGATACCAGTAAACTATATTAGGAACCAAAAAGGGTAAATACCCAGGAATAAAATAATTTTTAAAAAATTACAGTAAGGGGGTGCCTGGGTGGTTCAGTGGGTTAAAGCCTCTGCCTTCGGCTCAGGTCATGGTCCCGGGGTCCTGGGATCGAGCCCCGCATGAGGCTCTCTGCTCAGCAAGGAGCCTGCTTCCTCCTCTCTCTCTGCCTGCCTCTCTGCCTACTTGTGATCTCTGTCAAATAAATAAAAATCTTTATAAATAAAATCTTTATAAATAAATAAAATCTTTAAAAAAGAAAAAAGAAAAGAAAAATTACAGTAGGATTCTGTTTTCAGCTCCTCACCAGTAAGTTAAGACAGCTAAAATAAAAGGATGATTTTCTAAAGCAATAAAAATTATTATAAAAGGATGGGAGAGACGCATTTAATTACTTCAGGATAAAAGTTTCTTTACTAAAAACTAAGAGCAGGCATCATTGTAAATGAACTTGTTAACATAGTAGGGACTGTCTGTTGTTTTTGGAGGTTCCAACAAATGCCCTAAGACAAGGAACTGAAGTAAGTTATGTAAATACTAGAGGAAATTGTGGTTTTTTTGTTGATATGATTGTGTACCTAGGAAACCCAAAAGTCTTTTTAAAAATTACTAGAATGAGACTTCTCTTTCTGACAATATGACCTAGGCTATGTAATATTTTTAAAAGCTTGGTGAAACATAAAAATCACCCTTTTCAATAATTGAATGAGCCTACAGGAAAGTAAAACATCTGTTGAGGTTAGGAGTGAACCAGAAGCACAAGACCGTGAGGTTAATAAGCACTGAAGCAGCCCCTGTAAATTCTGTGATAAATTCAAATCTTTGTGATTGCTACAGCTTTGGTACTCAGAGGGGACCAGGGATAAAGCCTGTGGTCTGTGTAGGCTGGGACACTGGATCACAGATTCTTCTTCATGAAGTCAGTCAGCACCCAAGAAGTGCTCTACCGAACACAGGGGTTCTAAAATTGACCCTTGAACAACATAGGGATTGGGGCACTGACCCCTCACAGCTGAAAATTCATGTATAACTTTTGACTCCCCCAAAGCTTAGTCTCCTGTTGACCGGAATCCTTACTGAAATAGTCAACACGTATTTTATATGTTGTATGTATTATATGCTGTATTCTTACAATAAGCTGCAGAAAAAGTGTTATTACGAAAACATAAGAGAAAATACATTTATGGTACTATATTTATTGGAAAATTTTGCATATAAATAGCCTCACATAGTTGAAATCTGTGTTGTCCAAGAGTCAGCTGTCATTTAAAGATGGGTCCATAGTGCTCCCAACTTTTTAGAAAAAGGCAGTCTCAACACAGGCTTTAACAAATTCCCGTACATTGAGTTCCAACAAATACAAGTTGAAAAACCACAGACTACCCAAGGAATTAGGCCTCCATCATTATATGTGCCAACACCTTTATGTAATTTTCACAGAAATCTTTGAGGTTTATGTATTATTTCCAATGTTTTTTGAGACAAGGAAGCGGAGGCTTAGGTTACTTTATTTGCCCACGGTTAGACTACTTAATAAGTGGTAGAGGTAAGAGTTCATGAACACATGACTCCAAGTTTCAGAGTCCAAAGACTTAGATACCACACACTACCTACCTTTCAGGAGCTAGAGTCAGCAGAAAGAGCACAGAAGAATGAGTTATGTAAAGTATTCAGTTATCTATTATATTTGAAGCGGAAAAAAGGGATGTCATTGAAAATCATCAAAAATTAAGAGGCTATAAAAATGATAAAAATTGGGAAAGATAAAACTTATTAGTAGCAAATATATATTCATCTGCTTAGAATACTGAGGACAGTCATCCTCAAGAAGAAAAAGAAATGATTCTTTTCAACATTGTCTTGGAAATCTTTGACAGTTTAGTAAAACCGTAAAAGGATTGGTGGGGGGGGAGCTACAAAGATTTAAATGAAAGAAATGAAACCTCTTTTTTATATAATTGCCTATTTTTTAAAATGGACTTACAAAAATATCATTAGAAGTAATGAATTTGTAAGATTGCTAATGTAAAGCCCATTTTCAAAAACCATATTTCTTTACATTAGCAGTGGCTTGATAAATAAGTATTAAAAAGATATCATTTATGTTATCAACAAATAAAATTCCCAAGAATAAATCTAACAGAAGATGTCCAGGATGTTTATGAAAAATACTGTATAGTGTTTCTAAAACACATTAAGGAAGATTTAAATAAATGTAGAAGTAAATACTGTGTCCATAGATGTGGAAACTCAGTATCATGAAGATGACTGTTTTTCCCCCAGTTGATCCATAGATGCATTGCAGTTGCACTCAAACCCCAGATAAGTTGTTTGAAGAACTTCACAAGAGATAACTAAAATTTGTAGAAGAGTAGAGGGCCAAGAACAGCCAAAATATTTCCAGGCAAGAATAAGGTGAGGAGATACCAAGTTTTATTTAAAGCTGTGGTAATTGAAACAATGTGATACTGGCATTGAGAAAAACAAAATGACCAAAGAAATAGCTCAAAAATAGGTACATGGACACACGAAACCCTGATATGATAGGACAGATGATTGGGGGAAGGAGGGACTCCTCAGTAAATGGTACTAGGATAATTATTGATACGTGAAAAAATACTGGATTACTTTCTCACACCATACACAAAAATCCCTGTGTATGGATTAACAACGCAAATATGAAAGGTGACATTTTGAAAATTTTCAGTGAGAATATATAATCTTAATGGTTTCAGGAATAGGGAAGGATGCCTTAAAACACCTCACACCCCCTCCCATACCCAAACATCATTAACATAAAAGATTAGTGAATCTTCATTAATAATTTCTGTTCATTAGAAGATGGGGTGAAAATATAAGCTTCAACCCTATAGAGGATATATGTAGCAGATCTAACCCCCAAAAAGATTTTCTTTGAAAAAATAAAAATATCTTCTAAATTAATAAGTACAACCCAATAGAAGATGAATAGGCCTTTCTCAGAAAACACAAGTGGTGGGGCGCCTGGGTGGCTCAGTGGGTTGGGCCGCTGCCTTCGGCTCAAGTCATGATCCCAGGTCCTGGGTTCAAGCCCCACATCAGGCTTTCTGCTCAGCGGGGAGCCTGCTTCCTCCTCTCTCTCTGCCTGCCTCTCTGCCTACTTGT
>NW_019154140.1:9337791-9350146 GCF_002288905.1 Enhydra lutris kenyoni
ATGATCCCAGGGTCCTGGGATCGATCCCCACATCAGGCTTTCTGCTCAGCGGGGAGCCTGCTTCCTCCTCTCTCTCTGCCTGCCTCTCTGCCTACTTGTGATTTCTGTCAAATAAATAAATAAAATCTTTAAAAAAAAAAAAAAAGAAAAAAGAAAAAAAAAGAAAACACAAGTGGTTAATCATATGAAAGATTGCTTGCCCTTATCAGCAATTAAAGAAGTGCAAATTAGTACTGTGTACTTAGATATCATTTATCCCCACCCCACCCAACTGACAAAAATCTTAAAGTCTAACCAGAAATTGGCAAGGTATTGGGACAGTGGAACTCAGAGACTGCTTATGGAGTGAGAATTAGTATGGCCACTTTGAAATTAATTGGCTTTACCTTGTATGGTTGACCTGGATATGCTCTGCGATTTAGCTGTTTTACTCTGCACGTGTGACTGAGAGAAACTGTTGTGGGAAGTGTGCATAAGAATGTTCACACAGCAAAAATCAGGAAACCACCGAAATACTCATCAGTAACAGAACAGCTACCTAAACTGTGGTTGTGTTTATACAGTGGGATAGTGTTCATTTGTATTGACTGAGTGAACGATCACTTTAACATGAATAAATATTAGAAAGATAAAGTTGAGGGAAAACAAGTTGTAGTTTTAGAAAATAAGCAGTTTTCTAAATTAAGTTTCTAAAATAAGTTTAGAAAATAAACACAGAGGGTTCTTCAACAGTATAGATCAAATTTTCTCTTGGTTAAGTTCGGTGTTGGGTTTACATATATTCGTTTTGTCATTACATTTATAACTTACATTTACAACACATATAGTCTTTTGTATGTATACCAATTCATAATAAATTGTAAAACCACAGGGATTATAAGGAAATTATTAAGTTTTTCTGTGAATTAACATCTTAAAATATAATGGGAAGTAATATTCACATTAGTGACAAATCATAAAATACTTAGTAAATTCAATAGGAAAGGCATAGGATCCACATTTTTAAAATGTATTGAGAGCTAAAACAGTTGGAACATAGAGAAAATATCAGTGTTCTTTGATGAGGACTATTAATATAAAATACCATTTCTTCCAAAATTCACATATAATTTTATTGTGATTCAAATTAGAATCTCTAGATCTCCATGGAATTGGACAAAACAAGATGAAAGTTTACATGGAAGAAAAAAGTATGCAAGAAAGGTCAAGAACGGGGGCTCCTGGGTGGCTCAGTCAGTTAAGCATCTACCTTCAGCTCAGGTCATGATCCCAGGGTCCTAGAATCAAGCTCCACATTGGGCTTTCTGCTCAGTGAGGAGCCTGCTTCTCCTTCTGCCTGCCACTCCTGTACTCTGTGTCAAATAAATAAAATCTTTGGGGGAAAAAAAAAAAAAAAAGAATGGTCAAGAACATTGGGGCGCCTGGGTGGCTCAGTGGGTTAAAGCCTCTGCCTTCGGCTCAGGTCATGGTCCCGGGGTCCTGGGATCGAGCCCCACATCGGGCTCTCTACTCGGCGGGGAGCCTGCTTCCTCTTCTCTCTCTGCCTGCCTCTCTGCCCACTTGTGATCTCTGTCTGTGAAATAAAATCTTTAAAAAAAGAAAAAGAAAAAAAAGAAAGAGGTTATTTGTCCTGTTAGGCATTGAAACATACTCTCTAAAGCCACCATAATCAAAACTTGGTATAAGTGGGGCACCTGGGTAGAAAAAAACAAAACGGAAAAAAAAAACCCACAAAACACAAATTTACATAAACAAAGGGCAGACAGTAATATTAGCAAACAGGGTAGAGCCCAGAAATAGCTTTTCGTGTTAGTTAAGTATAACACTTCTAAAGGATAGTTTATTTAATAAACGTTAGCTGAGGGGCGCTTGGGTGGCTCAGTGGGTTAAAGCCTCTGCCTTTGGCTCAGGTCATGGTCCCGGGGTCCTGGGATCGAGCCCCGCTTCGGGCTCTTCACTTGGTGGGGAGCCTGCTTCCTCCTCTCTCTCTGCCTGCCTTTCTGCCTACTTGTGATCTCGGTCTGTCAAATAAACAAATAAAATCTTAAAAAAAAATAAAATAAATGTTAGCTGACAAAGCTCCACATCTGAAAGAAAAGTAAACCGGACTCCTATCTTCTATCACATACAAAAGTCATTCCAGATGGATTAAAGATTTCATGGTGGAAAAATTAAGCTATAGAATCTTCAAAATTAAGAGAAGATACAATGTATGGAATTTTAATCTAAACCAAGAAAAAGACTAAAAAAGAAACATTTATGGTTTAAGATATAAAAATGTGAGAAATCAAAGGGCAGATTAGAAGAACAGATAACAGGGGGGTGCCTGAGCAGTTGGTTAAGCGTCTGACTCTTGGTTTCAGCCTGGGACCTGATCACAAGGTGTGAGATCAAGCCCGAGGTTGAGCTCTGCGCTCAGTTCTGAGTTTGCTTAAGACCCTCTCTCCCTCCGCCCCCTCCCCGCATGTGCATGCACATGGGCAGGCATGGTCTCAATTCTCTCAAACAAATAAATCCTTTTTATTTATTTATTTATTTATTTATTATTGTTATTTTAAAGATTTTATTTACATGACAGAGATCTCAAGTAGGCAGAGAGAGAGAGCAGGCTCCCCGCTAAGCAGAGAACCCGACGCAGGGGTCGATCCCAGGACCCCGGGATCACGACCCAAGCCGAAGGCAAAGGCTCTAACCCACTGAGCCACCCAGGCGCCCCATAAATCCTTTTTAAAAAAGATAAAGGATTAATATGTATAATGCAGAGAGAGAGTGTTAGGTTGTTTGTAATTTCTCATCGTAAAACAAGGTATGAATGGAAAAAGGGGTATGAATACATAGTTTACATAAGCAATCCAAAATATGTTCAGTCTCACTAGTAGTAGTTAGGGAAATGAAAATGAATTAACAATGAAATATTCACATGGCAGAGATCTCAACCAACAGAAATATTAAAACTGTATGTGTAGAAAAGCAAGTTGCAAATAATACCTGCATTATATAGTATAGAAAAATACTTAAAATATTTTTTTAATACTACATGTATGTAATATTCTAGGGGGGGCCTGGTGGCTCAGTCAGTTGTGTCTGCCTTCAGCTCAGGTCATGATTCCAGAGTCCTGGGATGGAGTCCCGTGTCGGGCTCCCTGCTGAGCAGGGAGTCTGCTTCTTCCCCATTCCCCTGCACATGCTCTCTGTCTCAAATAAATAAATAAAATCTTTTTTAAAAAAATATTCTAAGAGGACATGTACAAAGCTGGGTGTAAAGCACTGTTTGTAATTAAAACCCAAATAAAAAAGAAACTGTGTAAAAGTTAACTGGAGGACCCATAAATTTTGCTCCTTGGTATTTATCCAGGAAAAATAGGACATCTGTTCACAAAGAGACAGACATAAGCATAGCAGCTTAAAACTAGAAACAGCCCAAATAATCGATAAACTGTGGTGATCGTTGCACAGTGGAATACACCAGCAACAGTAAGGTAAAAACCACCGCGCAGCAACATCGATGAGCCTCAAAAATATGAGTGAAGGACACCAGGAACACCTGGGTGGCTCAGCTGGTTAAGCGTCTGCCTTCCGCTCAGGTCATGATTCCAGGGTCCTAGGAATTGAGCCCCGCATTGGGCTCCCTGCTCAGTGGGAAGCCTGCTTCTCTGCCTGCCTGCCGCTCCCCCTCCTTGTGAGTGCTTGCTCCGACAAATAAATAAAATCTTTTTTTTTTAATTTTTTTTTTTTTAAGATTTTATTCATTTGACAGACAGAGATCACAAGTAGGCAGAGAGGCAGGCAGAGAGAGAGGAAGGGAAGCAGGCTCCCCGCTGAGCAGAGAGCCCGATGCGGGGCTCGATCCCAGGACCCCGAGATCATGACCTGAGCCGAAGGCAGAGGCTTCAACCCACTGAGCCACCCAGGCGCCCCTAAAATCTTTATTTAAAAAAAAAAAAAAAAGGACCAGACACAGACTATATTCTGTAGGAGGCTGTAGAATAGGAAAAGCTTCATCCCTGGTGATAAAAATCAGAACAGTAGTTGTCTGGGGAGAGGCCTGACCAGGAATGGGCCTGTGGGAGCTTTCTGAGACAACAGAGATGTTCTGTCTTGATAAGTGGGTTATACAGGTACATGCCTTGGCCAAATGGAATGAATTCTGTACCTAAGATCAGTGTATTTCGGTGTCTGTAGATGACCAGGGAGGATTACCGAGGTGCATTTACCATTTAAAGAATGTGAACTTCTTTTCTAACACTGGTTTTTAATGCTTATATTTAGAGAAGCTGCTCGAGAATGTCGCAGAAAGAAGAAAGAATATGTGAAATGCCTGGAAAATCGAGTCGCAGTCTTGGAAAATCAAAACAAAACTCTAATAGAAGAATTAAAAACTTTGAAGGATCTTTATTCCCATAAAAGTGTTTGATTAAGAAAGAAAATATTTTTGCAGACTTGCCTAAAAATTAGATGGATTTTTCTTTTTAGTGGAGTTTATAAATTAAAAGGTCAAAAATGAAGCTTTTTATTTAGGCTTTTGCAACTCAAAGATAAGTATCTTATGCAAGAGATGTGGTGACGGAAGATAAAATGGAAAATGACCTCAAGGAAGTTACTGGCACAACTGGAAACTCTAAAAATTAAACCTACTCAACAAGCAGGAAATGAACTTTCACCAGTTTGAATTTTCTAAATACCAAGAATTCAGAAATGGCAGATAAGATGAAATCTGGTAAACTGATTTTTAAAATAAATCAGTTTACCCTGTAGGTTTGCCTTTCTTATTGTTTCTTAAATTTCTTTTCAATTGTGTGTGCGTGTGTGTATCTGTTTTATTTCTGCCAATAAATTCTAAATTACAAATAGAAAAGCTAATACATAACTAAATATATAAATTATGTGTTCTGATTATGTATACTTGTTCTATTGTCAAATCTTTTAAATGGGTTTTTTAAAGTTTGTTTTTTGAACTTGAGAGGGGTTTTGAGACTTGCTTGGGTGAACTATTTTTGAGGCTTTGTCCTAAAAAGCATCTAAGATACATGAATGGAGTGTGGTGATTTTGTAACATTTTTTTTATCAGATTGGAAAGTGAACTTCTGTTTAAAAGTTTGATACTTTTAAATAGCTTGTTTTTTTGGTTACTCTGGGAATGGAGATTTTCTACAAATATATAATAAATTGTTTTTTGATTCTGTATTCTGTATGCAGTTGAATATACATTACTTATTCTGTTGTGCTTTAATAGAATGGAATGTTTACAGGCCCTTAAGATGATATTAGAGTATTTTTAAAAAACCTTCTGAAGATGCATACCAAAGTTTTCCAAGAGGATTTTATAACCAATTTAATGTAAGGTTTATCAGATTCTAAAATAGTATGGTTATTAAGGCAATTTTATGTTAGAGTCTATTTTGTAATGTAGTGAATGGTACATTTCTAAGAAAAGTGACTGCCAATATATTTTTATAGCTGATCTTTATAAATTCTAAAGTTGAGTTTTTAATGATTATTTTAAATGTTTATATAGTTTGTTTAGTAAAAAAAATATATATATTTTGCATCTCAAAGTATCATTTTTATATAATGAAAAGTTTCCAGATTGGCTAATATTTGAATTGCAAGTTTTATATGCAGTTTTATCCAAAGCTCAAGAATGCCCTTCAGTACACCAGTGTTTAACCTCTGTACTCCAGTCTGTATACACTTTTGAAATTGTACTGCAAAACTATTGTGCGCTTCTTATACAATATGTATCATATTGTTGTCTGTGAAATTAAAGGATATTTGATAAAATTAAGTTTGCTGAATGTAAAATACATTGCTTGATATGTGAACAACAAGCTTCCTGATAGCCATTCTGTTAATTATACTAACTATAGTACCTTTCTAGTTTTAAAATGAGAATAAATTTAAAATTCTGGTCCACACAACTTGTTTTAAGAGAGGATATCTTTATATATTTGATTCAGTCAGAACCAGTTCTAAAAGTGGCCAAATTTTTTGTTCTGCAAGTTTTTATTAGGACATGGTTAACAAGCCTATTATGTAGAAACCTTAATTGACAAATTTGTGCAATCTTTTTTTTCTTTTTTAAGATTTTATTTATTTATTTGTCAGAGAGCGAGCACAGGCAGACAGAGTGGCAGGCAGAGGCAGAGGGAGAAGCAGGCTCCCCGCCCAGCAAGGAGCCCGATGTGGGACTCGATCCCAGGACGCTGGGATCATGACCCGAGCCGAAGGCAGCCGCTCAACCAACTGAGCCACCCAGGCGCTCCCAAATTTATGCAATCTTAATGAAAATTTTCATTAACAGTATTTTTAAAATTGGGGCTCTGTTGATCAGGCAGCAGTTTGTGAAAAAAAGAGTTTGATCACCCGTGGGGTCACTTACATCACTTACTGTTTGGTATAAAGCCAAGAGGAGGTCTGGGCTCAATGTGTTACATCAAGAGAATTTTAAAAGATAATATAGGGTAGATGTAATGCTTGGCTGTCCCAGGGATTGTTCAGCTCTTAATGCCTTAACAGCTGGACATCATAAATATTTATAGACTTAACACTGTCTGCAGACTTCGGGTGTAGGGCCTTGCTCTCACTAAATCAAGTTACCTAGGCTAGCAGTGTGTAACAGGCGTGAGCAAGCATACCGATGATTCCATAAACGCGTACCAAATTATCTTTCAAGATATTTTTGTGACTTGAATCCAATGAGAGGTTTATGAAATTGTGAAAGTGATTACAGTCCAAACCTAAATTAGACTCCAAAAGTTCAATAGACAAATTATTTCCTTAGTTCGATTTACTGTTTTACATAAGTTTATTATCTATTTATATATTGATGGAAATAATTACTGCCCATGAACAAAGCTTGAGTATATAAGTTGTCGCTTTAATTTTATTGTGCAGAGCTTGAGTGGCGTGTATTAGAGCTTTGGAAATCGTACTACAGTTAACCCCTGAACAATGCAGGGGTCAGGGGCACGGACTCCCATGCAGTCAGAAATCCACGCACAACTTTTAACTCCCCCAAAACTCCTACGAACCTGCTGTTGACTGGAAGCTTTACCAGTAGCAGTCAATTAACACATATTTTGTATGTTCCATGTATTATAAACTGTTCTCAAAATAAAGCTAGAGCAAAGAAAATACTAAAACCACAAGGTAAATACATTTCTAGTACTGTATCGAAAATAAAAATCCATGTTTAAATGGACCTGCACAATTCAAACCTGTGTTGCTCAAGGGTCAGCTGTATACTTGTCCATTCAGTTATTATATTGAAGTTACTGGTTAAATATGTTTTTCTCCAATGAAAATACATGGACATAGGAATGACAGAAAAATAAGTATTTATGGCTTATAATTACATAGTTGTAATGGCATTCAAATTTCAGAAAAGATGCTGTAAAAATGATATAAAATCAGTGAAATTGGACTAGGCTTGATTTAAAGGGAAAGTCACAGATTAGAGTAAAACAGAATAATGTCAAAGTATATGAAAATCTAATTAGTTACATTACTTTGTTATACAAAGTAGGTTATTTTTAATAAATACTGCTTGTTTTCACTGTAAAACAAAGTAAAGGAATACTTATATTAAGGTTGTAGAGTTCAGAAGCCCATGCTAGGGAGTTTGGCAAGAATCTTTCCAAAGACAATTATTTGGAGGAGGTTTAGGTCAGTTAACTTTTTTTTTTTTTTTTTTTTTTTTTTTTAAAGAGACACATTCTGGTAATTCTATCCCCTAGTGTAAGTTTCTTTGTAGCAAACATCAGGCATTAGAGATTGAGTCTTTAGTAACCAGGGATCTGGGACTTAAAGTTAGTATCTAACTATTCAATCCTAGTAGTTTGGAGGCGCCTGGCTGGCTCAGTAGAGCATACAGCTCTTGATCTCGGGGTTGTGAGTTCAAGCCCCATGTTGGGTTAGAGCTTGAAATTTTTTTTTTTTTAGAGCTTAACTTGAAAGAAATAAAAGGGCACTAATTCCATTAAAAAAGTAAAATAGAAAAAGAAAAAAAAAAAAAAGTAAAATAGTAGTCTCTCCTCCTTACTAGACCCTGGGGGGAGGCTCTCTTGTGCTTTCCCATATCCCCAAAGTCCAGAGCAGTGCTTATCTGGGTCATAGGGCTGCACCGTAATGTTTAAATGAAAAAAGATCTGGGGTTTTAACTCCCGAAGGCATAGAGAAGTTTGATACTTTGCCCAAATCACACAGTAAATAACAAAACTAGGCTTCAGAGCTAGGTGTGATCAACTCCAAAAGTCTGTGGTTTTAACCTTCATTATGTACATTCTGATCTGTGTTGGAAGTGTCTGAAAAGCTTTGTTCCATTGTATCGACCCATTAGCAAAGATATTTAAAGTTCTATTTAAATGTGTCCACTAGATGGCAGCCTTCATTTTAAAAATCACGAAAGTTTTACAACTCTGAAAACCATATTAAAAAAACTACACAAGTTTAACATATCAAATCCTTGTACATCCATCATTCAGAATAACAAATGTTAATATTCTGTTATCTTTATTTCCGATCATTTTCTGATCCCTAGTCCAATTTCTCTTCCTAAAGGAGACCACACTGTGAGTTTAGTGTGGGTCCAGCCCCCCCCCCACCTTTTTTTTTTAAGAATTTTTTCTTAAGTAAACTCTGTACCCAGCATGGGGTTGGGACTTAAAACCCCAAGATCAAGAGTCACACTGTCTACCCACTGAGACAGCCAGGTGCCCCCAAATTCGTGTTTTTACATTAACTACATGAATCCATAAATAACAGATTCGATAATTGTCTTTTTCAGAAGTCCATAAATGGTATCTTAATAATGTGCCATTCTCTAAATAAAAGGTCAAGAAGACCATACAAGACTTGGGATTTTATCTATGGCAACAATACTTTGTTTTGGGGAAAATAAATGAACATCAAAGCTTTTCATTTTCTACCAACAATAATTAGATATTTAATATCACAGCTGGAAAAAAATGCTTCCTTCCCCTCTAAATGTTTCTTAATTCCTGAAGCAATTTGTTATTCTGCAAATAACACTTAGGTTAAGTTTAAGGTTAAGTTTACAAAAAACTAAACAAAAATGGACTTAGAGCAATGAATTTCAAAAAGGAAAATGAAAAGACATTACTTCTTTGTCCACTACTCATTATCTTCATAAGTAATCAAATGCAATTTCTATGAATTAACAATATAGAAGGGTTAAAAGGAAAAACATGGAAAAATTTATGCCAAATACTAGACAAAGGAAAGCACTGGTATAGCTCTGTTTATATTGAGCAAAATAGACTTTTTACAAATATTTGAGAGAGAGTGAACCAAGTGGGAGAGGCAGAGGGAGAGAGAGAGAGAATCTCAGACTCCAGGCTGAGCGCCTGGAGCCCAACACAGGGCTGAATCTCCCAACCCTGAGATCATGACTTGAGCCAAAACCAAGAGTAGGAAGCTTAACCAACTGCACCACCCACGTACCCCAACAAAAGACTTTAAAAAAAACATTACTTGGGGACAAGACCGTCACTCTAAAATGATAAAAGATTCAATTCATCTGGAAGATAAAACATCTAAACTCGAATGCTCATAATAATACAGGGTCAGGATGTGAAGCAAAATGCAGAAATACAATGAGAAAGAAAAAGGAATAATAGTAGGTTTATAACCTCTCCCTCTCATGATCAGTGCAAAAACCAGGAAAACAATCAGTAAAGACATCGATTTGAACAAGTAAAAAACTTAACCTAATATACTGAACTTCATCAGCTGTAAACCACCACTGATTGTCAGGCATACTATTATTTTAAGTACAAGTAAGAAAGACCCTGAGATCAAGACCCGAGCTGAGATCAAGAGTTGGAGACTTAACCGACGGAGTCACCCAGGCGCCCCTTAAGTACCAGGAAGAAGTGAAAAACACCGCTCATAAAAGTATGACAGGCCAGTGATAGCCAGATGCATACTGATTTCAGATGTGTCCAAACGTGAAAACGTGCATCTTAAAATCAGTGAAATTCAACGTAGAGTACAAACCTAGAAGTCATTCTTTTCAAACACGTAAGACTGTTTATGAAAAGAACCAGATATTGGGCAGTAAGTCTTAACAAATTCATATTACCATGTGAATACAAAATCATATTACCATGTGATCTAGATGTGTCTATCTTCTCACCAAAACCACATTCTTGATTACTGTAGCTTTATAGTAAGTCTTGAAATCAAGTAATATGAATTCTTATTAAGTCTTATTTTTTTGTTTTGGGTTTTTTTTTTCCCCATTAAAACTGTTTCGGCTGTTCTAGTTCCCTTGCCTTTCTATATAAATACTACAACTTGGGGTGCCTGGGTGGCTCAGTGGGTTAAAGCCTCTGCCTTCCACTTGGGTTATGGTCCCGGGGTCCTGGGATCGAGCCCCGCATCGGGCTCTCTGCTTGGCAGGGAGCCTGCTTCCTCCTCTCTCTCTGCCTGCCTCTCTGCCTACTTGTGATCTCTGTCAAATAAATAAATAAAACCTTTAAAATAAATAAATACTACAACCTGCCTGTGTGTGTGTATATATATATAGATATATATATTCCTGCTGGATTTTTATTGGGTTGCATTAAACCTAGTTATAGATCAACTGGGGAAAAACTGACATCTTAACAATACTTGGGCTCCTAATCCATAAACACAACATATCTCCTTTATTTAGATCTTTTTAAATTTTTTTCCTCAGATTTTTTCTCTTGTTCTTTTTCTTTCTGGCATAGAGACCATGCATATATTTTCTTAGATATATACCTAATTATTACTTTTTTTTTTTTTTTACAGCTATTTATAGCCCTGGGAGTGGGGCAGGGGAATTTAATGTCCATAATGTCATCCGTGAATAGACAAAATTTTATATCTTTAAAACCTGTATGCTTTTAATTTATCCTGCTTTATTTTAATTTCTAAGATTTCTAGCACAATGTTAAATAGGATTGGTAAGAATGGACTTACTTCATTCTTTTTTTTTTTTTAAATATTTATTTTATTTATTTATTTGACAGACAGAGATCACAAGTAGGCAGAGAGGCAGGCAGAGAGAGAGGGGGAAGCAGGCTCCCCGCTGAGCAGAGAGCCCGATGCGGGGCTCGATCCCAGGACCCTGGGATCATGGCCTGAGCTGAAGGCAGCGGCTCAATCCACCGAGCCACCCAGGCGCCCCGACTTACTTCATTCTTAATTTCTGTCAGTCTTAAGGGGAAAACCACTCAGTTTTAATATTAAGTATAATATTAGCTGTAGGATTTTTGTTTTGTCTATAGAAGCCACTTCTCATGTTACAGGAGTTTCATTCTGTTCCTAGTTCATGATATATGTATATATTTTTTTTATCAAGGACAGATGTTGAATTTTACCAAATGCTTTTTCTACACCCATTGATATCATCATGTAGCTTTTATTAGTTTGTGAACATGACAGGTTTTATTAATTGATTTGCTAATATTGAACCAGTCTTGCATTCTCAGGAGAACTACCACTTGGTCATGATGTATAATCTTTTTTATTAATTCTGGACTTGATCCACTAATGTTTATTGAAGATTTCTGTGTTCTGTTCATGAGGGATATTGGTCTGCACTATTGTGTTCTTGTAATGTCTTTTGTGGGTATCTGGGTAATGCTGTATTTATTTAATGAGTTGCTATTAAAGAATTATAATTATTTTAAGTATGATAATGGTGTTGCAATTATGTTTTATTTTTTTAAAGATTATTTATTTATTTGACAGAGAGAGAGAGAGAGAGAGAACAAGTAGAGAGGCAGGCAGAGAGAGAGCACGAGAGGAGGAAGCAGGCTCCCCGCTGAACAGATAGCCCTATCCGGGGCTCAATCCCAGGACCCTGAGATCATGACCTGAGCTGAAGGCAGAGGCTTAACCCCCTGAGCCATCCAGGAGCCCCTGCAATTATGTTTTAAAATACCTTATTTTAAAATTACATAATTTTTGTAATTTACTTCAAAATAATTTTGGTGGTGGGGGAAAATAGATAGGGATATAAATGTATCAAGATTGGCCATGAAATGATAATTGTCATGGAGTTTATTCTTCTATCTTTATGTGATTTTCCATATCAAAAGTTTAGAAACTAATAATGGTGCTGGAAGTACTGGTTATTCACATAGGAAAAATGGAAATTGGATTCCTACCAAATACCATACACAAAAAGCAATTCTGGGTGGAATGGAAGATTTAAATATGAGAGACAAAACCTATAAAAACCTTTAGAAGGTAATGTAATGAATACCTTTAAAACCTCAACTTGGGGAAGGATTTCTTAAGTGGATCACAAAAAGTACATCCTAAACAAGTCACAAAAAAAAAAAAAAAAAAAAAAAAAAAA
>NW_019154140.1:9350246-9351445 GCF_002288905.1 Enhydra lutris kenyoni
AAAAAAAAAAAAAAAAAAAAAAAAAAAAAAAAAAAACGAAACACAGGGAAATATTATTAGATTCAGTTAGAAGTAAGCATAAGAGAAAAATAATAAAATTAGAACAGAAATCTATGAAATTGAAAACAGGAAATCAATGGAGAAAAAGCAACAAAACAAAAAGCTAGCTTCCTGAAAAGATCAATACAATTGATAAGCCTCTAAACAGGTTAAGAAAAAAAGTAGACAAAAATCGATATTAAAATTGGAAGAAGGAACATCATTATCGATCCTACAGACACTAAAAGAATAAAGAATGGTCTGAACAACTCTGCCAACAGATGGGATAACCAGATAAAATAGACCAACTCACTAGAAGACACAATCTAAACTCACATGAACAGAAATAGACAATCTGAATAGATCTATATTTATTAAAGAAATTGAAATCAATAATGAATAACCTTCCAAAGTAAAAAGCACTAGATCCAAATGGATTCACTGGTAAATTCTACCAAACACTTAAGGAATGATATTTATACTAATTACACCAATTCTCCACAATCTCTTTCAGAAAATATAAACAGAAGAAATATTTCCTAACTCATTTGATGAGGTTAACATTACCCTAAAACCAAAACCAGACAAAGATATTATAAGAAAACTATGGACCAATGTTTTTCATGAACAAATGCCCACATTATCAATATATTAGCAAATCAAATCCAACAGTGTATAAAAAGAATTGTACACCATGACCAAGTGCCATTTATCCCAGGTATGCAAGGCTGGTTCAACATTTTATTTTTGAGAGAGAGAGAGAGAGAGAGAGAGAGAGAGGGAGGGAAGATAGGGGAGGGGCAGAAGGAGGAGAGAGACTCTGTTTGTTTCTTTCTCTTTTTAATTTTATTTGTCAGAGAGAGAGAGAGAATGTGTACAGGCAGAGAGAGAAGCAAGCTCCCTACTGAGCAGGAAGCCCGATACAGGACTCAATTCCAACACCCTGGGATCATGACCTGAGCCGAAGGCAGACATTTAACCAACTGAGCCACCCAGGCGCCCAAGGAGAGAGAATCTTCAGCAGACTCCATGCTGGGGTTTGGGACCTGGGATTGGCTGGGTGTGGGGGGGGCAGGTGTCAGGGCTGACTAGGTCTGGAGTTGTACTCCACTTGGGGCACATCTGAGTTAGTCCTAGAAATCTTTTTTTTTTTTTTTTTT
>NW_019154140.1:9351545-9352126 GCF_002288905.1 Enhydra lutris kenyoni
TTTTTTAAAGATTTTATTTATTTATTTTGACAGAGATCACAAGTAGATGGAGAGGCAGGCAGAGAGAGAGAGAGAGGGAAGCAGGCACCCTGCAGAGCAGAGAGCCCGATGCGGGGCTCGATCCCAGGACCCTGAGATCATGACCCGAGCCGAAGGCAGCGGCTTAATCCACTGAGCCACCCAGGTGCCCCCTAGAAATCTTTTTAATAAAAGTATTTTATTATGCAGACTTTAAATATTAACAACAATGTGCATATCCACATACCCACCACCTCATTCACTACTTTGGTTTTACTGAATGTTTAAACCATGTCAAAGAATACAGTACAGTGTGTGCACAGTTTGTTTATTTTTGGTGGACAGCAAAGCAAGGTCTATTGAGCGAGAGCAAAGTGATAGTACAAAGCTCCCAAGGAGGGAAGAAACCCTAGGGGGTTGCCCCAGTGTATGTACCGTTTAAAGAATGACAATAGAATAATACTCACTTAAGAAAAATCATTGATGTTACTCTTGAAATCCCTTGTATACCCCTCCCTGATTCTCTCCCTTTCTCTTTCCTTCAGAAGTAACCAGTATTCTAA
>NW_019154140.1:9357126-9452861 GCF_002288905.1 Enhydra lutris kenyoni
ATACTATACTCTCAGGGTTATAAAAAGAATCAATGGAATAATGAATACAAGATTTAGAATACTGGTTACTTCTGAAGGAAAGAGAAAGGGAGAGAATCAGAGAGGGGTATACAGGGGATTTCAAGAGTAACATCAATTTTTTTTTCTTAAGTATTATTCTATTGTCATTCTTTATAAACGGTACATACACTGGGGCAACCCCCGAGGGTTTCTTCCCTCCTTGGGAGCTTTGTACTATCACTTTGCTCTCGCTCAATAGACCTTGCTTTGCTGTCCACCAAAAATAAACAAACTGTGCACACACTGTACTGTATTCTTTGACATGGTTTAAACATTCAGTAAAACCAAAGTAGTGAATGAGGTGGTGGGTATGTGGATATGCACATTGTTGTTAATATTTAAAGTCTGCATAATAAAATACTTTTATTAAAAAGATTTCTAGGACTAACTAAGATGTGCCCCCCACACACCCACACACCCAGCCAATCCCAGGTCCCAAACCCTAGCATGGAGTCTGCTGAAGATTCTCTCTCCTTGGGCGCCTGGGTGGCTCAGTTGGTTAAATGTCTGCCTTCAGCTCAGGTCATGATCCCAGGGTGTTGGAATTGAGTCCTGTATCGGGCTTCCTGCTCAGTAGGGAGCTTGCTTCTCTCTCTGCCTGTACACATTCTCTCTCTCTCTCTGACAAATAAAATTAAAAAGAGAAAGAAACAAACAAAGAAACAGAGTCTCTCTCCTCCTTCTGCCCCTCCCCCATCTTCCCTCCTTCCCTCTCTCTCTCAAAAATAAAATGTTGAACCAGCCTTGCATACCTGGGATAAATGGCACTTGGTCATGGTGTACAATTCTTTTTATACACTGTTGGATTTGATTTGCTAATATATTGAGAACATCTGCATTTGTTCATGAAAAACATTGGTCTATAGTTTTCTTATAATATCTTTGTCTGGTTTTGGTTTAGGGTAATGCTAGCCTCATAAAATGAGTTAAGAACTTAGCTCACAGCTTCTGTGGGGGAGAGAATCTTTGGTGGGGTGCCTCTGGCTTAATGTCTCTCATGAGGTTGAAATTATGGTGTTAGCCACAACTGTGGTTTCAACTGAAGGTTTGACCCAGGGGGAACCTGCTTCCCATCCCACTCATGCAGTGTGCTAAGTGACTGGGTTCTTCTTGGGCAGTAAGAGAGAGGACTCCGTCCCTCACTGGCTACTGCTACAGGCTGCTCCACAGAGCAACTCACAACAAGGCAGCCAGCTTCCCTCCGAGTGAGAGAGGTAGGGAGACCATCAAGAACAAGTCACAGTCTTTTTGTAACCTAATCTTGGAAGCGATAGCCCATCACTTCTGCCATTTTCCATTTGCTAGAAACATGTCACTAAATCCAGCTAACACTAATGGCAATGGGGAGCGGGGGTTTAATGAGGGTGTGAATACCAGAAGAGGGCTAATTGGAGGTAATCTGGAAGGCTGCCTACACCTCCAGACAACATTTGTCTGGTGATAGGAGTGACCCCACAAAGAAGGGAGGTGACAATACAGGAGAGAAAAGTGAAGATCTAGAAAATGCAGAGGAAATCCAGGCACAGGACCTCTGCAGTTCCTGGTGCACTGTATTTTCCAACATCTTTTCATGATTTGGCTACATGCACCTGTCTTTGATCAAAATATGTCAAAGAAATTGGTTAAATCTCTGTTATCTGTCACAGTACGACCTGTCATTTGACTTTTCATAGCCATACCCGATCTGATCACATCCCCCCGCAGAGAAACACACCTCAACTGTGTTTCTTCCCTTTCAAGTATCACCTTACACTGAAATATCTGGAGAACAGGAAATCTTTCATAGGTCAGTCCAAGCTGCACCTTGTTTCCTCCAATATCGCCTACCCCTCAACCACTGATTCTCATGCAGCCCTGTCCTGATCTGTTCCCTCTCTCACGTGTTACCACCTGTAAGCCCCAACTAACAGCCACCTTTGATTTAATGCTGCCAACCAGGACGACCTCAGGGAGATAATATGAGCAAGGCAGCTTTCCTGTTGCTGACCCCTACTTTAATTCCCCATCATGTGACCAACCGTCTAGACTACTACAGCCCACACTGTTCCCTTGTTACTGAAGGTGTGGCGTTAACAGAAGCAACCTTCAGCACAGCTCAAGACTGCAATGATAACACAATTTAAAACCAAACATTAGGGGTGCCTGGGTGGCTCTGTGGGTTAAGCCTCTGCCTTCAGCTCAGGTCATGATCTCAGGGTCCTGGGATCGAGCCCCACATCGGGCTCTCTGCTCAGCAGGGAGCCTGCTTCCTCCCTGACTCTCTGCCTACTTGTGATCTCTGTCAAATAAATAAAATCTTAAAAAAAAAACCAAAACCAAAACAAAACAAAAACTCAAACATTAGATATCACTGTTGTTAATGTCAACCTAACCCTGTGGAACTCTCATGGATGTCTCTTTTAGCTCAGGCCTGGTTTTCTGCCACGCTGTTGCACTGCCTAATTCTTTCCTCCCTCTTCCCCAACTCTCTCTGCACACTGAAAAATTTCTCTTCGATTACACTGAGCAATAAATGCCCTTACCCCTAAGGAGGAAGCAAGTTCCGGGCTTACTCCTGCATATCTAAAAACCATATTAAATGACTCCGTGAAAGGGAAGAGGGGCCAAACATGTTGATTCTGGACTCAAAACAGAATCAAATCAAATACAAAATCTGGAAGAAGCCTTTAACTTAATTTTTTCTCTTACATATCCTGGTGGAAAATTTTGAGGCATGGCTTCTCCCTTTTGTCTCTACAATAGCAAACAGTAAAAACAATAGTAAAGTCATACTTACGCACTACATTATTATTACTGTGAACGTTAATTTTGTGTATCAACTTGACTAAAGTATGCCCAGATAGCTGGTGAAACACTATTTCTGGGTGTGTCTGTGAGAGTGTTTCTGAAAGAGTTTAGCATTAAATCCACAGATGGGGGGAAAGATGATCTGTTCTCACCAATGTACACACGTGTCATTCAATACAATCCACTGAGGGCCTTAATAGAACAAAAAGACGGAGGCCGGGTAAACTCTCCCTTTCACGTTGACATGGGACTGGTCTTCACTACATCTCCTTCCTCCTCTTGATCTTTCCCCTCAATCTAGGCCAACTCATACCCCCCACCTTCGGGGACCCTTCCCAGACTGTCACAGCCCACACCAATCCCTTGTGTCTGAATCTGTATTTGGTTTAGGTATCACCACTTACTTCTTCGTTCCCCACGTGATTTTCTCTGCTGGCCAAGTTATAATGTTCTCCGGGTTAGAGGGCCAGGTCTCTCTCTCTCTGTCTTTTTTTAGAGGAGGTGTTTAGGCAGAGAATGAGGGAGAGAGAGAATCTTAAGCAGGCTCTACTCCCAGCCCAGGGCCCACCTCGGGGCTCTGTCTCACGACCCTGAGATCATGACCTGCACAGAAAATGGGTTGGCTGCTTAAGTGACTGAGCCACCCTGGTGCCCCAGGAGGGCCAGGTCTTAGCAGCCCTCCTGTGATGTGATATCTCAGCATGCGTGCACAGTGTGAGGCTGATGCCTGCTTGTTCAGTGTTTAACTGGAGCCACTTATCCGTGTCCTCTCCCCACAGTTTAGAATGTCAGAGAGCATCTCAGGGGTTCTGAGAGGGGCCAGGAATAATCTGTCTCTCAGGCTAGGGACTGCAGGGGGAGAGAGGGGAGAAAGAGAGCGAGCGAGCGAGTGGGAGAGCCAGAGTGCACGCAGTTACCATCAGTCAGCTTCTGTCCTTAACTTTGCAGGTCCTTCCATTTGATTTTATCAGCTCACCCTGAAGTGATGGGATGAAGACAAACTACTACGGAACAATAAGGAGAAATCTCTATCACAGAATGTGGGTTCCTTGGTGTCTGTCTCATATCAGATCCCAACCTCTGCACTTGCTTTGTCTTCTGCTTTCTGTCTCCCCTCCCCAGCCTACATGCCTCCGTGTAGCTGCCCTTACTTCTGGAAGCCTTCTGGGCCCTACAAGTCTGAGCTAGCAAGACCCAGTTGTTCTCCACTCCTCTCCCAGCACAAAAGCCCAGCTGTATGGCACGAGCCAGTGGGTCTGGCCCGTTAATGAGCACTTAGACGCCGGCGGCGGGGCACAGGCTCCTCCCCGGCATCTGTCCAATGAGTGGACGCCAACTCGGATACCACCCAAAGGACTCACGCATCCCAGCAACCGCACCAATCTCCCAGGCCTCCGGCTCCCACGCCCCTGGCTTCCTCGGCAGGCTTGGCCTTGCCGGCCAGCGCTCCTGTCTTCTAGGCCTCCAGCTCGCGGCCCACGCAGGCAGCCCATGCCTGCCGCCATCTTGCCCACTAGGAGTTCCCAAATGGGGCTGGGGCTCCTGAGCGCCGCACTGCTGTTCGTGGGGAGCGCTCTCCCCGACTCCGGACTCCACTCACTCCCCCGAAGGACTGGGCGCAGCTCCTGGGGGGTGCAGGCCGGTGCCCCTGGGTGGCGGGAGGCCGCACAAGGAGGGCGGAAGGTGCTCCAGGCCCCGAAGGAAGCGGGGGCCGCAGAGGGCAGTATCCGTTCATTCCCCTCTTTGAACAGCATCCCTTGCGTGCTCCCCACTTCTGTAGTGTGTGAATTTGGCTCCCTCCTTTTCTGCTTGCCCAACTACCTTTAAAATGTACAGACCTACGCAGTCTGGTTAATTATGACAGTGTAGTAGTCATCGTAGCAAAAATGCCATACGCTTGTAGAGCGCTGCTGTTTATGCTCAAAACATTCTGAGGTTTGTCATTCCCACTTTAAAGGTTAGGAATTCAAGAGTTGAAAAGGCTGGTAGGTGCCCTTGTCCTACTACACTTGAGAAAAATTCACCCAACAAGTCAAATAGCAAATATTAGAAGTTGCTTCACCAGTCCCAGGCTCTTTAATTGCCATTTTGTCCCAGAAGCAACATGATACCTGGTCAGAGAAACTTATCTTCTTTTTAGATTTTGGGGGAATAGTTTTAACGAACTGTGTTGATTTAATGCCTATTTGTAGTGATCATTTAAGGCATATTTGTCTTAACGCTCCTTCAAGATTCTTTTTTTCCTCAAAATATGGGAATGCCTTAGGTATCCAGATTGCTTTATCTGTTTTTTGAATAGGAATCTAAAAGATTATGTTAGTATGTTAAGATTAGGAATACATATCATCAGATGTTCAGTACAAATAATATATGATTTTTATTTTTAGATTGTGGGACAGCACCGCTTGCAGATGTATTGGAAGGGTCCAGGATAGTAGGGGGCACAGCAGCTCAAACTGGCGCGTGGCCATGGGTAGTTAGCCTGCAGATTCAATCAGGCAAAATTCTTGCTCATATATGTGGGGGAAGCTTAGTGAAAAGTAAGTGGGTCCTCACAGCTGCCCACTGCACTAAGGACACTAGGTATGTATTCGGAGCACAACTCCTCTATTTTATTCTCTTGGGGGATACTTTGTAGTAGTAGAGGACCATTTGATTTCAGCCATGTTCAGTTAAGCTGTGTGTTTACAAGTAGCCATAATGCTTTACACTAGCACACTGTTGAAATGAATCCTATAAATCAGAGGTTTATGCTTTCTGTAACATAGTAAAATAGTAAAAATGTTAAGGACTCTGTCACAATGACTCAGCTCTGCCACTATGGGACCAAAGTGGCCAGTGACAATACAATAACAAAATTGAATAAGTATGCTGTGATCCAAAACAACTTTATTAATGAACACTGAAATTTGAATAAAATAGTATTTTTTTTGTTTTTGTTTTTGTTTTCCAGCTGTCTAAGAGTATAAAAAAACATTTTTTCCCCCTCATGGACCATTAAAAAATAGGAGACAGATTTGGCCTATGGGTATTTGTCAGATTGTGCTTTAAATAATGACAATTGTCTTAAAATTATTATATGGTAACCATGTGTTTTTCTTTCTCACCATTGGATCAAAGATTTTTTTTTTAAGATTTTATTTACTTGAGAGAGAGCACGCACGCATGCGCCCATGAATGGGGGAGGAGCAGAGGGAGAGGCAGGGAGACTCCCCGCTGAGCAGGGAGCTAGACACAGGGCTTGATCCCAGGATCCCAAGATCCCAAGATCATGACCTGAGCTGAAGGCAGCCACTTTGACTGAGCCACCAGGCGTCCCTGTATACTACATTTTTCAAACATACATTTCAGTTCCATAAATTTACCTTCTGAGGAATAGAGGCAGAAAAATAATAAGATACTAAGGTATAAATTAAGGGTACAGAAAGAGATCTAGAAGAAGAGTTTCAGAGTTTGGAATCGATTCTGTTCTTTCAGGGGTGTTTTACAATGCTTGTACAGCATGCTATTATTTATTTATTTATTTTAGGTGGAGTCCATACCCAACATGGGGCTTTAACTCATGACCCCAAGATCAAGAGTCCTATGTTCCACTGACTGAGCCAGCCAGGCACCCTTAAAATGCTACCTTTATTTTAAGATTTTTTATTTATTTGAGAGAAAGCAGAGGTAGAAGCAGGCTGCCGGCTGAGCAAGGAGCCCAATGTGGGACTTGATGCTGGAACCCTGAGATCATGACCTGAGCCAAAGGTAGATGCTTAATTGACTGAGCCTCCCAGACATCCCAGATTTAGGCATTCTCATGTACCTTGCTCATGGCTGGAGAGCAACAAAATCAAGGATCAACTTGTTTTTTGATCCTTGATTTTGGTTTGCCAGAATGAAAACCCACACGCATAACCATAACTATCCCATATGGCTCTCTATTTGAGACATCTCTTGTGATGATGGATTGCTACCTTGGGAAGAATATAATTTCATTTTCGGACAGCTTTAATTCTTAGGAAGTTTTTCTTATGTTGAAATAAGTGTCTTGGTTTTTTTTTTTTTAATCTGCTTTCTGAAGCCATATATATTTAACCCAAATCCTCCTCTAAGTATTTGAAGATACTGTCATATTCCACTTAACATTTCTCAAGACTAAATCTTATTGATGTTTTTACTCCTTTATTCAACATTGACTGAATGTATGTTATATGCTAGGGACTGGTCTAGCTGCTGGGGCAATAGACATTACTGAGGCATATTCTCTACTTTTCAGAGGACTAACTTTGCTACATTCTGTTCCAGTCCCCCTCATTTCCTAAACCTTGCACCATCAACTATCCCTTTTTCCTTCTTAGAACAAGCATTTATCAAAGACTTGCTCTGAGATTAGGTACTAAGGATGTTACATACAATTCTGTGTTTAAAAAAAAAAAAAGCCCTAGGGAGCCTGGGGGTGCTCAGTTGGTTAAGTGTCTGCCTTGGGCTCAAGTCATGATTCCAGGGTCCTGGGATCGAGTCCTGTGTTGGGCTCCCTGCTCAGCAGTGAGTCTGCTTCTCCCTCTCCTTCTGTCCCTCCACCTGCTTGTGCTCGCTCTCAAATAAAATCAAATCTTTAAAAAAAGCCCTCCCAGTAACTCTCTGAGATAGCTGTTATCATCTCTGTTTTACACTTGAGGAATCCAGAGATGAGGGAGATGTGGTAACTTGCCCACAATCACACTGCTGTTAAATAACAGCCCCTCGACCCAAAGCCGGTTCTCCAACCTGTGCTGTAGCATTATACCTCATTGTCTCTAGTACTTTTCAGTCTTCTCCCTGGTTTCTTCCCTACAACCCTCAAGCATGTTTAGGTCACTCCATCGTTATTTAAAAATCCAAGCAACCTATCGACGAACCCTACCGTTTCTTCTTTTTTATTTGAGAGACTCCCTTTTGCTTCATCTGCACTGACTTATAAAATGCCAATTGCAGTCTTATTTCTGTGCTCTGAACACACTATTAGAGATCCCTCTCCATGCCAAATCCAATGACCTCTTCTCAGTCCCCATCCTATTTGATCTTCATAATGTGGCAAAGCTGACCACTGTTCTCCTAGAAACTCTTTTCTTGATTTCTAAGTCCCCTCTAATTTTCTCCTTTTCCTTGACGAGTCTTTGTCATCATCTAAATGGCAACATTTCCACTCTTATCCTCCTGCCTTACCTGTACGCTCTTCTAGAGATGTCTCATCTACTTCTGTTTCAGCAATCACCATGTACTGGAAACTCCAAGTCTTTCCAGCTGAGTCATATTTCCAGCTCCCTACTATATATCTTTTTACTGGAGTCACTGTCTCAGTAAGTTGGAAAATGAATAAAATCTCTCCTCCAATCCTGTTCCTTCTCTATTCTTTCAGATAATGGCATCAACAACAGCTCTGTGACCCAGGGAATTTGCTTTCTCTACACAGTATCTCTTAAATTTGTTTCTTCTGTTTCCCGGTGCTCCACACGGATTAGAAAAAATTACACTTACACTGCCCACACTTACACTACTACTATCATAACTGTCCTAATGAGTGTGAAGTGGTATCTCACTGTGGTTGATTTGTAATTCTCTAATGACTAATGATGTTAAACATCTTTCCACGTACTTATTGGCTATTTGTATATCTTCTCCGAAGAAGTATCTATTTAGGGGCACCTGGGTGGCTCAGTGGGTTAAGCCTCTGCCTTCAGCTCAGGTCATGATTCCAGGGTCCTGGGACCGAGCCCCACATCAGGCTCTCTGCTCAGCAGGGAGCCTGCTTCCCGCCCCCACCCCCCCGCCTGCCTCTCTGCCTACTTGTGATCTCCCTGTCAAATAAATAAATAAAAATCTTTTTTAAAAAAAAGGAAGTATCTATTTAAATCATTTGCCCATTTTAATTGGGATTTTTGTTGAGATGTAAGAGTGCTTTTTATATTCTTCATATCAATCCCTTATCAAATATATAATCTGAAATTTTTTTCTCCCATTCTGTGGGTTGTCTTTTTACTCTCTTGGAAAATGTCCTTTTTATTTTTTTAAGATTTTATTTATTTTTTTAACACACAGAGAGAGAGATCACAAGTAGGCATAGAGGCAGGCAGGAAGAGAGGGGGAGAAAGCAGGCTCCCCGCTGAGCAGAGAGCCTGATACGGGGCTCGATCCCAGGACCCTGGAATCATGACCTGAGCTAAAGGCAGAGGCTTTAACCCACTGAGCCACCCAGGCACCCCTGGAAAATGTCCTTTGACATACAAAAGTTTTTACTTTTGAAGAAGTTCCATTTATTTATTTGATTTTTTGGGTTACCTGTGTTTTTGGTGTTATATCTAAGAAATCATTGCCAAATCCAATATCATGAAGGTTTTCTCCAGTGTTTTTTTTTAAGATTTTATTTATTTGTTTGTCAGAGAGAGAGCACAAACAGGGAGAGTGGCAGGTAGAGGGAGAAGCAGGATGCCTGCTGAGCAAGGACCTCCCCCCACACTAGTCAAAGGCAGATGTTTAAACAACTGAGCCACTGAGGAGTCCCTTGTTTTACTTTTACATTTAGGTCTTTATCTATTTTGAGTTAATTTTGCATATGGTATAAGGTCAGTGTCCAACTTCATTCTTTTGCATGTACATATACAATTTTGCCAGCACGATTTGTTGAAAAAGCCTGTCCTTTCCCCACTGAATTGTCTCAACACTTTTGTTGAAAATCACTTGAGCCCATATGCAAGGCTATATTTCTGGGCTCTCTATCCTTTTTCATTGGGCTGTGTATATATCTGCCAGTACTATACTGTTTGGATTACTGTAACTTTGCTATAGTTTTGAAGTCTAGAAATGTGAGTCCTCCAACTGCATTCTTCTTTTTCAAGATTATTTTGGCTATTTGGGTCCCTTGACATTCTGTGTGAATTTAAGATGGGTTTTTCTATTTCTTCAAAAAATATGGAGATTTTTATAGGGATTGCATTGAATCTGTAGTGCTCCTTGGATAGTATTGTCATCTTAATAATATTAAGCCTTCCAATCCATGAACATGGGATGTCTTTCCATTTATTCAGGTCTTCTTTAATTTCAGCAATGTTTTGCAGTGTTCAGTGTACACAGCCTGTTTTTGAATCTTATGGTCTGATATAAATTGAAGTGAATAAGGAATATAAGTTGAATAAGTTTGGAAAAGAAAAGAACAATGATTATTTCAAAGTAGCTTAAAGCAGTGATTTCTTTTTATACAAAATAGAACTAGGGCTTTAAATTTTTTGGGTAAACTTTCTAGAGGTCGCCTAAACCATTTTTAAGATAGCTAAATATCTACAGTGCAATTTGGAGTGCCTAAGTGGCTCAGTCAGTTGAGCTTCCAACTCTTGGTTTTGGCTCAGGTCATGATCTCAGGGTCCTGGGATGGAATCCTGAGTTGGACTCTGTGCTCAGCAAGGAGTCTGCTAGTGATTCTCTCTCTCCCTCTTCCCCTGCCCCTCCCCCTGCTCTGTCTGTCAGATAAATAAAATCTTAAAACAAAATACAATGCAACTTTTATAGACTATTGGTACATGCTGCCAAGATACCTGTTTATACATTCCACATGAATAAGTATTCCTTTGTTTTTATGACTGTTGCTTGTCCTGAGCGTTATCAGACACACACACACACACACACACACACACACACACACACTCATAAACTTTGCCAATTTGAAGGATGAAAAGGAATTTCAGCATCTGTAAACAATGTATAAAGTAAAAAAGTCCTCCTTCCCAATCTACTTCCAAATGTAACTACTATTAAATGCTTAAGGTTTTAATTGTTGATTTTGACTTGCAAAAGATTTTTCAGGGACACCTGGGTGGCTCAGTTGGTTGAGCAGCTGCCTTCGGCTCAGGTCATGATCCCAGCGTCCTGGGATCAAGTCCCGCATCGGGCTCCTTGCTCATCAGGGAGCCTGCTTCTTCCTCTGCCTCTGCCTGCCATTCTGTCTTCCTGTGCTTGCTCTCTCTCCCTCTCTCTCTGACAAATAAATAAATAAAATTTTAAAAAAAAAAAAAAAAAAAGATTTTTCAGTTTGGTTTTTTACTTGTTCTTTGTTTTGTTTTGTTTTTAAGATTGTCAAGATCCATTAGTTGCTTCCTGTTTTATATCAGTGCTATCATTGTTATGTATTCATCTACATTTTCTTTCTGGTTTAATTTTTATAATTCTCATGCTAATTTAATATCCAAATGTTTCATTCTAAAACTTCAAAATTTACAAAAGTAAAGGGAATAGTTTCATGAACTCCCATAAGCCTATCACCCAGCTTCAAGTTATCAACACATCCCTGAACTTATTTCATCTTTATCCTCACCAACCCCTTCTCTCAATTACTTTGAAGCAACTCTCAGACATACCACCTTATGTATTTCTAAAAGAAGACTTAAAGACTTTTATATTAAAAAATTTCTTATATTTAAACATTTAATCAATATCAAGTTTATTTTACTGTTTAATGTTTTTCAGAGATTTAATTTTATTTCACTTTTCAAACTAGTTAGTTAGCTAGGTGTCCCAATACCATTTATCAAGTCATTCAATCTTTTGTCCACAAGTAAGAGGTGCTACCTTAATCATATATTAAAATGTCATATACTTGAACCTGGGGACCCTCTGTTCTACTGATCTTTTTCTCCTTTCCTACATCATGATATATTGGTTTTTATTTGATGTGACCTCATGTATATGAAAGTAGGATTCTATTCTAATCTAATATAAGAAAAACAAAAAACTAGGAGATTGAGAATATTTACCTAGTTAAATAACATGTTTATAATAACATTTATTCTCTTTCAGAGATCCTTTAATGTGGAGAGCTGTGATTGGAACTAACAGTATAAAAGGGCATCATCATCCACACTCCAAGAAGATAAAAGTTAAAGCAATCATTATCCATCCAGACTTTAATTTGGAAAATTACGTAAATGATATTGCACTATTTCACTTAAAAAAAGCAGTGAGGTATACTGAGTATATTCAGCCTATTTGTCTGCCTTTTGATGTTTTCCAAAAACTGGACCAAAACACAAAGTGTTTTATAAGCGGCTGGGGAAGAACAGAAGAAGAAGGTAATTACAGTCTGAATTTTATTTATACATTTTTTCCTGGTTATTGGAGAGGGTGAACCCTTTTGTATATTCATCTCTTTATATCATGAGTTTGAGCAATAGGTCTTTATAAACCATTGAAAAGGAAATGTCTTTTCTTGTATTTTTTTTTCTTCCTTGTAGGAAAGAGAAAGTTATCTTCCAAAACAGAAATAGAGACTTTCTCCAGTTATGCTTGCTAACATATTTGTACCTTTAACCATTCTCAGAAAGAATGATGATTCTAAGTGTTTTTGTAGGTTTCTGAGACTCATAGATGATAGAACCAGCTCTGTAAGAGGATTGCTTATTGTAAATAATAAGCTTCTGGCTGTCAGGAATCAAATTTAGTATCCTTTTAATTTAGTACCCTGTTTAATATCAAACAGGTTGAGTGCCCTATATTTTCTTTAGTGCACAAATGAGCACTAATTATTGACTGGTTGAACTACTATGAACTATGAACAAATAAATGTAGAAAATAGTCTCTGCCTTTGGTTCTAAAAATAGTTACCATTTGGGACATTTGCCATGCTTTAGGCCTTTTTCTAAATATATTATTTTATCTTATCTTCAGAATATTCCTGTTAGGAAGTTAATGTCATTATTCCCATTTAACAGACCAGGAGTTGTGGATCTGAGCGGTTGAGAAGCTAGGGCACAAATCAAGGTCTTCCTTATTCTACAGCCTGAATAGCTAAGTACTGTGTTAAGTACCAACTGTTCTTGATGGAATCAAAGTCTAGTTAGCAATATATGAGTTCAAGTGCTGAGACTCTTTTTTCTATTCCCTATGGAAATTAGCCATTTAAATATGTGTAGAGGGGTGCCTGGGTGGCTCAGCTGATTGGGCGTCTGACTCTTGATTTTGGTTTGGGTCATGATCTCAGGTCCCTGGGATGGAGCCCCACATCAGTCTCCCCACTGAGCAGGAAGTCTGCTTGGGATATTCTCTCTCTATAATGGATCAATAGATCTTTAAAAAAAAATGTGTAGATTAGAAACACCTGGCTGGCTCAGTCCAAAGAGCATGCAACTCTTGATCTTGGAGTTGTGAATTCGAGACCTATGTTAGGTATAGGGATTACATACATACATACATACATACATACATACATAAACTTAAAAAAAAAAAACCCTCAACTTTAAAATAGTTAAATAAGTGTAGATTATTTAGATATGATACAGATAAATGTATGAAAGATCTTTGAAGAACTAATTTTTTCCTCTGTGAATGCTGTTTAAACAAGTTAAGAAAGCAACATGCATAGGGAAAAGACTATGGCTTTAGAATCATAGACGTAAGCCTGAATCTCAGCCCTGTCATGTACTAGCTGAATGACCATGGGCAAATTATTGACTCTTTAACAACAGTTAGAACAACAGTGATCCAAGTAGCTTCCATTTATTCAGGGCTAGGTACTTAATAAAATGCTAAGCCCCTTAATGCATTTCTCATTTAATGCCCTCAATAACACTATGAGAAGTACTATGACATGGATAAATAAACAGATTTAAAGAGGTTAAATGAGGGTTGCCTAGGTAGCTCAGTTGGTTAAGCATCTGCCTTTGGCTCAGGTCATGATGTCAGGGTCCTGGTATCAAGTCTCATATTGGAAACTTTGCTCAGCAGGGAGCCTGCTTCTCCCTCTCCCCGATGCTCCCCCTGCTTGTGCTCACACACACACTCTCTCTGACAAGTAAATAAAATATAAATAAATAAATAAATAAATAAATGAAATAAAATAAAGAAGTTAAGCAAGCTGCCCAAAGTTACATAGCTAAGTGAGGAGTAAAAATTCAATCCCAGGTTGGTCTGCCGCAAAACTCTTGCTTCCACTATATTATACCATCTTTCACACTGTCATACCTGTCATGACCTGAAAGATGAGAGCTGACCTCTCTGACCTGTCAGAGAGCTGTTTTAAGGACTAACATGGTCAATTACATGCACACACCAACCTTCCCAGTGAAAACTATTTTAATTTTTTAAAGATTTTATTTGTCAGAGAACGCACGCAAGCAGGGAGAGCAGAAGGCAGAGGGAGAAGCAAGCTCCCTGCTGAGCAAGGAGCCCAATGCAGAACTGGATTCCAGGACCCCGGGATCATGACTTGAGCTGAAGGCAGACGCTTAACTGACTGAGCCACCCAGGCGTCCCCCTGTGAAAACTATTAACGGAGAAAATACACAGGTCAAGGACTGAATGTGAAGATGGGAACTTAGGTAACTGAAGCAGTGAAGTTGGCTTTTATCTTGAGGATATTTGCCAGTAGTAACACTGAATATGAATTTCTGTGGTCTGATGGGGCCTGAGAGCGTTGAAGAACAAAGCCGCTCAAGTGTGTGAGAGGAGGGTCTCATCAAGCTGGAGCCAGAGGGCTACACTCCAAGAATGAGTCAGACTCATGACCCAGTGTCTAGTTCATCTATACATAGTTCGCTTTAAATATGATACAGGCAGGTTGAAAATAAAAGGATGGGAAAAGATATATTATGGCAACATTAATCAAAAGAAAACTGGAATAGAAAAAAAAAGAAAAAGCAGGAATGGCTACATTAACATCAGATAAAGTAGATTTAAGAGCAAATAAAACTACTAGGGACAATGAGGAACATAACAATGATATAAAGGTAAATCCACAAAAGAGGCATAGAAATCTTAAATGTGTATGCACCAAACACTAGAGATATCATTCCCTCCTTCCTTCCTTCCTTTCTTCTGAGAGAGAGAGAGAGAATCCCAAGCAGGCTTCGAGCTGAGCACCAAGCCTGACACGGGGCTCAGTTCCAGGACTCTGAGATCATGACCGGAGCCGAAACCAAGAGTAGGTCGCTTAACCAACTGTGCCCCGCAGGAACCCCCAGAGATATAATTCTTAAAAACACACACATGGGGGCGCCTGGGTGGCTCAGTGGGTTAAAGCCTCTGCCTTTGCTCCGTCATGATCCTAGGCTCCTGGGATGGAGCCTCGCATCACGCTCTCTGCTCAGCAGGGAGCCTACTTCTCTTCCTGTCTCTCTGCCTGCCTTTCTGCCTACTTGTGATCTGTCAAATAAATAAATAAAATCTTTAAAACAAACAAACAAAAAACACACACATGTACATATATTTATGATATGACCCAGCAGTCACACTCCTGGGCATTTATCCCAGAGAAGTGAAAACGTATTTCCACACAAAAACCTGGTCACAAATATTCACAAAAGCTTTATTGGTAGTATCCCAAAACTGGGAAAAAGTAAACTTACTTAATTAGGGGAAATGATTAAACAAACTGTTGTATATCCTTAACCGGGAATGATACTAAACAATTAACAGGAATTAGCTATTGATATGTGTATCAACTTAGATGGCTTATGCTAGGTGAAAACAAAAGCCATTTTTAAAAGATACATTCTATATGATTCCATTTATATACCATTCCTAAAATGACAAAATTATAGAGATGGAGAACTAATTACTGGTTGCTAGGTGTAAAAAGGCTAGGTAGCCTAAAGGAGATCTTTGTGATGGTGAAATAGTTCCATATCTTAATTGTGGAGGTAATGGTAAGAATGTACACATACGATTAAGTGGAGCGGAACGACACACATTGAACCAATGTCAGTTTTTTGATTTTGATATTGCACATCAGTTACACAGATGCAACCATTTCAGGAAGCAGGATAAAGAGCACCCTGGACCTCACTGTACTACTTTTGCAACTTTCTGTGACTCTAATTATTATGAAATAAAGTTTATTTTTTTTAAGAACAAGATAAAACCAAAGCATCCTCAACCTCCATCCCCACCCCCAGGATTTCTAGGAAAACTGCTTCATTAAAGGGAAAAAGGTAGGAATTTTCCCAGAAAACATGTAATTGCAAATACCACTCATATGGAGTTGCTGCCTCAAATCACTCTGAATAGAAAGACTCAGGCTTAGGATTTAGGTTAAATAGGTCATAAACTGTTAAGGTCTCTAGATGGCTGAGAGAATCAAATGCACATCATTTGTATAGAAACTGAATTTCATCTAAGACCTCAAAAGAATTTCACCTGATAAAGTTTAAATGAAAATGGATTATAATTTTAAAAATCACTAAACACCAAAGCAAATAAGGTATTATGAGTAAGAGTCAGCAGGAACAATAGATATCAAAAGAAGACCTGCAAAAATGTCAGATATTGGGATCAAATAATAAAAAGGTGTTTAATATAGTACAAGAAATAAAAGATGTACTTAAAAATATGAATAAAAAGGAGCTATGAAAAAGAACCAAACAATGATAATAATTTAAAAATATAATAATTGAGGGGCACCTGGTTGGCTCAGTCAGTTAAGTGTCTGACTCTTGATTTCAGCTCAGGTCATGATCTCAAGGTTGTGAGATCGTGCCCCACGTCAGGATCTGCACTGGGTGTGGAGCTGCCTTAAGATTCTCTCTCTCCCTTTGCCCCTCCCCCTCAGCTCATGTGTGTGCTCTCTCTCGCTCTCTCTAAAAAAAAATTTAATAAAAAATACAATAATTGAAATAAACTCAATGGACTAAATTAGTACCAGGTCTGAAAATACTTAGGATTCCTACAGATTAAAATCAACCAAATATCCCCTTACAACCAAAGATCACCAAACACGTTAGGAGAAAAGCCATAATAATGAAAGTCAACGGAAATAAAACAACAGCTCGCCCAAGGATTTCAGATATTAATATTTTAGGTGTAGAATACAAAATAAGTTTATGTAAATTGTTTGAAGAAATTAAAAAACAGAATTAGAAATAAGCAATAGACTATCTAGAATGACCAGGCAGATTTAAAAGAGAACCAGGGGTGCCCAGGTGGCTCAGTGGGTAAGTCTGATTTCAGCTCGGGTCATGATCTCAGGGTTGTGAGATCAAGCCTGTGTTGGGGCCCATGTTGGGTATGGAGCCTACTTGGGATTCTCTCTCTCTCTCTCCTTCTGGCCCTCCCCCATCTCTAAAAAAAAGAGAGAGAGAGAGTGAGAGAGAACCAAATAGGATCTTTAAAAAAATGAAAAAAATGTAACTGCTAAAGTTTGTAACTCACTGGATGAATTAAGCATCATATTAGACTCAGCTCTAGAGAAAATATGTGAGCCAGCAGATATATCTGAAGAAACTGCCTAGACTGTGGCACAGAGAAAAAAGAAGAGATTATGACAGAAAGTAAGATATAAGATAAATGGGATAAGAAAGTCAAATATACATCTAATGAGAGTGCAAGAACGAACAAATGAAGAGAATAGAGGAGAGGCAATATTCAATGGATTTGGGCTGAAATTTTTCTGTAACTGATGGAAAACATGAATCCAGATATCCATGAGTAAAATGGATATTTCAAGGCAAATGGATATCCAGAACAAAATGTAATTCCTTTACAAACACTGTAATGAAGTTGTAGGGGGAAAAAAAAACCAAAGAAGTCTGAATACAGCCAGAAAAAAAGAAAAATCCTTACGAAATAACTACTGGTTGCCTTTCAGAAAACTTCTCAATAGCAATAATGACAATCAAAATACAATGAAATATCATGGTCAAAGTACTGAGAGAAAATAAATGAACCCACAACTGTGTACCCAACTAAGCTATCACTGGAGAATAAAAGGGAACTAAAACTGACTTTACCACCAATAATCTTTCACCAAAGTAAATAAGAAATGTATCAGAAAGAAAAAAATGATGCCAAAAGGGAGGTACGTAATGCAGAAGCGAGCAAAAAATAGATAACTATATAGGTAAATATTGTATACAACAGTGGTTCTCAATGAAGGATAATTTTGTCCCCAGGGAACACTTGGTACTGTCTGGAGAAAATTTTGTTACCACTAGGCAGGATGTTAAGTATGCCACTGGTAGAAGCCAGGATTACTGCTCATCATCCTTCAACACATGGGGTAGTTCTCTCACCCTCCACAACAAAGAATTATCTGGCCTACAATGTCAATAGTGCTGAGACTGGGAAACCTTGGAATACAATAAAAATAATGTATAATTTGTGGGATTTTAAAAAACAACACTTAAATATTAGGGGGAGAAGCTGTGTTTCAAATGGTGTGATCAGAGTTAAAGTAGTCTCAGGTCTGTGTATTATTCAGAAGTGTTAACATACTGATTAACATTAGATTTAAGCAAATAGGGGATATAACTTGGAATGGAACAAGAAACCTAAGGAATAAGAAAATAAAGACAACATCTTAATAAAAAATCAAGAAGGGAGAAATAAGCCTAGGAAAACTGAGAAAAATAGAAAGTATAAAATAAGACAGTAGAAACAAACCCAAATATATCCATAATCACAATAAATGTTAACGGACCAAACCACTAGTTAAAAGACAGAAAATCAGATTAGGGAGTAGGAAATCCACCTTATCTAAGGGAATACCTAAAATGTAAGGATATGGAAGGACTGAAGTAAAACAACAGTAGAGAAATATATCAAGTAAATTAAAATGAAAAGAAAGCTAGTATCACTATGCAAATTACAGACAAAATAGACTTTAAGATAAAATAGACTTTAAGACAAAAGGACAGGGGCGCCTGGGTGGCTCAGTGGGTTAAAGCTTCTGCCTTCAGCTCAGGTCATGATCCCAGAGTCCTGGGATCCAGCCCCGCATCGGGCTCTCTGCTCAGCAGGGAGCCTGCTTCCCTCTCTCTCTCTCTGCCAGCCTCTCTGCCTACCTGTGATCTCTGTCTGTCAAATAAATAAATAAAATATTAAAAACAAAAGACAAAAGGACAAAAAAGATCATTTTTATTTAGAAAAGGTTCAACTCACCAAGAAGAACAATTCTAGACTTCTGAACCTAATAAACAGGACTCAGATAATATTAAGGAAAAATAGAATTGTACAGCAAATGTTGTAACTCCTCTATGATAGAACTCTTTTTATTTAACAATAAAAAAATCTGTTTTTTATCAAACTTAGTAAAGATTTGGAATATTTGAACAACATAATTAGCCAGCTTGATTTAATAGACAAACCAGTACACTCAAAAATTTAGAGGCTTTTATCTTTTCAAGTGTAGCTGGAATCTTTATAAAAAATGACCACTTTGGGGGCGCCTGGGTGGCTCAGTGGGTTGGGCCTATGCCTTTGGCTCGGGTCGTGATCTCAGGGTCCTGGGATCGAGCCCCACATCGGGCTCTCTGCTCAGCGGGGAGCCTGCTTCCCTCTCTCTCTCTCTGCCTGCCTCTCTGCCTACTTGTGATTTCTGTCTTTCAAATAAATAAATAAAATCTTTATTAAAAAAAAAACAAAAAACAAAAAACAAAAAAACAAAGTGATAAAAAAAATTACCACTTGGGGCACCTGGGTGGCTTAGTTGGTTAAGCATCCAACCCTTGGTTTTCAGCTCAAGTCATCATCCCATGGGTTATGAGATTAAGCCCTGAGTCCAGCTCCTCGCTCAGCAGGAATCACTTGAAGATTCTCTCCTTCTGCCCCTCCCCCCACTTGCACAGGCACACACTCTCTCTCAAACTAATAAATCAATCTTTAAAAAAATTGACCACTTATTAGGCCATAAAGCAAAACTCCAAGTTCAAAGATAGCTAATGTACAAACTGTTAACTCTGATTATAATAAATTTACAAATAAAAGAACAGAAATTTTGGCTGTGATGGCATGGGCAGGTTGGCAAATCCTCTTCCCCCAAATAAATATAAACTAGACAAAATCATCAAAAGTGACCACTTTAGGGTCCTGAAAATCAACCAAAGTACACAACAAATTGAGGAATATTTGTAACAGCTATAAATTTGGGTAAAAAGAGGAATTTGCAGCTTTCTTGCTTATGGGTTCTCCCAACTCCCCTCTCAGATTAGTCAGTACAGTAGTTTTACCAAGGCTATGAAGAACCTTGTTGCCACAGAAGGTGAACTCTATTTGGAAAAGTAGTTGAAAATCCAGGCTAGCAGCATTACTAATAAAAGTAGTGAACTCATGGGCACCTGGGTGGCTTAGTTGGTTAAGTGTCTGCCTTTGGCTCAGGTGATGATCCCAGGGTCCTGGGATTGAACCCCACATTGGACTCCCTGCTCAGTGGGGAGACTGCTTCTCCCTCTCTCTCTGTTGTTCCTCTTGCTTGTTCTGTCAAATAAATAAAATCTTTAAAAAAAAAAGGTGGACTCAGCAGCAAGAGACGAATAGGGAAAATCCACAGCTCTACTGGCCTGGGAATACAGTCCTAGATAGAGCCAGCAGTTAAGACGGTCAGAAATTTGACAGAAAAATCCCCCAAATGAGAGAGCTATAGAATGGCTCAATAAGCTCTCCAAATATTTTTGGCTTACTGGGAAACCATACATGTGTGGGGAAAATCTGAGAGAACTCACAATAAAGTGAAAGTCAAAGTAGATTTGAAACAAACTGAAGGGGTCCTGGATGGCTGAGTCGGTTAAGCATCTGACTTTGGATTTCAGCTCAGGTCATGATCTCGGGGTTGTGAGATAGAGCCCCGAGTAGGGTGTGTACTGGGCATGGAGCCTGCTTGAGATTCTCTCTCTCCCTCTCCTCTGCCACTCCTCACTTCTAAAAATTAAACAAAAAGCTGACTGAACTTTTTTTAACACATTCCCCAACCCACACACAGATTCATTCACCAACAGCCCAAATCATGCACTGACCACTAAACTCTGCAGATATAGAGCCAAGCCCTATGAAGCTAAACTAAAGGTAAAAATCCGAATTAAAAACACTGAGCAGAGACATCAACAGTCACATACTGTAGGGAAGACAGATTGTACAGTTTAAGCCCAGGTAAATCATTTTAAGAATGACAACAGCATTGTTGAGGAGGGAATAAAAATCCAGAGTTGTTGTATTATCTAAACCACCCAATTTTCAACAAAAATATAAGACATGCATTAAAAAAAACCAAACAAACCAAAAATCCAAAAGTGTCACCTATGAGGGGGGCGGCCAATAGAAATGGACTCTGAATAGACTCAGATGTTGAATTTCGCATCTAAAGACTTCAAAGAAGCTCTTTAAATATGCGCAATAAGGTAAAGTAACTATTGTTCAAATCATTAAAGGGGGAAATGTGATGAAAATGATTTACCAAATAGGGACTATTATGGAAAAACAGTCAATTTTAAAAAAGAACTGAATAGAAATTCTAGATATTTGAAATGGCACAAGAAAGAATCAGTGAACTAAAACACAGCAATAGAAGTGACCTAATCTGAAGAATGTAGAAAAAAATACTGAAGAAAAATGAATGCACACTCAGAGACCTGTGGCACAACATCAAGTACACCAACATATGTGTAATGTGTAATGGCATTTCTGGAAAGGGGAAAGAGAGAAAGTGGAGAAGAAAAAATATTCAAAGAAAATATGGCCCCAAACTCCTAAATTTTATGAAAAACAGTTTATAGGAGCTCAATAAATACCAGTTAAGGTTTAAAAAAAGGTGGCTCAGTCGGCTGAGCATCTGCCTTGGGCTCAAGGTCATGACCCATGGGGTCCTGGGATTGAGCCCTTCGTCAGGCTCCCAGCTCAGCAGGGAGTCTGTTTCTCCCTCTACCTCTGCCCCTCCCCCCACTTGTACTCTGTCTCTCTCTCTCTCTCAAATGAATATTTTTTTTTAAATGAGAGCGATCCACACTTACACTTACTGTAGTCAACAAAAGATGGGCAAGGTCTAAACACTGAAAACTGTAAAACATGACATAGAGAAATTAAAGACCACCTAAGAAATCAATGCCATACTACATTTATGTATTGGAAGATTCAATACTCTTAATATGACAGTTCTCTCCAGACTGACCTATATATTCAATGCAATCCCTATCAAAATCCCAGCAAGACTATTCATACAAATTGACAAGCTTATATGAAAAGGCAAAAGACCTAGAGTGGCCAAAATTGTTTTGAAAAACAACAAAGCTGAGGGAGTTACTCTTATTTCAAAATATACTATGAAACTATAGCCATCAAGGCAGTACAGTACTGGTTTGTTTACGTTAATGAGAGCATAGAGATCAACAGGACACAACAGAATCCAAAAAAGAGAGGACAAGGAGGGGGACCACCCACCTTATATTTATGGCCAACTGATTTATTAAGACAAAATTTCTAGAACAGGCAAACCCATAGTGACAGAAATCATCAGTCATTTTTCTTTTTTTTTTTTCTGAGAGAGAGAGAAAGAGGAGAGACAGAGGGAGAGAGAGAATCCTATGTAAGCTCCATGGCTAGCACAGAGCCCGAGGCAGGGCTCATCTTATGACCCTGAGATCATGACCTGAGCCAAAATCAAGAATCAGATGCTTAAGTGACGAAACCACCCAGGCACCCCTGAATCAGTCATTATTGTTTTCAAAAATAAAACACCAGAATTCAGAACAAGTGAGCCCTACCTTAATTACCAGAGATAGGTTGTTTAAATTTCCTCTGAATACCTCCAAAGAATCCAAAAAGAGAGAACACACCCCAACTCAGTATATGATTCCCACGTCAGGGGAGCAGAGTACAAGGAAGGCCAATATTATAAATGCAGACATCCCAAACATATTATTAGCACACCGAATCTATCAAGAATAGTGTAAATAGAATTCAACATAATCAAGATGAGTTTAAGGAATGTAAGGGTGGCTTAATGTTAGAAGTCTCTTAAGGTAGTTTCCCTCATTCACTGATTAAAGGATTCTTTTTTAAATTATCTCAGTGGGCGCAGAAGAAGCCCTGTTAAAAACGTAACAATTGAGACACGAAGTGAACTTCCTCAGCCTGATTAGGTCATCTACCTCCAGGCTATAGGAAACATCATTATTACAGAAAAACATTTCTTTTAAAGTCAGCAACAGTTTCCCCCACCATCACTACTTTCATCAGTGTTGTGGTAGAGTTTCTACCAAGTGCAGTAACACCGGAAAAAGATGGAAAAACACATAGGACTTAGGTAAAAACAAAACGCTCATTATTCACAGGTGATACAACTACCTACAATAAAGAATCTATAACACACTGAATTAAGAGAGTCTCGTAAAATGTCCAGATATAAAACCAAACTAGCACAATCTATTTCGTTCTGATACACTATCAATAGTTAGAAAATGTAATTTTTAAAGTTAACAGATGTCACACCCATGGGGATGTCTATGATCAAAACTTTAGAAACAAGTGTTGACAAGGATGCAGATAAATTGGAACCCTTATGCATTGCTGGTGGGAATATAAAATGGCACAGGGGTTTTGGAATACAGTTTGGTAGTTCCTCAAAAATTAAATATATAGTTACCGTACGACTCAGAAATTCCACTCCTAGGTATATACCCAAGAGAAATGAAAACACATGTCCACACAAGTACCTGTACTCAAATGCTCATAGCAGCAGTATTCAAAATAGCAAAAAAACAAAACAAAACAACCTAAAGCTCCATCAACTGATACACGGATATACAAAATGTGATATATTCATACAATGGAACATCTAGCCATTAAAAGGAACAACGTACTAATACATGCTACAACATTATGTCTCAGAAATAAGCTTGACCTAACAGCCCACATATTGTATGATCCCATTTATATGATGAAATGCCCAGAATGGACGAATCATAGAGACAGAAAGTAACTTAAAGGAATTAAACTATAAACAATGAATTAAACTATGACTCTATAACTGAAAGATAGCTGGAAAATCCAAGAATACTTGGAGATTAAACATGAATTGGCTAATAGTATTGTACCGGTGTTTAATTTCCTGATCTTGATAAATGTACCGTGGTTATGTAAGAAAATGTGGTTATGTAAGAAAAAATTTCTTTTAAAGATTTTATTTATTTATTTGACAGAGACACAGGGAGAGAGGAAACACAAGCAGGGGGAGCAGGAGAGGGAGAAGTAAGCTTCCCATTGATCAGGGAGCCCAATGTGGGGCTCAACCCCAGGACCCAGTGATCATGATCTGAGCCAAAGCCAGACACTCAACAACTGAGCCACCCAGGTGCCCTGAAAATGTCCTTGCTCTTTTTTTTTTTTTTTTTTTTTTAAGATTTTATTTATTTGACAGAGAGAGAGAGATGACAAGTAGGCAGAAGGGCAGGCAGAGGGGGAGGGGGAAGCAGGCTTCCCGCTGAGCGGAGAGCCTGATGCGGGGCTCGATTCCAGGACCCCAAGACCATGACCTGAGCTGAAGGCAGAGGCTTAACCCACTGAGCCACCCAGGTGCCCCTGTCCTTGCTCTTAAGAAATATACACTACAGGGCGCCTGGGTGGCTCGGTGGGTTAAGCCGCTGCCTTCGGCTCGGGTCGTGATCTCAGGGTCCTGGGATCGAGTCCCGCATCGGGCTCTCTGCTCGGCGGGGAGCCTGCTTCCCTCTCTCTCTCTCTCTCTCTGCCTGCCTCTCTGTCTACTTGTGATCTCTCTCTGTCAAATAAATAAATAAAAAAATCTTAAAAAAAAAAAAAAAAGAAATATACACTACAGTATTTAAGAATATAGGAGTACAGGTTCTGCCATTTACTCTCAAATGATTCAGAAAAATGTATATACAGAGTACTAATGATAATGCAAGAGTGACAAAGAGTCAGTAATTGCTGAATCTGGGTAAAAGCCATTTTACACTTCCTTGTACTATTTCTACTACTTCTCTATAATTTTGAAATTAAATCTAAATAAAAAGTTGCCAAAATAATTACAGAATTTTTTTAAAAAGCTAACAGGGGAACCTGGGTGGCTCAGTTAAGTGTCTCTTTTTATTTTTTTTTTTAAGATTTATTTATTTGACAGAGAGAAATCACAAGTAGCAGAGAGGCAGGCAGAGAGAGGGGGAAGCAGGCTCCCCGCTGAACAGAGAGCCTGATATGGCCTCCATCCCAGGATCCTGGGATCATGACCTGAGCCGAAGGCCGAGGCTCAACCCACTGAGCCACCCAGGCGCCCTAAGCATCCGACTCTTGATTTCGGCTCAGGTTATGATCTCAGGGTCGTTAGGTTAAGCCTCAGGTCAGGCTCCACACTCAGCATGGAGTCTGCTTGAGACTTTCTCTGCCCCCCTCCCTCTGTCTCTCCTCCCACCCGCCTAAAACAAACAAACAAACAAAACTTAAAAAAAAAACAGTTAACAGATGAAATAAAAATATTGAAGAATCTATAGGAGGCAGGCAAATTGTTGTTTATGGAGAAATTCTTTCATCTTTGCCTTATGTTTGCAATTTCTCATAATAAAATGTTGAAGAAAGTTAACAGAAGTTAACATGTGCAGTAATACCAAACTGATTAGGCAGTTTAAAACAAATCTAACAAAAGACTGCAGGCCTTTTATAGAAAAGATTCTAAAACGTTTTTAAGACATTAAAAAAAAATACTTAAGTAAATGGAATGGTATACTTTATGCCTGAAGAGGACAACTCAATGTTGACATGAAGAAGTCAGTTCTATCTGAAAAACTGAAAACAAAACAAAAACAGGGAATGATAAACCCTAACATGAGTTTTGAGACAATTAAAAAGCTCATTCTAAAAGACCTAAGAATAGCCAAGTTACTCCTCCAGAAGAAAAATATGTTAGAGGAGTTGCCACCCAGAAATCAAAGTTTATTTTAAAGCTGCAGTAATTAGTGTCTGTTATATTTGTGCAAGGATATTCTAAGTGACCAGGCAAACAGAATAGAAAACCAGACGTCTGTTTCCCAGCTGTCTTACTCACTTTGAAAATCTCTAGTTACTTTTAATAGTCCTGCACCAGTACCATACTTGTATTAATATTGTTCAGACTCACAAACTGGGTGGTAGGTTCGCAGGTGTTCATTTCATTATTATATTCTATAACTTCTATGTTACAAATATGCTTTTATATGCAGCCAGTATTATTTTAACTATTTTTAAATAAAGGGCAAAAATGTGGCTGGCCTCTAAGAAGCCTCTATCTAGGAATCTGAATGTCATTAGGACATACTTCATTTCAATTTCCTGTGCCTGTTCTTTCTGCATATAGACTATTTTCTCAGGCTGCCTGTCGTCAAAAAGTTCAAATTTGGCTGCAGTGGCTTTGAACTTATAACTAAGCAGTCATGTGACTACTGTGAAAAAAGGTTTTCTTCTGGCAGCTCCAGTTAAAACAGTGCTAGAGAAGGGATGCCTGGGTGGCTCTGGGTTAACCGGCTGCCTTCGGCTCCGGTCATGACCACAAGGTCCTGGGATCGAGTTCCGCATCGGGCTCCTTGCTTGGTGGGGAGCCTCCTTCTCTCCCTCTGCCTGCCATTCTGCCTGCTTGTGCTCTCTCTGTGTGTCTGTCAAATAAATAAATAAAATCTTTAAAAAAACAACAACAACAGTGCTAGAGAAGTATTCCAGCTGGTTAGACTTGCACTTAATACAATACAATACATACTCCTAGACCAATCAGTGTCCCAGGAGAATGGAAGGGTTAGGTCATCGGCCCACCTACAGACAATGGGGAAGGATGCAGGGCCAACAAAATACTCAGCTACCACATGTGACCACTGCAACTCTGAGGCTCATAAGATCAGATGCTGCTGTTACAGAAGCTTTTCTGTGGATAAATCTTACAATAATCTGTCCTTTAATAGTTCCTGAAGTGTTGCCCTGTATTTTCCTATCTTTTTAGTAGCAGAGAACCACTTATGTTCAGGGATTAGCAGAGAACTGAAGGGAGTATATGAATTAAAAATCTGTTTTGTTTTCATGTAGACCATCCTCAAAACTTTCCATTCTTAGAAAACTTAATAAAAATTGCTCACAACTTAGAACCTAAGATAGATTTCAGCATTGGCCCTTGACAGTTTTGTTTTTTTTTTTTTAAGATTTTATTTATTTATTTGGCAGAGAGAGACACAGAGAGAGAGGGAACACAAGCAGGGAGAGTGGGAGAGGGAGAAGCAGGCTTCCTGCCCAGCAGGGAGCCCACTGCGGGGCTCAATCCCAGGATCCTGGAATCATGACCTGAGCTGAAGGTAGACGCTTAACCGACTGAGCCACCCAGGTGCCCCCCTTGAAAATTTTTACATAGTTCTATTTTGTAAAAAGTTTAAGTCCTTGGGGCACCTGGTGGAGTAGTTGTTTGGATATCCAACTCTTGGTTCCCATTGGGGTCGTGATCTTAAGGCTGCGGGATTGAGCCCCGCAAGGGCTAAGTGGGAAGTGTGCTTGAGACTCTCTCTCCCCTTCCCCCCAAAGTAAATAAATATATCTTTAAAAAAAAAAGTATAGATCCTTTTAAGAGAACTTCAAGTAATAGAAGAAAACAAAGATAACAAAAATCACCTGAAATTCCAACTTTGTCTAGCAATAATGGCCATGAACATTTGGCGACCATTCTTCCACAGTCTCCTTAGGCATATACATGCGTGTATGCAGACAGTCTTACACAATTGTTGAGCCACTTGGGAAAGAAAACCTATTCAACATGAATGTTTTATATTTTTATATTTTATATAATAAATACTATATATTCATATATAATATTATAAATATCATATATTTATATTTTAACTATCAAAATGCCTGCTCTCCGAAATCATTTACTGTACTTTTGTTGTTGTTGTTAACAGGTAATGCTACAGATGTGTTACAGGAAGCGGAAGTGCATTATATTTCTCGAAAGATTTGTGGCTCTGAGTGGAGTTATGGGAAAATGATTCCTGACACTTCATTTTGTGCAGGTCATGAAGATGGGATTTTTGATACTTGCAGGGTAAGACCAAATACTTTTCCTTTGAAATCTTTTCTAAAGCCAGAAGGAAACTTCATCAAGGCCTTTGATCACTTTCTGGTGAAGTCTTAATTATCAAGTTTACAAGTACTGAACTCTTTTTTTTCCTTTTTAACTACAGTCCAACAATCCAAATCTTCTTGCTTTCTTGGTTTCATGGTCCACTTTAGACAAAATTTGCTTTGGATTTTTTTTTATTACTACCTTTATTGAGGTATAATTTACATATATGCAATTCACCCATTTAACGTGTACAACTCAATGGTTCTATAGTAAATTTATAGATCAGTGCAACCATCATCATAATCTAATTTCAGAACACTTTTATCACCCCAAAAAGAGGCCTCTACCCATTACAAATCACTCTCCATTCTCCTCCCACCTACCCCTAGACCTAGCCAATCACTAATCCCTATAGATGTGCCTATCCTGGAAATTTCGTATGAATAGAATCATTCAACGCGTGGTCTTTTGTGATTGCTCCTTTCACTTAACATGTTTCCCAGGTTCACCCATATTGTAGCATGTATTGATACTTTATTCATTTTATTGCCAGATAATATTCCATTGTATGGATGTGCTTCATTTTATCCATTCATAGCTGATGGATATTGGAGCTATTTCCACTTTTTGGCTATTATGAATAATGTCGCTATACACTCTTGAGTATACATTTTTTATGTGTAAGTGCGTTCTTGTTTCTCTTGGAAGTTCCACCTGGGACTGGAATTGCTGGGTCCATGTTGAACATTTTGAAGAACTGCAAAACTCTATTCCAGAGCAGCCACACTATTCCACATTCCTACCAGCAGTATGAAGGCTTCAATGTCTCCACATACTTGTCTGCACTTGTCTTCTTGATCACAGCCATCCTTGCGGGTATGAGGTGGTGCTTCATCGTGGCTTTAATTTGTGTTTCCACGGTGACTAATGATGTGGATCATTTTTTCATGTAATTATGGGCCAGCCATTTGTAGATCTTTGGACAAATGTCTATTCAGATTCTTTGCCCATTTTTAAATTATCTTTTTATTATTGAGTCATAAGCATCTTTTTATATATTCTAGATACCAGTCCCTTACCAGATATGTGGTTAGCAAATATTTTCTCCCATTCTGTGGTCTCTCTTTTCATTTCCCTGATGTTACTATTTGTAGCATAGAAGCTTTTTCATTTTTATGAAGTCAATTTATCTATTTTTTTGGTTTTGTCTCTTGTGCTTTTTGAATCTTTATTTCTCTTGTCTTCACTACTTCTAAATATATCAGCACTTCATTCCTGAGCAGTGCCCCATCCTCGAACCTTGTCCTACTCATTCTGGTTTCTGTAATCCAGGGTTTATCTTCCCAGTGTCCTTTTCCTTAAAAATTTCACTGAGTAGGGGCTCCTGGGTTGCTTAGTGCGTTAAGCCTCTGCCTTTGGCTCAGGTCATGATCTCAGGGTCCTGGGATCGAGCCCTGCGTCAGGCTCTCTGCTCAGTGGGGAACCTGCTTCCTTCTCTCTCTCTCTGCCTGACTCTCTGCCTACTTGTGATCTCTCTGTCAAATAAATAAAATCTTTAAAAAACTAAAAAAAATTTCTCTGAGTAAAACAGCAGAGAATCTCATCTAATTGAATTGCCTTCATAAGCAAAATTTCCTCATTATCCAAAAATACAATGCCTACCTTCTACAGAGAACTGAAAACACCTTAGAAATACAGTCTTTAATCTTTGGTGCTGAAACCGCTATCTCAGCATCCTTGATGTTTTCGGTGATTAACAGTCCTCAGCGATAGTGTCTGGCGCCTTGACAGCCCGTGCAGAAACCAGGACAGAATCTGTGATTTGTAGTAGAACTGAGAGCCTTAGCCATTTATTCCTGTTACCCTGCACCAGCCAACGTGAACACGTAGAAAGACGGCACCTCTTATAAGCCGCCAGTTTCCTCCTCTCCTCTAGTTAGCCAACCACGCACGCACCTTAAAGACTCTTTTACCCATCTTAAAGTTACACTTCTCCCACTCAGCATTAAGTGATAGAAGTATTCTACTGGTAGTTACAGTATTTTGCACATTATTTCCTAAATTATATTTCTCCCGAGTAATTGTACTAAAAAAAAGTCCAAACAATGTGATTTGTACAATTCTGGTTCAAAACCATGCAGACAGGAAGTTAATTCACCAGCTTTAGGGCTCCTCTAAATATCAGGCCAGACTGAAATCCTCCTGCCTGAGTTGGAATATAAGACTCAAAACCTATGGATCTTTATAACTTGAAGGTATATTAAAGATGTATATTCATATAAATGTATGGTTAATGTGATTAATTTATTCCAGTTTTGCTGTCATATAAAGACTACTAGAAGCAACTAACACTATTTTGGGACTTTTTTAATAGGGTGATAGTGGTGGACCGTTAATGTGCTACTTACCAGAACATAAACGATTTTTTGTAATGGGAATTACCAGTTACGGATATGGCTGTGGTCGAAAAAATTTTCCTGGTGTCTATTGTGGGCCATCCTTCTACCAAAAGTGGCTGACAGATCACCTCTACCAGGCAAGCAATAAAGGCATATTTAACATAAATATTCTACTTGGACAGGTCCTTGTAGCCTCAGGTTCTGTTGTTTTACTAGCAATTCCATAATGAAATTCTGAAGAATCTTTATTTTGCATTGTGTCCCTCTCCATGTACTATATAGTGAATATCACTTATGCTTTTGGCAAGTAATTGCCCATTTTACAGTTCTCATGTGAATATTTTTGGAACAAAAGGATTGTGACATATTAAATATGTAATTATAAATTTGGCACTGAATCACATGCTTCTTTGATGTATTCTGATTATTTTTTTATGTTATAATCATAATTTCACATTTGGAATACTTTCCTAGAGTTTGTATAGCATTTTCAGTTATTAGATAGATACTTTATGTATATAAATGTCACATAATAAATAGTTTATAATTAAAATGAAAGCTGTTCTTTTGTTAAATTAATCAAAACCATTTCCTTTTAAGTTAGATTTTATTTAAAGCCATTTATTTGATATATATTTTTTAATTATCATCTTGGTTCTGGTTCTAAGGTATACTTGGAGAAAGTATTTGCCTATTTTTAAAATTCTAATTGAAACAATTTTTAAAATATTAATACTTCCCTCCTTAGGCCAAAAAAGAATGATGATTTAGACAACCCCATATAATTTATTTCTTATTTAAAAATTTATAATGTGACTTTCTTAGAGCTTTTACCTACTTTCTAAACCTATTTTCTTGAATCCTGTGCTTAAATTTTGTATTCCTCAGGCTCTCTGAATTGTGAGGGAAGGTGGCTAAAATGCTGCTGGGTAAAAGGGAATCCAACCTGGGCTAAACTTTATGATGACTAACCTATAAATTAAATTATTAAAACAAAAGAACAAGCTGATTGAATTAGTATCTACTATTAATAAATTCACTACTCCTTTGAACTTTGGGAACCCATTTTCTCATTTCTTTTCTCATCCTTTCTTTTTTTTTAAATTTATTTATTTGACAGAAAGAGAGATCATAAGTATGCAGAGAGGCAGGCAGAGAGAGAGGGGGAAGCAGGCTCCCTGCTGAGCAGAGAGCCCCATGCGGGGCTCCATCCCAGGACCCTAAGATCATGACCTGAGCCAAAGGCAGAGGCTTAACCCACTGAGTCACCCAGGTGCCCCTCATCCTTGTTTTTATATTCAACTAGCTAAGAGGCATCTGGGTGGCTCCACTGGTTATATTCAACTAGCTAAAATCGAGCATTTTGTTTTTGTTGTTGTCCTTTTGTTTTGCTTTAACCCAATTTCAAGGTTTAATTGAAAGTAAACATGAGGGGCGCTTGGGTGGCTCAGTGGGTTAAGCCTCTGCTTTCGGCTCAGGTCAGATCTCAGAGTCATGGGATCAAGCCCCACATCAGGCTCTCTGCTCAGCAGGGAGCCTGCTTCCCCCGCGGGCCCCCCCTACCTGCCTGCCTCTCCGCCTACTTGTGCTCTCTTTCTGTCAAATAAATAAATAAAATCTTAAAAAAAAAAAAAAAGGAAAGTAAACATGAGTTTTCCCTCTATTAATTCTCTTGGCAGGGGTACCTGGATAGCTCAGTCGGTTAAGCATCCAACTCTTGATTTTGGCTCAGGTCATAATCTCAGGGTCGTGAGACTGAGTTCCGCATTGGGCTCCACGCTGGATGTGGAGGCTGCTTGAGAGTCTTTCTTTCCCTCTCCCTTGGTCTCTCCCCTCCCTATTTGTGCTCACGGGCACGTGCACACACACAGCTAAGTTCGTGCGCTCTCTCTCCCTCAAAAAAAAAAAAAAAAAAAGGGGCGCCTGGGTGGCTCAGTGGGTTAGGCCGCTGCCTTCGGCTCGGGTCATGATCTCAGGGTCCTGGGATCGAGCCCCACATCGGGCTCCCTGCTCAGCAGGAAGCCTGCTATCCCTTCCTCTCTCTCTGCCTGCCTCTCTGCCTACTTGTGATCTCTCTCTGTCAAATAAGTAAATAAAATCTTTAAAAAAAAAAAAAAAATTCTCTTAGGGATCACTACTGGTTTAATGCTCAGGAGGTAGAAGACTGTGATTTTTTTTTAAAAGATTTTATTTATTTATTTGACAGAGAGAGATCACAAGTAGACAAAGAGGCAGGCGGAGAGGGAGAGAGGGAAGCAGGCTCCCTGCTGAGCAAAGAGCCCGATGCGGGACTCAATCCCAGGACCCTGAGATCATGACCTGAGCCGAAGGCAGCGGCTTAACCCACTGAGCCACCCAGGCACCCCAAAGACTGTGATTTTTACAGGCTTATAAGCAACACCGCTGGGATACTGAGACCCAGGTTATCCATTAACAAGGTCTTATAAGGAATTACTTGGTAATGCTTGCATAGCAATCAGCATAATGTGTTAGTTTTTTCCTATTTATACCACCTGAGTACCATTGAGATTCACTTGATACCCCTGAATGTTAATATTAAGGAACTCTTCTAAAATATATTGGCAGCAAGCTCTTGTTTTTCACTTCAAAAAGAATATCTTAATTACTCTTTAGGTATGTATTTCTAATTAGGCAGGAATTACTACAAGCACTTTCTTATCTTTTGCCCAGCTTGGATCACTTAAGGCAACTGGAATTCAGTTATATAACATTTCCCACCACCAAAAGAGACTATTAGAGTACAGACTGCAATTTTATTTTTATTTATTTATTTATTTATTTAAATTTTTTTTTTTTAAGATTTTACTTATTTATTTGTCAGAGAGAGAGAAGGAGAGAGAGCAAGCACAGGCAGACAGAATGGCAGGCAGAGGCAGAGGGAGAAGCAGGCTCCCCACCGAGCAAGGAGCCCGATGTGGGACTCGATCCCAGGACGCTGGGATCATGACCTGAGCCGAAGGCAGCTGCCCAACCAACTGAGCCACCCAGGCGTCCCTATTTATTTTTATTTATATTTTTATATATTATATATATTACATATCATATATATTTCATATTATTTATATTTATTTATATTATTTACTTGTTTTTTATTTATTTCATTTTAATTAATTTAATTTTTTAATTTTTTTAGTATATTTGACACACAGTAACAAAATGGCAATAAATACGTACTTATCAATAATTACTTTAAATGGACTAAATTACTTAAAATGGACTTAAATTACTAAAATGGACTAAATTCTCCAATAAAAAGACATAGGGTGACTGCTGGATTAAAAAAAGAAAAGACGCACCTTTACGGAACCCATAAGAGACTCATTTCAGACCAAAAGGCACAAAATTGAAAGGCTGGAAAAACATACACCATACAAACGGAAGGAAGAAAAAAAAGGCTGGGGTAGAAATACTTATAACAAACAAAACAGACTTCAAAACAGACCGTGGATGCAAAAACCCTCACAAAATATCAGCAAACTGAATTCAACAATATATTAAAAAGAGTCATTTACCACAATCAAGTAGAATTTATTCCAGAGATGCAAGGATGTTGAGTGTTTGCAAAGCAATCAGCATGATATATCACATTAACAAAAGAAATGATAAAAACCATATTATCATCTCAACAAGTGCCAGAGTATTTTACAAAATACAATATCCATTCATGTTAAAAAAAACAAAAACTCTCAACAAAGTGGATTTAGAGGGAACATACCTCAACATAATAAAGGGCATATATGACAAACCAAGAGCTAACATCATACTCAGTACTGAAAAACTGAGCTTTTTCTCTTATATTGGGAACAAGACAAAGATGTCTACTCTTGCCACTTTTATTCAATATGGTACTGAAACAAGTTGGATACTTGTCCCAGACAAGAAAAAGAAATAAAAGGCATTCAAATTGGTAAGGAAGAAGTAAAACTATCACTATTTGCAGGTGACATGACATCATATAAGAAAAACCTGAAGTCTCCACCAAAAAACTACTAGAACTAATTGAACTTAATAAAGCTGCAAAATATAAAATTAATATGTAGAATTTGCTGCATTGCTCTACACTTAAAATGAAGTAGTGGAAAGGGAAATTATGAAAACCATCACAGAACTGCACCCCAAACAATAAAATACCTAGGAATACACTTCACTAAGGAGGTGAAAGACCTGTGCTCTGAAAATTATAAAACACTGATGAAGACAATACAAATAAATGGGAAGATATACCATGCTGTGGATTAGTGTGCACTAATTAATATTGTTAAAATGTCTATATTACCCAAAGCAATCTACACATCCAATGCAATCCCTGTCAAAATACCAAGAGCATTTTTCATAGAACTAGAACAAATAATCCTAAAATCTACATGGAACCAAAAAACACCCTGAATAGCCAAATCAATCTTGAGAAAGAAGAACAAAGATGAAGGTATCACACTCCCAGACTTCAAACTGTACTACAAAGCTATAGTAGTCAAAATCGACACATAAATCAATAGAATAGAAATCCCAGAAATAAACCCGTGGTTATATGGTCATTTAAAAAGAGGCAAGAACATACCATGGGGCAAAAGACAGTCTCTTCAGTAAATGGTGTTAGGAAAACATATGCAAAGGTAGCATATATGCAAAAAAAAAAAAAAAAAATCAAAAGAATGATACTGGACCACTTTCTTATACCACAGAAAAAAACAAACTCAAAAGTCAATTAAAGACATAAATGCAAGACCTGAAACCATAAAAATCTTAAAAGAAAATACGGGCAGTAAGTTCGTGGACACTGGTTTTATTTTTTTTTTAATATTTTATTTGTTTATTTGTCAGAAAGAAAGAGAGTACAAGCAGGGGGAATGGCAGGCAGAGGGAGAAGGAGGCTCCCCACTAAGCAAGGAGCCTGATGAGGGACTCAATCCCAGGACCCTGGGACTGAGCTGAAGGCAGATGCCTAACCAATTGAGCCACCCAGGCAAACCTGGATGTTGATTTTAGCAACTTTTTTTTTTTTTTTATCTGCCTCTTCAGGCAAGGGCAACAAAACCAAAAATAAACAATTAGGACTACATCAAACTAAAAAGATTCTGCAAAGTAAAGGAAACCTTCAACAAAATGAAAAAGCAACCTACTGAATTGAAGAAGGTATTTGTAAAGTATATATTCAATAAGAAGTAAATATCCAAAATATACAAAGAACTCATGCAACACCCAGAAAACACGATGAATACGATGTGATTTAAAAAGGGTCAGGGAGGGCACCTGTGCGGCTCAGTGGGTTAAGCCTCTGCCTTCAGCTCGGGTCATGATCTCAGGGTCCTGGGATCGAGCCCCATATTGGGCTCTCTGCTCCTCGGGGAGCCTGCTTCCTCCTCTCTCTCTCTCTCTGCCTGTGATTTCTCTCTGTCAAATAAATAAATAAAATCTTTTAAAAAAAATAAAAAGGGTCAGGGTTTTTAAGACAGGGGTGACTGAGTGGCTCAGCTGGTTAAGCATCCAACTCTTGGTTTTGGATCACATCATGATCTCACGGTCGTGGGATCAAGCCCCACGTCAGGCTCCGTGTTCAGCCCAGAGTCTGCCTCAGATTCTCTCTCCCTCTCTCTACCCCTCCCCCTGACTCTCAAATAAATAAAATCTTTAAAAAAAAAATAGGCAGATGACCTGAATAGACATTTTCTAGATATGTCAAGGAAGACATCCAGATGGCCAACAGACACATGAAAAAATGCTCAACATCACTCAGCATCAGGGAAATACAAATCCAAACCACAATGAGATACCAAACCTCATACCTGTCAGAATGGCTAGTGTCAAACCCTCATGCACTAATGGTGGGAATGTAAATTGGTGTAATCACCATGGAAAACACCATGGAGATTCCTCAAAAAATTAAAACTTCAGCATTTTCCATACAATCCAGCAATTCCACTACTGGGTATTTACCCAAAGAAAATGAAAATACTACTTTGAAAAGATATATGCACCCCTATGTTCCTTGCAGCACTATATGAATAGCCAAGATACAGAATCAACACCCATCATCAGATGACTGGATAAGAAAGTTGTAGTATGGAATATTACTCAGCCATAAAAGGGTGTAATCTTGCCATTTGCAACAACATGGATGGACCTAGAAGGTATACTAAGTGAAATACGTCAGACAAATACTGTATGATTTCACTTATGTGTGGAGTCTTACAAAAACAGATGAACAAGCAAAACAGAGACTCATTAATACCAAGAACAAACTGGCGGTTGCCAGAAGGGAGGGACATGGGGGAATGGGCAAAATAGGTGAAGGCTATTAAGGGGTACAGACTTAACTGCAATCAAATAAATGAGGATATAAAGTATAGCATATGGAATATAGTAAATAATGTTGTAATAACTTTGTTTCTTTGATGTGACATTCCTCATTTTCACAATCAGAAAGTCAAATAGCAAATATCAACACTTCTATAACAACAAAGACCTTTCTACTTCTCCATTCACACAAGCTTGTACCTTGCCTTTTTTTTTTTTTTTTTTTAAGATTTTGTTTATTTAACAGAGAGAGATACAGGAAGAGAGGGAACAGAGGAAGGGGGAGTGGGACAGGGAGAAGCAGGCTTCCCACTAAGCAGGGAGCCTGACACGGGGCTCGATCCCAGGACCCTGGGATCATGATCTGAGCCAAAGGCAGACGCTTAATGACTGAGCCACCCAGGCGCCCCTTGCACCTTGCTTCTTTTGCTCATTACTTAATGAGGAACCAGTCTGAACTGCTGGGCTCTGAGAGGGCAGGGGCTTGGTTTCTTTTTTTTTTTTTTTCAGTAATATTCGTAGCCCCTCATTTATTATTCAGAATCTACAAACATAAAAGGAAGGTAGTCATATGTGAAATACTTATAAATGAATTAAACAGTACAAAGAAAAATTCTTAAGTTAGTCCAAGTTTTACATTATTTTTTCTTTAACAATCTCCACACCCAATGTAGGGCTTAAACTCAGGACTCCAAAATCAAGAATCACATGCTCTACCAACTGAGCCAGCCAGGCATCTCCATTACTGTAATAACTCTGAAAGGTGACAGAAGGTAACAACACATGGTGGTGAACATTTTGTAATGCATATAAATACTGAATGACTACGCTCTATGCCTGAAAGTAATATAATACTGTATTATGTATGTCAACTGTCCTTCATTTAAAAACAAACAAACCAAGGCACTTGGGTGGCTCAGTAGGTTACATGTCTGACTCTGGATTTGGGTTCAGGTCATGATCTCAGGGTCATGAGACTGAGCCCCACATCAGGCTCTGCACTCGGTATAGAGTCTGCTTAAGACTTATTCTCCCTCTCCCTCTGCCCCTCCCTCCACACCCCTACCCCAGCTCTTTTACTCTCTCTCTCTTCTCTTCTCACTCAAAGTAAACAAACAAAACCCAAAAAAACCGAAGCAAAACTCTTTGACAAAGCAGGAAAGAATATCCAATGGAAAAAAGATAGTCTCTTCAATAAACAGTGTTGGGAAAATTGGAAAACAATATGAGGAAGAATGAAACTGGACCACTTCCTTACACCATACACAAAAATCCAAAATGGTTGAAAGACCTAAATGTGAGACAGGAAACTATCAAAGCCCTAGAGGAGAACACAGGCAGCAACTTCTTTGACTCAAGCACAGCAACTTCTTACTAGGTAAGTCTCCAGAGGCAAGAGAAACAAAGGTAAAAATGAACTACTGGGACTTCAACAAGATCAAAAGCTTCTGCACAGCAAAGGAAACAGTCAACAAAACTAAAAGCCATCCTACGGAATGAGAGAAGATATCGGCAAGTGCCATACCTGATAATGGGTTAGTATGCAAAATCTATAAAGAAATTACCAAACTCAACACCCAAAAGAAAACAAATAATCCAGTTAAGAAATAGGAGATATGAAGAGACACTTTTCCAAAGAAGACATCCAGATGGCCAACGGACACATGAAAAAATGCTCCACATCACTCGGCATCAGGGAAATACAAGTCAAAACCACAATGGGATACCACCTCACACCAGTCAGAATGGCTAAACTTAACAACATTGGACAACAATAGATGTTGGCGAGGATGCAGAGAAAGGGGAACCCCCTTATGCTGTTGGAGGGAATGAAAACTGGTGCAGCCACTATGGAATAGAGGTTCCTCAAAAAGTTAGAAATAGAACTGCCTAGCAACCCAGTAATTGCACGAGTAGGTATTTACCCAAAAATACTGATTCGAAGGGGTAACATGCACCATTATGTTTATAGAAGCATCATCAACAACAGCCAATTATAGAAGGAGACCAAATGTCCATCGACTGATGAATGGATAAAGAAGAAGTGGTCTATATATACAATGGAATATTATTTAGCTGCCGAAAAGAATGAAATCTTGCCATTCTCAACAATGTGGATGGAGCTAGAGTGTATTATGCTAACCAGAGTAAGTTAGTCAGAGAAAGACAAATACCATATGATTTCACTCATATATGGAATTTAGGAAACAGAAGAATAAAGGGTAAGAAAAAAAAAAGAGGGAGACAAACCATATGAGACTCTTAACTATAAGGAACAAACTGAGGGTTGTTGGAGGGAGGTGGGCAGGGGATGTGCTAAATGGGTGATGGGGATTAAGGAGGGCACTTGTTATGATGAGCACTAATATTAGGTATTATATGGAAGTGACAAATCACTAAACTCTACTTCCGAAACCAATATTACACTGTATGTTAACTAACTAGAATTTATTTATTTATTTATTTTAAAGATTTTATTTATCTATTTGACAGAGAGAGATCACAAGTAGACAGAGAGGCAGGCAGAGAGAGGGAGGGAAGCAGGCTCCCTGCTGAGCAGAGAGCCCGATGCGGGACTCGATCCCAGGACCCCGAGATCATGACCTGAGCCGAAGGCAGCGGCCCAACCCACTGAGCCACCCAGGCGCCCAACTAACTAACTAGAATTTAAATAAAAATTTGAAAAAACAAAAACCTCTAGTTAAATTGACAAAAAAAGACACAAATTACCAGTATCAGTATGGAAAAGAAAGCATTTCTATAGATCCTACAGACATTAAAAGGATTAGAAGAGAATATTGTGAACTCTATACCAATATATTCAGCAACTTAGACTTGTTAGGTGGCAAACTTCTGAAAGACACATTACAAAAACAAACACAGGGGCACCTGGGTGGCTCAGTGGGTTAAGCCGCTGCCTTCGGCTCAGGTCATGATCTCAGAGTCCTGTGATCGAGTCCCGCATCGGGCTCTCTGCTCAGCGGGAAGCCTGCTTCCCTCTCTCTCTCTCTCTCTCTCTCTCTCTGCCTGCCTACTTGTGATCTCTCTCTGTCAAATAAATAAATAAAATCTTTAAAAAAACAAACACAAGAAGAACTAGAAAATCTTAATATTCCTATATTTACTAAAGAAATTAAATTTGCAATTAAAAATATACAGTATATTTATATAATTTTAAAATGTCTAAATTTTTATTTTAAAATGCAAACTACTCAGAATAGTCAAAGCCATTTTGAGAAAGAACAAAGTCAGAGAACGTTTGGATTTCAAGATTTTCGGTAAAGCCACAGTAATCAAAACAGTGTGGTCCTGGCATATGGGTGGAATACAGACAATAAAGCAGAACAGAATTCCCAAAAATAGACCCACACGTATATGAGCAATTGATTTTCAACAAAGTTGCCAAGATAATTCAATTGAAGAAAGCATAGTCCTTTCAACAAATTATGCTGGAGTAACTACATTTCCATATGGAAAATATATTAACATTTATGCAATATACTTTAAACTTATAAAGTGCTTTCTGTCAATTATATCTCAACAAAACTAGAAAAAATTAAATTTGTCCTTTATCTCATATCCCATATATTAAAAAAGAAAAAAAAACTTTAATTGAATCATAGGCCTAGGCTAAATATAAAATCTACAACTATAAAACAAGTAGAGAGAAAATATAAGATGAACTCTTTACAACTATAGAATAGGCAAGGGCTTTTAGGGGGAAAAATCATGGACAAACTGACTTTATCAAAAGACACAGCTAAGGGCTGCCTGGGTGGCTCAGTGGGTTAAGCCTCTGCTTTTAGCTCAGGTCATGATCTCGGGGTCCTGGGATCGAGTCCCGCATCGGGCTCTCTGCCAGGCAGGGAGCCTGCTTCCTCCTCTCTCTCTCTCTCTCTCTCTCTGCTTGTGATCTCTCTGTCAAATAAATAAAATCTTAAAAAAAAAAAAAAAGACACAGCTAAGAAAATGACAACATGGATGGACCTTGAGAGCATTATTCTTTTTTATTTTTAAGACTGATCAATTTTTAAGATTATTTATTTATTTTAGCAAGAAAGAGAGAGAGAGGGAGAGGGGCAGGTGGAGAGGGAGAGAGAGAATCCCAAGCAGACACCCTGCTGAGTGGAGAGCCAGAGTTGGGGCTTGATCCCACGACCTCCATATCATGACCTGAGCTGAAACCAAGAGTCAGATGGACACTCAACGGATGGACCGAGCCACCTCGGCACCCCTTGATGGCATTATTCTGGGTGAAATAAGTCAGAGAAAGACACATACCGTATGATTTCACTTACATGTGTAAGAAAAAAAAAAAAGAAAGAAAGAAAGAAAGAAAGAAAAACCCACAAAAGAAAAAAAAAACAACAACAAATTCATAGATAAACAGATTGGTCGTTGCCAGAGGCAGGGGGAGCAGAAGAGAGGGGACAAGATGGGGACACTGCTAAAAGAATTAAAAAGACAAGCCACAGACTAGGAAAAAAAAATCACACATTTGATAAATGACTTATACTGAGAATATACAAAGAATTCTTGCTCTTCACTCAATTTAAAAATGGGCAAAATATTTGAACAGACACCTTACCAATTAATACACACAAATAGCAAATAAGCCCATTGAAAGAACCTCAACATTATTAATCATCAGAGAAATGCAAATTAAAGATATAATGAGAGACCACTACGTATCTTTTTAAATGGCTGAAGTTTAAAAAGACTACCATACCAAGTATTGGTGAGGATGTGGGACAGCGAAATATCTCATACACCTGCAGTGGGAATATAAAATGGTATACTTGCTTTGGAAAATGGTTTGGCAGTTTCTTCAAAAATTAAATATTTGCCTACCATATAACCCATCCATTCTATTCATAAGAATTTATCCAAGAGAAATGAGAGCCTACGTCCACACAAAGACCTGTATGCTGATGTTCACGTTAACTCAATGTGTGATAGCCACAAACAAACAACCCAAATGTCCATCAACAAGTGAAGAGAAAAGCAGTTACCGATCCATACAACGGAACACTACTTAATAAAATCAGTGGATTTGTGCAACAGTGGTGCTGACCTTCAAGATAATTACCCTGAGTGGAAGAAGTCTGACAAAAAAAAAAAAAAAAAAGCATGTAATGCCTGATTCCATTTACTTATAATTCTAGGAATGCCTATCAATCTCTAGTGACAGGAAACAGATCAGAGCTTGCCTTGGGATGGGGCAGGCTGGAGGAAGGGAAGACAAAGGGGCAAGGGGAAACTTCTGGGGGTGATGGATGTGTTCATTATCTTGATGAAGTGATGGCACCACAGGTATGTACATATGTCAAAATGTATCAGGCTGTACACTTTACATATACGGTTTATTGCATGTCAATTCCACCTCAAAAACGCTGCTAAAAATGTAAAAGATATAACATATGTATAGGATATAACAATAGTGAAACAACAGAACACTCCTGTATCCATCACCCAGTTTAAAAAAGTAAATGTTACCAGAGCCACAGGGGGTGGGGTGGGTGGGGGGGTGGCAGTGGTGTGTGTCGGTGGATAATCCTCCAACTCTTCATTTCAGCTCAGGTCATTAAATCAGTCCAGCCCAGCGCTCCCCAGTCCCGAGAATCAGCTAGATATCTTCTCCCCCTCTGCCCCTCCCCCTCCCCCTGCTCATGCTCTCTCTCTCTTTAAAGAAATAAAATGTTTCAAAAAGTAAAAGAAAAAAGTAAACGTTACTGTTATTTTTGAAAATTTCTGCGTTCCCTGACCCGCTCTAAAGCCAGGTCTCGCTTTTTTTTTTTTTAATTTATTATTAAAAAACAGATGAATGCTTCAAACTATTTTCTGTGTGCTTTCAGTTTTTAGGTTCCCAAAGATGAATATTCTGGAGACGATTTTTATCTAAATTAGCTGAGTAATGCAGCAGTCCCACACAGTCTGAAGTTCAAAATCCCCTTTCAACAAGAGGCGAGCCGAAACAGTGATTTAAAAATAACCCTGTTGAGTTAGGAATGTCTGAGAGCCTCAGCCCAGAATGCAAAAGGGGTAAATTCTTATTGACTGTGGCCAGGCAAGCGTGTCTAATCCCCTCCTGTTTTAAAATACGGAAGGAGAGGGGCCAAAGGGTAAGCGAGACAGGGACACTTGCCAGCAGCCTTCTGGTTCGGTTTCACCAGGCTCCACCCACAGATTGTTTTCTTTGCAGATGTCATTGGAGGACAAGAGGGCGGGCCTAAGTGCAGAGAAAACTTCCGCAGGAAACTTGCCGTAGTTCCCAGAGAAGGAGAACTGCTTTGGAGTTAAGGGACTATAATCAACTTTCCCTCTAAGGGAAGCTGGGAACCTTCTCCCTTGGCTTCGTGAAAACTAAGCTGAATCTTTTGCCAAACGCCTATAAATTAGGTGAAATGGGCCCCTCGCCCATGATGTGACTTCAGCTGCGTCTCTCTCTCCCAACCAGTTATTTTCCTCTGCGGCTGACTGGCCTTGGAAAGTGGCCAGAACTTTACCTCCTGCAAGAAAGGGTCCAGGGCTAACTGGTCTATCTTTCTCTTCGGAGTGATGGCGCTTATCATCGTTATCCTCAGGCTACTCGTCTGCATCCTGGCATTTCCCATGTTCCTGCTGAACTTTCTGGGCTTGTGGAACTGGATATGCAAAAAATGGTTCCCCCACTTCATGCAGAGGTTCACCGTGATCTACAACGAGCAGATGGCAAGCAAGAAGCGGGAGCTCTTCGGCAGCCTGCAGGACTTTGTGGGCCCCTCTGGGAAGCTGTCCCTGCTGGAGGTGGGCTGTGGCACCGGGGCCAACTTCAAGTTCTACCCACCCGGATGCCGGGTGACTTGTGTTGACCCCAACCCCAACTTTGAGAAGTTCTTGATCAAGAGCGTTGCGGAGAACCGACACCTGCAGTTGGAGCACTTCGTGGTGGCCGCGGGGGAGAACATGCCGCAGGTGGCCGATGGCTCTGTGGACGTGGTGGTCTGCACCCTGGTTCTGTGCTCTGTGGAGAGCCAGGAGCGCCTCCTCCAGGAGGTGCGCCGAGTGCTGAGGCCGGTGAGTGGGGGGTTGTGAGGAGGACTAGTTAGTGGTAACCACGGTCACCATGGGCAGTTTTGTCAATTTCAGGTGGCTCAAACATTCAAACATAAAAAGTAAAACCAGTAGAGAAGGCACTGTTGCATTTTTAAAAACCTTAGAGTCAGAAGGAAGCTATAAAGGGAAAGACTGATTCTGAATACATCAATTTTTTCAAAAACTACAGAGAATTAAAAAAAGTACCAAAACAGAAGTATTTGCCAGGGATGACAGACAAAAAAGTTAACTTCTTTCATTTTAAAAGACATTACAAATCAAGAGATCAATAGGATTTTTTAAAAAGAAGAAAAACACAGGAGAAAAATAGGCAAATGGGAACAGAAATGTAAATACAGATAACCAATTACAGGGGTGCCTGGGTGGCTCACTGGGTTAATGGTGGGACTCTGGTTTTCTGCTGGGGTCCTAATCTCAGGGAAGTGGGATCCAGCCCCCACCTCCGGCTGGAGCTGGCTGTGGAATCTGCCTGGGATTCTCTCTCTCCCTCTCTCTCAGCCCCTCCCTCACTTCGTCCTGCCCTCTTTAAAAAAAAGAAAAGAAAAAGCAAGCCAATTATATGATAAAAATGCTCAGCCTTCCACACAGAGAAATACAACACAAGATACCGTTTTTACCTATTATAATGTCAGAGGCTTTTAAGGTCAATATGGTATTGAGGTGTTGTTTGGGAAGCAGTACACAGGAGGAACTGCCCTCTTTGGAGGGTAATTTGATAATATTCAAAACTTAAAGTGAACACAGTCTTGTATCCAGTAATAATTTATCTTATAGCTATACTGCACAAATATGCAAACCCTTGCCTATTTGCAAAGACATTCTGTGGAGTATTTGTAATAGCATAAACTGGAATTATCCTAAATGTCCATCAGTAGGAGGCTGTTCAAGTAAATGGTCACATAGCATAAAAGAAGAGCTATCTATGTTAATATGAAAAAATCCCCAAGAGATAATGTTAAATGAAAAAAAGCAATCAAAGCATGGACTATTATGTAGCGTATAAGCCCACTGTGTGAGAGCTAACACACACACACACACACACATATATACATACATGTATATGGTAATGGGAATGATAGACATGAAACTTTTTTTTAAAACACTTTTGTCAGAGAGAGAGTTATCCATCTATTTTAGAGAGACAGCACATGAGGGAGGGGCCAAGGGAGACAGAGAATCTCAAGCAGACTCCACGCTGAGCACAGAGCTGGGCATGGGGCTGGGATCCCACGAACCTGAGATCATGACCTGAGCGGAAATCAAGAGTCAGGTGCTTAACCGACTGAGCCACCCGGGTGCCCTGAAATGTTCTGATTCTTATATTCAAATTCTGGGTTCTTGTGTCCTAAGTCTGGGCAGTAAATGGGCAAGGCTACTAAGTGTTTTGCCTACAGCGTTACTCCTACAAAGTAACAATTCCCTGTGTTTTCTAGCACTCTCGATGAGATCGCATTCTTGGAGATCGCATTCTTGGTCGTCCTCCTTAGCTCCTGGGAAGCCCCCGCTCTCTGCTGCATTTGACCAGGAGCTGTATTACACTGTCCTTTAACCCTCTCAACAGTCCTTTATAACAGATACTGTCTTCATGGTGTGAAACTTGCCCAAAGTTACACAGCTAGTAGGTCTGACTTTCTTTAACGCAAATATTCTCCCTTTTGCACCATAGTGCTCGTCATTAGGGCCTTTTATCTCTCCCGACTTCAACATTTCTACCACTTTTGCTGGCTGTTCTTCCTCTACCCATCTCTAAGTTTTCAAGTACCATGCATACACAGATGGTTTCCAAATGTGAACATCTAGCCCAGATCTTTCTTCTGACCCCGCACCTTCATATTCATCACTGTATTCAACCATCACCTGAACGGGTGACAGGCCATCTCTAGTTTAACCTGTGTTACCCCAAGGGTGACATCAGCCTCCCCAGACCTGGGCCGCCTCCTGCTCTTGTCTACCTGTTCTCGTCTATGGAAAAAAAAAAATTTTTTTTTAAACCACTCAGGAAATTCCAGGTTTTCCATTCCTGAACACAGGTTTTTGTTTTGTTTTTAAGATTTATTTTATTGTCAGAAAGAGAAAGTGTGAACACAAGCAGGGGGAGCAGCAGGCAGAGGGAGAAGCAGGCTCCCCACTGAGCAAGGAGCCAGATGCGGGACTCAGTCCCAGGACCCTGGGATCATGACCTGAGCCCAAGGCAGGCGCTTAACCCACTGAGCCACCCAGGCATCCCCCTCAACCCAGGTCTTATCTGCCCCTTCTCAGCTGTCTCTCTGGGATAGGCAGGACTAGAGTAGCCAGAGTGTGACTGTCACCAAAGGTTTTGGAGGGGATTTGGAGGTGCCTTTCCCCTTGCTCCCCACAGAGGTAGAAGGGGAGAAGACTTCCAAAGTCCTTCTGATAATGTATAACCTCTACTGTGTCTACCCTTCACCCACATTTATAATAAATAAAAATCCCTGAATAAAATCCCTAATGACACAGTGGTACCATGGCTTTAGTAATGCTTTTAGATGCTTCAGTATTTTATTTTATTTATTTTTTTTTTTTTAAAGATTTTATTTATTTATTTGACAGAGAGAAATCACAAGTAAGCAGAGAGGCAGGCAGAGAGAGAGGAGGAAGCAGGCTCCCTGCTGAGCAGAGAGCCCGATGCGGGGCTCGAACCCAGGACCTGGGATCATGACCTGAGCCGAAGGCAGCGGCTTAACCCACTGAGCCACCCAGGCGCCCCTGCTTCAGTATTTTAATTCATCATAGCATTTACATCCTCGTGACAATGGTACAAAAGTATAAGACATGCTTGTTTAGTCTCAGGCAGTGCTGGGTGTGGATTCAGACTCTCCCACAGGTTTGCAAAGCAGAATCCAAGAAAAATGTTCAGATGAAGTAAAAAAAAAAAATTTTTTTTTAAAAGACATTAAAAAATTTTGTACTTCAAAGGCAAACAACTCGGGTGCCTGGCTGGCTCAGTTGATAGAGCATGTGACTTTCTTTTCTTTTTTTTTTTAAAGATTTTATTTACTTATTTGGGAAAGAGTGAGCACAAGCAAAGGAGGTGCAGAGGGAAAAGCAGACAACCCGTTGAGCAGGAAGCCCAACATAGGGCTCGATCTCAGAACCCCGGGATCCTGACCCGAGCCGAAGGCAGGTTCTTAACAGACTGAGCCACCCAGGTGGGACTCTTGAGGTTTGTGAGTTTAAGCCCCACGTTGGGTGTAGAGATTCCTTAAAAATAAAAAAGGCAAGAAACTGGGGGGAACATTTCTAGTATATATGGTCTTATATTAAATTCCCTAAGGAGTAAGAAAACTCAACACCCTATTAGAAAACTGAAAAAAGACATCAACAGACCAAGCAGAAGAGAAGTCCAAATCACCAATAAGGTTTAGCAAAAAAAAGTTATATATATTAAGAAATTAAAGATATGCATATTATTGAAAATGAAATACCATTTCACTCATCAAATTGGCAGGATACAGAGGAAAAAGGATAGATGGGAATTTGTTGGAAATTGGCACTCACACCCATTGCTGGTATGAATGTAAACTTGCAATGCCTCTTCCAAAGGGCAGTTTGACAACCTGCACCAATAGCTTTAAGAAGGCACAGACTTGGGTGCCTGGGTGGCCCAGTGGTTAAGCATCTGGGGTCATGATCCTGGGGTCCTGGAATCCAGTCCTGCCCATCACAGTCGGGCTCCTTGCTCAGTGGGGAGTCTGCTTCTCCCTCTGAACCTCCCCCCTCTCGTGGTCCCTCTCTCAAATAAATAAAAATCTTAAAATAAATAAATAAGTAAAATCTTTAAGAAGTAACAGATTTTTGATTCAGCAGTTCCCCTTTTTAGCAAGTTATTTATTTGGAAATAATTAGAGATGGGCACAGAGATGTGTGGATAAGGATAGTCACTGTAATAGTATTTATAATAATGAAAAATTGGAAATAACTTCAATGAGAATAAGTAAGAGATGGTACCTGCAGTGCTGTGAAATACTGTGTAAAGAGCTTTTAAATCACATTTTAGAATAATATTTGAATACACAAATAAAGCAGGTTACAAAACAGAAGGTCCATTCTAGTCCTAGTTTTAGGGAAAAGATACATATTCATACGATGTGCACACAAAGTTTTAACAGTAGCTATATTGAGATGATAGAACAGTGCTTGTTTTTCTGTTTAAACTTTTCTTCATTTTCTAAGGTCAGCATATGGTCAAGGTAGTATTTTTTAAGATTTTATCTATTTATTTATTTGACAGAGAGAGAGAGAGATCACAAGCAGAGAGGCAGGCAGAGAGAGGTGGGAGCAGGCTCCTTGCTGAGCAGAGCACCCAATCGATCCTGGGCTTGATCCCAGGACCCTGAGACCATGACCTGAGCCAAAGGCAGAGGCTTAACCTACTGAGCCACCCAGGTGCCCCATGGTCAAGTCAGTATTACTAGCCTCTGTCAGCCGGACTGTCCAGGGTCAAACCAAACCTGATCTGACATTTACAAGCTGTGTGACTTTGGGCAAGTTGCTCATTTTCTTTGTGGCTCACTTTCCTCATGTGAAAAATAGGACTGATAATACTTACCAAATAAGTTTATCATAAGGATCAAGCAAGTTGATGTGTGATAGGCATTCATGCATCATAATAGCTCAACCTGCAGCAGTTCCCGCATACCTTGCATACGGGAACTGCTACCAGGTTTAGTTGTCATGATGCATTACTTTTATGAACAGAATATACGTGTTAATTCCATTAGATTGGCAGCTCTGGATAAAACTAAACCGAAGGTGAGACTATTGGCCAAAACGATGTCTTAGTAAGTGCTCATTTATCCATGCCTTCTCATAGAGTTAGCCTTTAGGGCCACTGAAATTGAAGCTTCCATCATCTTATAAACCTGTTCTTCCAAAACTAAAATCCGTGGGGCTTTTTCTGTTTGTTTTTTCCCTTTCTCAGGGCGGGGCTTTCTATTTCCTGGAGCATGTAGCTGCTGAGAGCTCCACCTGGATTTACTTCTGGCAACAGATCCTGCATCCTTCCTGGTACCTGCTGTTTGATGGGTGCCACCTGACTAGAGAGAGCTGGAAGGCGCTGGAGCGGGTGGGCTTCTCTGAGCTCAAGCTGCAGCACTTCCGGGCGCCGCTGTCCTGGGAGCTGGTGCGCCCCCACATCTGTGGCTATGCCATCAAGTAGCCGGAGTGGGGAGTAGAGAGCTGAACGGCTCATAGCTTCAGGCTACACTCTAACACTTCAAATACTAATTGGAAGAAAGAAAACTTTTTTTTCTTGTTTTTAAGGTAAAGTTGCATTTCATCCTTAAGAATTTATGTTATAACTTCTTCAGCCATTTTCTGTTGTCTCCCAGGGAATCAAAACCAAACCAAAGCAAAACAGGGTTCTCCCTTAAAAGGAAACGCTGGGCTTTCATCATTGAAGTTTATCATTATCCCCAAACTTTAGTTTATGGGATAACTTCAAAATCCTTCCGGTTTATATGGTTACCTGGCAGATTTTCATTTCACCCCCTCTTTGAGAGATTGATGCTAAGAGGCAGTGAAATCACTCAAAAGAGGACTTGAAAAGGGAGAAGTGACAAGATCTTGAAACATCACAGACTGAACCAGGGAATACTGACTAGTTGAAAATCCAAATCTCAACAGCCCAGGTCTTTCTGAAAGAGAAATCTGAATCTGTTTGTTGTTCTTAGTATCAGCGGGGCTGGTGTTCAGAATTAATGGACTAGGAAGCCACACCTAGCTCTGCCCAGCGTTGTTTTTACTCCCGCAGTCCACTGACGTTTATTTTCCTGCATTCCAGGCTTCATTTTTTTTTTTATTACCATATAATGCCAATCTTCAGTACTTAAGATAAAGATTGTACTTGACATATTAGTGTATCCAGAAAAATAGCTGAGGCACTTACGTTTCTTGAGTACATTTTCCTTATTATGTAGCATATACTTTGCTGCCTCCTGTCTTAAATTGTAGGCCAACTGTAGTTAGGAAAACCTTATATAATTAGGTACGCTTTGTAAGACCCCCTAAAACCTAGGCAGCCTGGGAGTCTGTAGAGAAGTAGACACATATTTGGGGGATTATTCTGACCCAATTTCCACTCCTGTCCCAAGATGATTTCTTTGTTCCTTGCCATCGTGGAAACCTCTGAAAATCATAAGTGCTTTGAAAACAAGTGTTGGGTTGGTCAGTCAGAAGGATTAAGAATAGCATTTTGGGGGCATCTGGGTGGCTCAGTTGGTTAAGCATCTGCCTGCAGCTGAGGTCATGATCCCAGGGTCCTGGGATCAAGCCCCGTATCAGGCTTCCTGCTCGGTAGGGAGTCTGCTTCTCCCTCTCCCACTCCCCCTGCTTGTGTTCCCTCTCTCACTGTGTTTTCTCTATTAAATAAATAGATAAAATCTTAAAAAAAAAAAAAAAGAATAGCATTTTCAGCTATTTTAATAAAGTTAGTATATTTTCTGTAAAGTATAATGACTTTACAAAGGGACTATTTTAAATATGAAATCAATCAATAAATTCACATTGATTTTAGAGATGGAAATAAATGGTTTATGTCTTTGCTGGCTTGGCTTCACTTTTTTAATGTCTCTGGGAGGGGAAAATTAAGCTATTTGAACATATAGATTTTTCTTTCTACTGCCGGGTAACTATAAACACAGCTAGTGGATTTTAGAGAAAGCAGTTTGGGAAGGATCAGAGTGGGTTTTGGAAGGTTCAAGCCCAAAGACCCTCACTTATAAAATCCATAGAGTAGAAAGAAAGGACACTTAACTATTCTAACTTTCTTGAATGTGAAGACAGTTACTGTTAAGGTGAGGTTGGGACCTTCGTCTAAGGCCTCCTGAGCTCTACAACAGGAATCTCCTCCCTCTACAGTCTCCCCAAAGGAGGACCCTCCTTAATCAGCCACCTCACTCTTGGGTTAGGTTACTCTAGCGACTGAGAAATTGGAAAAACCATGCATTGACATGCTGATATGTTACCAGCATGTTGGAAGATAATGCCAAAGTACAAAATACTAGACACATTCTTACCAATTCCTTCTTGTCTAAGTGGCATGGAAAATATTATCCTCACATTCTGTACAAAACTAAGACACAGAGAAATAAAAAAAAACGGAGTTTCTCATATTCCACAACTTACTGAGCAGGTGTTAGAAGCCCCAGTTCCCAGAACTACAAAACCTATTTCGACATGATCGGGGCCATGTTACCTATGCACTGCTTTCCTCCCCAGGCCAAGAAGACACACGTTTATGGTCATTCCAACACCCCGTGGAAGTGACCTAAGCCCCTGCAAAATGGAAAGAGAAAAATGCAAAACATGTCCAACGTGCTGGTTAGGATTTCTCTGATGGCAAGTGGCACAGCTCTCAACCAAAAAAGGCTTAAGTAGAAAAAGGACTTTAAATACTCAAGTTAGTGAAAAGACAGGGACAGAAAGCCTCAGGCTCATCTTGAGCAAGGCTCAGCTGAAACTCCCCGATGTCACAGCTGCCCTCCTCTCGCCCTAGTAGAAGTAGGTGCCAATCTTCATGCTTTCAGAGTCCATGACCAGTTGGAGAGATCAAGTCTATTCTTGCAAAAACTCCAACCAAAGTTCCGGATTGGGTCTCAGTTGTCTCGAGTTGACAATATGGAGTCACAAGCCCATGCCTGAACCCATTCTAATGTTTAGACCTGATGCATTACGCCGCCTGGCTCAAGTGTAGGTCACAGCGCCTCATTCCTGGGGCTGAACACACCCAGACCACATGAGCTGAGACACGGAGAGCTGTATATCCTCGAAATGAAAACAGGGCCAGTGACTGGGGACAGCAGGAATGCATGCCGAGCAGGCACACCACAGGTGGCCCCTAGAAGCACATCGCATTTAGGTCAGACCCTCTACCCCCTGTCCTGTGGTAGGTCACAAAGCACCATGTTGAGAATGCTGGCTTCTCAGAAGGCTATACAACAAGGGAAATGAAAGACCAACGACACCGGCTTTGGCACCAAAGTGACCAAAGTCAAGTCCTGGCTGTGTCCTTTGTTGGTTATGTGACCTCGGGCAAGTTATATCTCTCGTGTCACCTTCCTCACCTGTCAATGAGGGTACTATCCTCCTAGAGGGTTATTGTGAGGAATTAACGAAGTGAAGCACTTGGTACTTAATAAATGTTTAACTTCCATTCAACAAATGGTTACTGTGGACTCTGCTCTAGAACCTGAAATCAGCTAGACTTGTTCCTTGCCCTCATGGAGGCCACAGTGGGGATAAATCCTGGCTACAAGGGAGAAGCACCAGTTGCCGGGAAGAAGGAATCTGACCCAGCCAGGGAGGAGGATCACAGGCTTCCTTGAGGAAGTAACATCCAACCTGAATTCCAGAGGGTATTAGTACTGGGGCATAAGAGAACAGCTTGCACCGTAGACAAATAAAAGGAGGAAACACAATCTGTTTGAGGAACTGGCAGGGCCAGGCGGCATAGCTGGTGGGGAGAATTGGGGAGGAGAACTACTTTTTCAATTAGCTTCTTCCTTATCTAGTTAAGCCCGGGATCCGTGAGCAGGATACTTGACTTTAACTGCTAACAAAACAAAACACCATTGAAATTGCTTTTATTTATATTATAAAACATTCTGGTCCTAAGTTTTCTAATATTGTAATTGTTTCTTCTGAATTCCTATATACTTCAGACTTGAATAGCAAGTGAAGTGCACATTGCATAATAGTTCCTTTTGTACTCTTGAACCTTAACAGAAGACCTTCCCTTCAGTATTGCTTTAGAAAACACAGAACTTAACACAACTGAAATTCTTGTTAATCTGTTAAGGCACTTGAGAGTGAAATGAATCACAGCCGCCCAATGTCAACAAAAGCAAAAAAAAAACAAAAAAAAAAACAAAAAACAAAAACAAAAAACAAAACTGTTCAGTAAGCATCATTTTAATGACTTCAATACCTAAAACCGAAAGTATTCAAGCTACTTTAAAGAATAATCAGAATTCCCTGACCCATGGAACCACTGGAATCAAGAACAAAGGTCATGTTCATTGAGGGCACAGGAAATGAACGCTGAGTGACCAATGTTCCCAATTTCTAGTCGACAAACATAAAACAAAAAAACACAGCAAATGGCTGACCAAGAAAGGTATTATTTTGTTCCTAAAAGAAAGTATTTGGAAACCTGTAAAGAATTACACAGAACCAAGGGAAATTGCCATTCAGAATTTACCATTCTAAAAATAAAAACCTCTCATGTCCAACAGCTTTAACTCAGGCTGTGTCCTTCTCAATCTTTAAAATGTGTCTGACACTGATGTCAACCTTTTCCTTGGAATGATCCTTTTATTCCATGACTCTAATAGCTAACAATATAACTGTCCATTTATTATGTGCATTCTTTATGCCAGCCACCAACTTTTTACACGATTTTTTTTTAAGATTTTATTTGAGGGAGAGAGAGCATGAGCAGGGGTAAGGGGCAAAGGGAGAGGGACAAACAGACTTCCTGCTGAGCAGGTAGTCTGATGCGGAGCTCAATCCCAGGACCCTGAGATCATGACCTGAGCCGAAGGCAGACGCTTAACTGAGCCACCCAGCACCCCTACACAATTATTTTCATGTAGTACTCTTAAGTCTACAAGGCCGGGAAATTACCTACAACTGACAAATGAGACCAGTGGGTGTTCTATCACTTGCCCAAAGCCACATGGGGAATGGTCATACCAGTATGCCTACATAGTTTACCTGATTCCAAAGCCCAGGCCTCCCCACGATATTGCAGTACTTCTTGAGGTCTTCTGGAACCCAAGTCCCTATAGGGGGGCCATTTACTGTGAATGGTCCCCCAAGACTCATTCAGTCTGTTTCAATCCTTTGAGCCTGCCTTATAATCCTAGGTTGTGAGCCATCACCTATTTGAAAAAGATTCTTAAACCTCAGACTTTTGCCATTCCTTTGATATTGAGAATTGAACACGTCAAAAACAAAATTCAAGTTTATAGCAGCAATGTCCACAACAGCCAAACTATGGAAAGAACCTAGATGCCCATCAAGAGATGAGTGGATAAAGAAGATATGGTATATATATGTATGTATGTATGTATGTGTATATATGTATACATATATACACACAGTGGAATACTATGCAGCCATCAAAAGAAATGAAATCTTGCCATTTGCAATGATGTTGATGGAACTAGAGGGTATTATGCTGAGTGAAATAAGTCAATCAGAGAAAGATAATTATCATATGATCTCCCTTATATGAGGAATTTTAGAGGCAGGGTGGGGGGTTTGGGGGGTAGGAAAGGAAAAAATGAAACAAGATGGGATTGGGAGGGAGACAAACAGTAAGAGACTCTTAATCTCACAAAACAGAGGGTTGCCAGGGTGAGGGGGGTAGGGAGAGGGTGGTTGGGTTATGGACATTCCAAATCAGGACTTTTTTTTTTTTTTAATATTTTATTTATTTGATAGAGAGAGATCACAAGTAGGCAGAGAGGCAGGCAGAGAGAGGGGGAAGAAGCAGGCTCCCTGCTGAGCAGAGAGCCCCATGCGGGGCTCGATCCCAGGACCCTGAGATCATGACCTGAGCCGAAGGCAGAGGCTTTAACCCACTGAGCCACCCAGGCGCCCCAAGGGTTATGGACATTCCAGAGGGTATGTGCTATGGTGAGTGCTGTGAAGTGTGTAAGCCTGATGATTCATAGACCTGTACCCCTGCAGCAAATAATACATTATATGTTAATCAAAAAAACCCAAAAAACAAAATTCACTGGGTCTTTCCCTAAATAAGCAACACTTTCCAATTTCTTCAAAACCTATAATTATTTCCTAAGGACCAGATAAAGAGATGCCCTTCTAGAAAGCATTTGCTGGCTATTTCAAGTAGCTTCCTCCTAGAGAAGTCTCTTAGCATTCAGTAATACCCATGGCTGTGATTTCACACCACTAATCTCTTCTTCCTTTCTTCTACATGCCAGACACAGTGCTTACTAGATAGCAGGTGCTCCCAAAGTATTTACCAACTAATTCATTATCAAGTCCTGCCTCTTCTACATACCTCTCAGATGGTCCCTTCTACTGCGTTTTCACAGCTGCCATCTTGGTCCGAGAATTAAGCCCCAGATGACTATACATACAGACCGAGTGTGGATGGATGGAATGACAAACCATTTCCATAAGAACTTGCTAGGTATTGCATGATTCAGGGATAGGGCAGAGAAGTAGCTCTAAGGTGAGGGAAAGATACTACATCTGGATATGGTAGCGGGAAAACACTCCTTTTGCAATGAACTCAGCCTGCTTTGCCTTCCTTCACCCCCCACCAACCTAGGATGGAAAAAACGGAAGCTCATAACTTTCCTGGGGCACAAACAAGTGGTTTCCTAGGAAAGCACGAATGTCTGAGCCAAGTCACAATCTCTCATGCTAGAAAATGCTTCAAACGGGTCTCCATGCCCTCACCATCCATCTTCACACCCATAATTTCCAAACATTCTAGCCACTCCTGCAGCTCAACATCATAAAGGAAGCTCCTCAGTGTGAAGTTGAACTGAGGTTGTTCAGCAATGTTTAGGAGCACCTGTCAACAGACATCTCAACACTTCTCCCAGCTTCGCGGGGTTTGGGGTCAGAACATTTGAATCCAGATCTCATCACTGCATCTTACCAATATTTTGTTCACTTAGTATAAGAAGAGACCGCCTCCTACAGCTCCTGGCATTCTTGTGAAGATGAAGGGCATAAATGCAAGAGGTGCTTTGTAAACTACCAAATTGCTGGTCATGTGTGCTGGAGTTTCTTCACATGGTGCCTTACTTGGGTCAGAGCCCGACCTCCGTAAGCATTTGTGAGAGGAACAGAATGGAGTTTATCTTGCTGTGTAGAAAGAGATATTTTACTTCTATAAATGTGGTCCTGGAATTCCATCAACTGGATTATCATATACCATGTTTTCTGGAGATTCAGCATACCTTTTCTTTAAGATTTTATTTATTTATTTATTTGAGAGAGAGAGAGCGCACAGGCATGCAAGTACAAGTGGGATGGGGGGAGGGGCAGAGAGAGAGAGAGAAAACATAAGCAGACTTCCTGCTGAGCACAGAGTCCAAGTCAGGGCTCACTCAGGGCTTGTCCCACAACACTGAGGTCATGACCTGAGCCGAAACCAAGAGTTGGACACCTAACCAACTGTGCCACCCAGAAGTCCCTCTGGAGACTTGGCACAATTTTAAAGAAATCTCCCATAAAAAATAACTTGCATGGGGGTGCATGTGTGGCTCGGTGGGTTAAGCGTCTGCTTTCAGCTTAGGTCATGATCCCGGGGTCCTGGGAATTAAGCCCCGCATCGGGCTCCTTGCTCAGCAGATAATATGCTTCTCCCTTTCTCTCTGCCTATCTGTCTGCCTGCTCCTGCTCTCTGTCAAATAAGTAAAATCCTTAAATTTTTTTTCAAAAAATAACTTGTCAAAGCTCTAATTTTGGCATCTAACAATAAAAAGTTTGGCACCTATGTGAGATGCTGCAAAAGAACTTCTACACAGAGTGCTAGAGGTGCAGACGTCATTCCCCAAATCCCTTTAATCTTTATTTTACCTGTCAGGTAAAATACCTGTCAGCTCACATTTTACCTGTCAGGCTAACCAGGCAGTATTAGGACCATGAAAGCAGCAGCGCTCAGTTCAAATTCCATCTCACCTCTCAGGTTATGGGAACAGATCATTTACTCTGAGCCCAGAAGAAGAGTTTCTTTTCAATTTTATTGTCCACCAAAGCTTAGGAACAAAGAAATCTAAAAACCTTTAAAAAAAAAAAAAAAGAAAAAAAGAAAAGAAAATGCTGCAATAGTAAAATAAATATGTAATATTTATTTGTAAATATAAATGTTGCCATATATCAAATTGCTTACCATTCATGCAACCTCATCTGCCCAAATGTTGAAAGTGGGAGAAAACGCGGGAGAAAGTGGGCACAGCTAATAAATCATTCACAATCAGCCCGCAGTTTTGCTCTTAGGCTTTTATTTTCCTCCCTTTGTATTCTGGGAAGGAGGCCTTCTGGGACTCTGACTAAAATTTTATGAAGAAACGTTTGCCTTTTGCTCACACGGCCAGTGCACACCCCTACCTGGATGACAGATTATGTCTGAAAGTGTGAGGATGAGGTAAAAAAAAAATGGTGCCACCGGGTATCAATACCTAATTTTTATAGGGTTCTAAGAAACTTCTTGAGAATCTGATGAAAGGTCTAGATCCTCTCCCTGGAAAAATGTTCCTACAAATAAACCTACCATTTCTAGAGGAAAACAGACATGCCTTGCTCCTGAGTATACGGTCATTGTTTCCAAATTGCCGCATATGAAAATTCAAATGCTGTAATCCTATTCTTAAAAGAGCTTTTAGCCTTTCACCACCCCGACTAAACCTAGCCTTCAGCTTGGAGACTTCTAGTGCTGCTGCCCTGCCTCAGGCTGTCTCTGGCTGGCAGCCAGTACGGCATCCCTTTTTGAACTAGGCTGGACAGCAGACAAAAATCAGTCCATCCTCACTCCTACTCATGCCTCCTTCTCTGACTGCCATACAAACCTGCCAATTTCTGACTGCGGGGTCTCCTTTACCCCTAATCTGCTGCTGCTTCTATTTTTTTTTTTTTTTAATCTGAGTAAATGGCAAAACTATTTTTGTCACTCTCACTCAAGCTGGAAACCAGGACATCATCCTGGCTTTCTCTCTTCCTCACCTCCCACAGCCAGTCAGACACTGTTCCTTCCCTTCTTCCCCCAACATGTCTGCTCACATTCCTCCTAACTTGGATTAACTGGCCTCAGCCTGACCCCTCCAATCCTCCCATCTGTCCTCAGTGCTACTCCCTGGAACTGAAATTAAAAAGTCACTTCCTGCCTCAAATCCTCTGATGGCTTCTCATGGCTTTTGGATGAAAATCCAAAATCAAAATCCTGACCCTAAAATGCAAGGCTCTTCTGATCTCGCCCCACTGGCCGTGTAGGTCGGTCCTCTACAAGCCACTCCCATCCCTGTCTCTGCACCCTGTGCTGTCTGGGCTGTGTGTTCTGGGCCTTTCCACAGGCCATGCCTACTGCCTCAAATACCCCTACCCCCTCCCCTCTTCACCTCAAATGTACTTGTTCTCTAAAATATCCCATAAGTCACTTTCTCCAAAAAGAACTTCCTTCTTTCTCCAGGTTGATTTTCAGGCCCTTCAGCCAAGCCCAGGCCTCCTCCTCCCACCCCCACAATGTGCTGCCGTGTGGCACTACTCATCTGTCCCCCAGGCCTGACTCGAAGCTTCTCAGGGATAGGGCACCGGTCTTAACTCAGCTTCCTATGGGCAGCGCTCAATCTCTGTGAAACGCACGAACAATTTCAGCCATTTGCCTCCTCTGCTGCCTCAGAGTATGAGGCCTGAGTTAGACTTTTCAGGGCTGCTCAGAAGTCTCACAATTTACCCTCGGCTGCCACAGAGGCCAAACCTTGACTATGCTCATTTCCACACGTCTCCTCTCAGCAGATGACTTCACTGCTCACTTCAGCAGAAGGAAAAACAAAAAGAGAGCCACTCAGTGGGTCTGGAAATTTAAGAACCTCACAGATGCCCCCTCCTGACCAGAGCTGCAAGGCCAGCCCTGGGCTCTGGAGTCATCCCTTTCAGGTCTTTTTATAATCCTTTTGCATCTTCACTCTTCCCCTGTGTTCAAATTGTCTAAAATCCACACCACCTTCCTCCAGTAAAAACAAAACACCAAACAACACAACAACCACCCCAAAAACTTAAAAAAAACAAAAACAAAAACAAAAAAAAACAAACACTTAGCTTTGCTTTCTCCTGAACTTATTATGCTCTTTTCCTCCCTTCACTGTCAAATCTCTTAAAAATACCAAATTCAGTTTTGGGGTTTTTTTTTCCCCACTTCCCACTCACTCCTCAAACCATTATCATTGGGTTTCCGGCCCTATCTGAAACTGTTCTCCACAAACTCACTGCTGCTTTCCAAATATAAAGGCCTGTAGGAGCTCTGTAACATCAGATTCTTATTTCCCTTCTTGAGATCTTCCTCCTTTCTCCTGTGTGTCTTCTTGACCCTCTGGCTGCTCCATCTCCAGCTTCTTTGCTGCCCTCTACCTCCCCAGGATTCCATCCTTAGTCCTCTCCATTCCTACGGATTTCCCTTAGTGGAGTTCCACAGAGCTGTCCTGTCCAATTCCCCATTGCCACCCTCTTCAGGTCTTTGGGGCAGACCGGCTGCTACTGTGCCGGGCCCACGTGAGCCACGTTAGTTTGCTATGGCTGCCATAAGAAATCACCACAAACTTAGTGGTTTAACACAATACAAATGTATTATCTTGCAGTTCTGGAGGACAGAAGTCCAAAATGAGTCTCACTGGGCTAAAATCAAGATGCTGGCAGGGTTGTTTTCTCTGGTGGCTCTAAGGAGGATCTGTTCTCTTGCCTTCTCCAGCTTCTAGAGGCCGCATGGGTTCCCTGGCACATGGTCCCTTCCTCCATCTTCAAATCTCTTTCTGAAACTGTCTGACTTTCTTGCCTCCCAGTTTCACTTATAAGGGCCCTTGTGATTATATCAGCTCCACCCAGACAATCCAGAACAACCTCCCCTCTCAAGGTCAGCTGGACAGCAACCTTCATTCCATCTGCAACCTTAATTTCCCTTTGGCACGTAACATAACACATCCAACAGGTTGTGGGGATTAGGATGTGGATACATCTGGGAGTGGGGAAGAGGAGGAATTTTTCTACCCACCATCTCAGGTAGACCAGACAAGAAAGAAAAGGCAAGTATGTAAATGATAGCAGGCCCTTCAATGAGGCGCCCGACTGGACTAACATAGAGCAGAGGTGAGAACATTGCGGAATGGCAAATAGTTGTGGGAAGAATTGAATGAAGGATACAAGGGACAAATGGCTATCTGTACACTCTAGGTTTCAAAAAGAAAATTAGGCTGCATTTTATAAGACAGTTCATGTTTGTCCCTGACAAATCTCCCCATGCTAAAAAGACCATTTCTATTTCTGGAGCCTTCCCATATTAATCCCTTAACTCAGAATCCTTTGATGAGCCTGAGGATATTGTCCAACCTTTCCCAAATTCTTCAGGAGCTTTAGAATTAGGAAACCTAACATATGATTTTTGATAATCAAAAATGGCCCTAAACAAGTGAAAATATTTTGGAGCTCACTCACAACACATGAAATGCTACTCAAAACTACTGTGAGATACCATTTCTCACCTATCAGCAAAGACTTCAAAAGTCTGACCGCACATTCAGTTGAGCAGGCCATGGAGAGATGGACATTTCCAGAGAATGCTGATGGGAATGCAACGTTGTACACCTCTTGTGGAATTTGGCAATATCTAGCAAAAGTATACCTGCATTTACCTTTTGGCTCAGCTATCCTACCTCTAGAAATTCATCCTGAGGATACACTTCCAACAATATGAAAACACAGATGCACAAGATAATTCATTATAGCATTGCTCGTAATGTTCCCAAGCTAGGTGTTCGTACATATGAATGCTTGAATAAATTACGGCTTCTGTAGTGGAGTCCCACACACCTGTAAGGCAGGAAGACACAGAAGCTCTATGAAGTGATAGCGTGTGTTTTCATGGTGCTGTTGTTAAGTAAATAAGAGCTATGTTAGGTAAAACTATCTACGGTTTGGTCCCTTCTCCATAAAAAAGATGGGTAAATAAGAAAACACATTTGTACGTGTTTATTTTTGCAAAAAGAAACTTCAGAAGAATAAAGGAGACCCTTGGTTATCTATAGTGGGTGTGTGGGAAGAGAGTAAAAATAAAGGGGAGAGAGAAGTAATACATTTTTAACTGTATGCTTTTAGCTATTCTTTTAGTTTTGATTTTGGGAACCATGTTGATGTCTTACATAGAATACACAAAAGAATGTCTCATGTAAAATAAAAAGAAAAATGAAGGGACCCTAAGATGGAAAAATTAAAAAAACATCTAATTGTAGGGGCACCTGGGTGGCTCAGTTGGTTAGGCGTCTGCCTTTGGCTCAGGTCATGATTCTGGAGTCTTGGGATCAAGCCCCTCGTTGGGCTCCCGGCTTCTCCCACTGCCCCTTGCCCCACTCATGTACTCTCTCTCACTCTATCAAATAAATAAATAAAATCTTTAAAACACACACACACACACACACACACACACACACACACACACACACATCTAATTGTATTCCAAATTGTATTCCTAACCATGTTGATACAGGAGGGAAAAAAATCACCCCAAGTAGCTTTAGTTCCAAGTAACTTTAAAAAAAAAATAACAACTTTATTAACATATAATTCAAATATCATAAAATTTAGCTAAAGTATACAATTAAGTGGGTTTTGAAAAAAGATTTTTAAATCTCTTTGAGAGCGAGCATGACCAGTGGAAGGGCAGAGGGAGAGAATTCTTTTAAGATTTTTAAAAAAAATTTATTCATTTGATAGACAGAGATCACAAGTAGGCAGAGAGACAGGCAGAGAGAGAGGAAGGGAAGCAGGCTCCCCACGGAGCAGAGAGCCCGACTTGGGGCTCGATCCCAGGACCCTGAGATCACAACCTGAGCCAAAGGCAGAGGCCTTAACCCACTGAGCCACCCAGTGCCCCGAGGGAGAGAGTTCTTAAGTGGACTCCTGGCTAAGTGCAGAGCCCAATGCAGGACCTGACCCCAGGACCCCAAGATCAGACCTGAAGTGAAGGCAGATGCTTAACTGACTGAGCCCCCTGGGCACCCCTACTGGTTTTTATTATATTTAGAGTTGTGCAACCAACATCACAATCTATTTATTTATTTTTAAAGATTTTATTTATTTATTTGACAGAGAGCGAGAAAGCACAAACCGGCGGAGCGGCAGGGAGAGGGAGAGGGAGAAACAGGCTCCCCAACAAGCAATGAGCCCAGCGAGGGGCTAGTTTTCAGGAACCCAGGATCATGACCTGAGCTGAAGCAGATGCTTAACTGACTGAGCCACCCAGGTGCCCCCATCACCATCGATTTACAGTTTTTTTCATTAACCCCTGCAAAGATTCTGTACATGAGCAGTCCCTCCCTATTTTCCCCCAATTGTCTCAGAGCCCTAGGCAACCACTGATCTATTTTCTTTCTCTATAGACTTGCCTATTCTGGACATTTCATATAAAGGGAATCACACATCATATGGTCTTTTGTGACAGACTTCTTTCACTTAGCATGTATCCAAGATTCATTTATTGGGTACACATAACAGTATTTCATTTCTTTTTATGCCCAAATAATATTCCATTGTATGGACATATCACATTTTATTTCTCCATCAAATGATGGATGTTTGGCTTGCTTCCATTTATTGGCTACTGAGAATAATGATGCTACGGATATCTGCACACAAGTTTTTGTGAAGAAATATGTTTTCATTCCAAGTGATTTTTGAAGACCGTATTTTGACTATTTTCCCTCTGACAAAAAAGAACTATAAAAATATTTAATAGGCTTATTTTTCACAGAAGTATGGGTCAGAAATTCTGAATTTTTTTTGAAATGAATTTTTGTGTGCTCTAGAATTAAGCAAATAAGTAAATATCCTGAAGATAGTGGGAGCCAGTTCTCTCAGAGAGAAAGGAATCACAAATATGAAAAGGGGAAGACTAGAATGAACCATGTGGCACTGGGTTGAACGTGGAGATGTTACTACCACCTCATGATTTTAATATGGATACATAGGAATAGAAATAGACATAGACATAAATCCTAATTCTGTCTGCTGACAGGGTATAGAAGTAATGACACTCCAGTAACAATGAATACCTCTAATGCCCAGAACTTGGTTTCTATATACCACTCTCCACTAAAATGAATCCGGGCTCCATAAAGAAATGGCTGATTTCAGGGCTGGGGCAGAAAAAGTATAAAGTTAGCCTGGAACATCTTGTTATGCCAGAATATAAAGAATAATATTTGAAGAATGATGGGGTCATGTCAATAGGACATAGACGCCAGCTTAAAGGGGCTCCTACTAGCCAAATCTGGGGCAATTAGACCATCAAAATAAATAATTATAGTAATGGATTATAAGCCACTGAATGAAGTAGATAGTCATGAGTCCAAACTGATATAAATGAATAATTATATAGGAAAAGAGAAAAAAAATGCAGGGGTGGGGGGAGCACCTGGGTGCTCAATTGGTTAAGCACCCAATTTTTTTTTTAAGATTTTTTATTTAGTTTACAGAGAGAGACACAGTGAGAGAGGGAACACAAGCAGGGGGAGTGGGAGAGGGAGAAGCAGGCTTCCTGCCAAGCAGGTAGCCTGATGTTGGGCTCGATCCCAGGACTCTGGGATCATGACCTGAGCCAAAGGCAGCTGCTTAATGACTGAGCCAGGTGCCCCAGGCATCCAACTCTTGATTTCAGCTCAGATCATGGATTCAGGGTTGTGGGATTGAGCCCTGCACCAGGCTCCATGCTCAGTGGGAGTCTCCTTGGGATTCTCTCTCTCCCTCTGCGCCCCACCACCTCAGAATGTGCACACGTGCATGCTCTTTCTAATAAATAAATCTTTTTTAAACATTTAAAAAAATAGGGAAGAAGGGAAAACAATTCCTTCTATTAGAATGCCAACTGAAAATTATAAAAAAAATGATGGATTTAGAAAATTACCATCTGGGAAACATAATATTAATTGATTCGGGCAAGGATCATCAATGGGTGCTGAAATTAATGTGTATAAGTCTGATAAATAACAGTATTTTTATACTACCAAAGTATCTCCTCACAAAATACTTATTTAGTATAAAGAGAAAAAATGGTAACTTTACAGCAGAAAACTGGCAGACAGCACCGTAATCCAAGTGATCAAAGTTGTGGTGTGCTAGAGTCAACTCACACCAACTGAGGTGTGGCACATCTCTTCCCAATTTTGCGGTTAGTGATGACAAAATAGTAGCATGAAATTGGCCACTGTGAGAGTATTTACACCATGGAAATTGTTAAATATTACAAATCAGGGCCCTTTTTCCTCCGGATAACCAGCTGTTAGTCACTTATCAGAATAGTGGATTGAAGTTACTACCACCAGACAAAGTAATTTATGTGCCTCTGATATTGAGCACTGAGAAGGACACATCACCACCTTTGTGGTATTCTGCCAAAAATGTCTAACTTCAACCTAATGATGAGAAAGTATCAGAAAAAACTAAATTGAGAAATATCCTACAAAATAATTGGCCTGCATCAGCAAAATATCAGGGTCATGAGACAAAAGAAGATTTTGAGGATTAGCACTATATGTCAACTTGACTGGGCGAAGGGATGCCCAGATAGATGGTAAAACGTTATTTCTGGGTGTGTCTATGAGGGTATTTCCCACAGAAATTAGCAGTTGAATTGGAAGATTGAATAAAGATCACCCTCACCAACGCAGCTGAGCATCATCAAATCAACTGAGGGCATGAACGGAACAAAAAGGCAGAGGAAAGATGAATTTGCTCCTTGCCTAAGCCAGGACATCCATCTTCTCCTGACCTCAGACATCAGTGCTCCTGGTTCTCAGGCCTTTGGACTTAGACATGGACTTACACCATTGCCAGCTTGCAGATGGCAGATCATGAGATCTCTCAGCCCCCACAAACACGAGCCAATTCCTACAATAAATCTCATCTATAAGTATATATACATGAATATAGGCATATGTGTATGTATGTATGCATATATATCTCCTATTGGTTCTGTTTCTCTAGAGAATCTTGACTAGTACAATGACTAAGGAAATGTTCCAAGTTAAAGGAAAAGAGACTTGACAACCAAACACAGTATGTATTCCTGATTGAATCTTAGACTAGGGAAAAAAAAGTTGTCATTGGGACCTTAACTGGTGAAATATGAACTTCTGGTGAAACTTCTCGCTTATAGTATTACGGCAACACTAATACTGTGATTTTGACCGTGGTACTATGGCTACAGAAAAGAATGCCCCAAATGCCTACAGAAGTTTTTAGGGGGTAGGGTGCATCAGCACGTGACTTGCTTTCAGATGGTTCTCAGGAAGAAGGGGAGAAATTTTTCTTTGGAAAAATGATAAATCGAATGTGGCTCAGTGTTAACACAAGGGAACCTGGGTGTCGAACGTGAGGTTCTGTGTCGTATTCTGGGAGCTTCTCTGTAAACTTGAACTTATTTAAAGAATTAAAGTTATAAGGAAAAAAACCATGAACGCTACCTTGTCCTCTACGCTCATCTTTGCAGCTGCAGTCAGAAAGAGGCGGTGAACCAGGACTTCCCCGAGGCCTCAAACCCCAGAAGGCTGCGGGGTACAGCAGACGCCAAAGCAGCGTCCACCACCAACCCTTCCCAGGCTCGTGCTTCCGGCGCAGGCGCAGGCGCAGGCACAGGCGCATACGCAAGGCAGCGGCTCACTCAGCACCTTCCTGAGCCCGCCCACCTGCCCGGCCCTCAGATTGGCCAAGGGCGTAGTGACATCACGTCCTTCACAGCTGGGCACTCGTGCAGCTTCGAGGCTCTCCAGCGGTCACAGGTGTGAGGGCCTGGCCTCCAGGTGACCCCAGACAGGCCTGTGGCCCCTCAACCCGGGATTCAGGCCCCAGTGGGTGCCCCTCTCGCAAGTGCATATTCCTTAAAGACAAGACTCTTGGTCTCAGATGGCTAATAATGCCCACTGCCACCCAAGCCCAGTGTTGTAACAGTGGGCCCACTTGCCTCTTGATTTGGGGTCCTGGAATCAGGTAGTGAGACTCAGAGCCACAGAGGGAAGTTGGGAGCTCCCTGTGAAGGCAGAGTAAAAGGAAAAGAATGTTCTTCAAAGACTTACTGTTTCCTTAATTTGAAAATCTAGTGTTTGTGGTCCAGGTGCTGTTACTAGTGAGTTTCCAAGCAAGGGATGTGGAAACCTCAGCCAATACCAGCTGGCCACACCCCCCCTGGGGTGGGACAGCGTTGTTTCTGGGCTTTCCTATTGTCAATTAGTGGGAAATTGAACATAAATGTGTCCTGGCCTTTACAAAGCCTCTTCTGATCTACAGCTTCCCGTGAAGGAACACCAGGACACAGCAGGTGGTGGGGTTCTCCAAAGGTATGGTTCTTATGCCACTTACCAGGTTACATTTTCTGATGGAAGCTGATTCATAGGATGAAGTCACCGTATTTGAGTTTTTAGGTGAAAACGGTGGGTTGCACGGATAAAGGACTGAGGTGCTTGCTAACCATGGTGATTGTGATTATAGTTGCTCTTGCAAGTTTCCCTCATTCCTGTGTAGACAAGGAAGATTATTTCCATTGTCTAGCATAGCATGTGGTAGGTGCTTGGTAAATATCTCAATGACTTTATAATGCCCTGCACATTCTGAAGAATTGCAGTGATCACTCTCCCATCACCTGTAAATTTGGAGGTAATTTTGCCTATATTGGTACTGCCATTGTTCTTTAAAATGGTATTTTGTAAAAGTATTCTTTTACTGTTTGTGGAAGAAGTTCCCAATGATTGAGGTTCCCAATGATCTCAAATGCTGAGCAGTGAAAGGAGACTGAATAACCCATTTATGATCTGTCTTTATTCCGTATTCATGGAATCTGATTATCCTCACCTCTCTTTACTTTTACCCCTTACCCCAAACAAAATGAAAGGATTCCATAATGAAAAGGGTGAAGGAAACATGATGTTTATTTCAATTGAGCAGACAGGCATGGATCAAGCGAATTGAAGACAGATGAACACATGATCAACAATATACTGGGAGAGGATAAATGGATTTTTAATGATGTTCAGCAACCACTTTTATCCCCTCCTGTTACTAGAGAGAAAAATGTCTGCAGATAACCAGTGGTCAGCAGATGAGGAAGAAGGCCAACTCTCCCGACTGATCAGGAAATCTAGGGACTCCCCCTTTGTCCCCGTAGGTAAGTACAAGCCTTGACTGGATACTAGAGAACTGTTTGTAATAACAATGCATTATCCAGTATCTCTGAGGAATGAAATGTTTTCTATTACTTAAGTTTTTCAGGTAATTTTATTTCTTTAACTCCCTTTCATTAGAGGTCTATCTCAAATTACTAATTCCTAGCCACTCTAACTGGACCACACTGAATGAGCTTTAACACTTCTGTGATGACTCGAGATCATCAGTAGCATCAGCCTATTATATTGAAAGTCTTAGTGACCGAGATGTATAGGGGTCTTTGTCCTCTAACTCCAACCTTTAAGTTCTTGTACCCGATTGTTTACAGATTTTTCTTCCATATAATATTGAGTACAATAAAAAACTTCTGCCTCTAGTATTCTGTGGCATCAGAAGCTAGATACACAAGTTTAAAGGAATTGTGCGTCAATTCAGAGTAAGGAGGCTCTGAATGAAAGCCTAGGCTACCTACCTATCTGTACACTTGAGAGCATGAACTTTGTGATGTTCACGTTCAATGGCCCTTTGTGCTGATTTCCTGATGTGTTCCAGATGTTGAGGTTGATGGTTAAGTAAACTCTAGATTAAAGAAGTGTTATTATAATTAGACCTGGTCTAAGCCTCTTTATCCTTTCCCAACACAGATTTAGTATGTTTACATTTAGAATAATACTGTATGTATCCGGACTTAAAAAAAAATTCTAAGCACCAATATTATGTTTTAAAACCTAAGCTTTCTCTTTCTTCTTTTGGATGCTTAAGCTAACCTAAGCACTATTATATTCTGTAGCCTTGACTCTTTCCTGGTGTTCATTTGGTCTGGAAACTATTAAAATAATTTATTTAAATAAGACTTACATTATGTAAGTTACACTGACATAAGTGATTAATTCCTTAAAACCTTCCCAATAGGTATGTCGTTAGGTTTTCCTTGTCACTGCAAATCTAGCAACTTCATGTCATTATTTGCATATCAAAAAGAATCAAAATTTTACTTTATAATAATATGTTGTTTAGAATTTAATTTGATTAGAACTTGATAATAGCATCCATAAAAAATGGAAGCAAATAATATTAGAGTGATTAACTCATCTTTCTAGCATTTTTAACTAGAAAAACAATTCATAGAACTAGGTGCCACTTGAACAGATCACTATCATGAAGAGACATTAATCACTGTGCCTATCATAAATTAAATTATTTTTCCAGAGACATTTAGGGTGATTAAAGTAGAAAGATAAAAGTGTTTCCAGTTAAATTCAATTATATACAAACTACAGAGACACTATATGGAAAACAGTAAAGGTTCTGACTTTCATCTCCGAAGGAAACAAAACCAATTTAACTGAGAACAGAGCCTTGATTTGATAAGGGAAGAGAATCAAGTTTTTGCTAGATAAATAAATGATAAAATTTGAATATATATTGTTGACTAGTTTAGCTATGGTTATTTTAATAATATCTACTATGTATTTCCTGCTGCAGGATAGTGTCCTGCTCAGAGAATTTACAAAACATTTTTATTTATTAAACAACTTCCATCATTACAATCTATTTGTACTGTTTAAAACTGTCTTATGATCACTGTTAAGGTCTCTGCATACATTACATATATACTGAAGCTCTGTGTTGATCATTTGTTTTTGTTCCTTTCACTTAACATTTTCGTGTGTACATTTCTGTGTATTAGCACTGCCGATACTTAAAACTTTTTTCACAGCTATGGCAGTCGTCCCTCTGTTTGGGTCATTTCAGTTTGCTGTTATTCAGTTTTGCTGTTGTCCAGTTTTTCCTCATACATAGTGTAGCTTTGTGTCAACTTCTTGATGTTTCTCTTGCTTATTTCCCTGGAATATGAATTTCCAGAGCAGGAAGCACATTCAGTTTAATACCACCTATTATATATTGCCAGCGTTCTTAAGATGGGGCTAAACTTACAGAGCTTTCAGCATTGTACCTGTTTGTCAATGTATCTATTATTGTTTTTTGCTGTTTTTGTTTGTCATTTTAATTTTTATTTCATTTGCTAATCAGCCTGTAAAATATACATGTAAATGCAATTATTCTCTTACTTCCATCTATTAAATGGATTCTGAAAGAATATATCCTCACCCACCCGTAGAGACACACGTGTGCCAACATAACTAATCAAAACTTGCTATCCTACATAAATACCAATTGCATGCTATAATTTAACAACAAACATATGGAAACTGAAATAAAAACATTACACTATTCATAATCACTCCAAAGAAAATGAAAATGAAATCACTCCAAAGCTTAGATACATGCTTAACAAAACATGTATACAATCTGTACACTGAAAATTACAAAATGTTAATGAAAGAAATCAGAAAGGACCTAAATAAATGTGAAGACTACATGCAGTATTGTGTCCATGGATTGCAAGACTAAATATATAGTAAAGAAGAATTTAAATACAAAGAATGTATGTCAGTTCTCCCCAAATTGACCTACAGGTTTCGTGTAATACCTATCAAAATCCCAGCAAGGTTTCTTATAGGTAAGAAAAGTTTACTCTAAAATTTATATGTGGGGGCACCTGGGTGACTCAGTGGGTTGAGCCTCTGCCTTCGGCTCAGGTCATGATCCCGGGGTCCTGGGATTGAGCCCCACATCGGGCTCTCTGCTCCACGGGGAGCCTGCTTCTCCCTCTCCCTCTGCCTGTTTCTCTGCCTACTTGTGGTCTCTCCCTGTTAAATAAACGAATAAAATATTTTTTAAAAAATTTTTTAAAATAAAATTTATATGTGAAGGCGGAAGTCCTAGAATGGCTAAAACAATCTTTAAAAAAATTTAAAAAAGGATAACGTGGGAGAAATCACTGTACCTGATACTGAGGCGTACTAGATAGCTACCTAATCAAGACAGTGTAGTGTTGCTGGAGGAATAAATACACAGATCAACAAGATAGAAGAGGGAACCCAAAAAATAGACCCATACTTTTATTATGCAAAGTCTTCTCTATTCCTCTGTCAAAATATGGCATTTTGTCCTCCCCATTTTCTCTAAAGTCTACTTTACCTTCTTTTAGATGTTATAAATATGCTATTCTGTTTTCCTCTAGTTTTTATTGATATTTTTGTTTTGTTTTTTATATTCAATTGTAACTCATGCAGAATTTTTTGGTAGGACCTGCTGTGAGATACACATTCAAATCAGTTCTCCATACTAAAAAAATTGTACCAATGGTATTTATTAAATAACTATTCCTTTATCTGTTATTTGGTTATTTTGATTTGTCATGAATTAAGTTCTCACCGTGTTTTAAATCTCCTTCTGGAATCTTTCCTATTCAGTTGATCAGTTTTCTGTCTTAGAGTCAATTATATAGGATCTTGGTTGTTACAGCAGTATCCTCACCCCGTGACATTTGCAGGGAATACGGAAATACTTGTGTGCTTCTGGAATTTTCTAGAGTCACAGATCTTTCTGCAGCTACATACTTCTTATGCAAATATTCATACCTTTCATCTCATTAAAATTTAAGTATCTCATTTTACAGAAGATCAAAATTGTTACCACTAAATTTCCTCCTTATTTGGTAACAAGCAGAGAGGAGTAAAGCCAAACATTCGAAAGGCATGCATGTTGGGAGGTTTGGTTGGTTTGCTCACTGGCTCAGTGACTTGCCCCAAATAAAAGCCATGCACAACAGGAAATCATGCCTCAGGAACATTAGAAATTACTACACTACAGGATTCAAGTTTTTCTGGGAAAAGTCAAAACTGCAAATATTGAATCCATGAGTGTTACGGGTCTATTTTTAAAAAAAAAATCTGGTGAATCAAAACCAGCATCGTTCCTCTTTAAGTATTCTTTGGTGTCTGGCCTGCTTATCTTCCAAGTACCGACCCTTTAGACACTCTTCTATTCAGCTCTCTAAATCTTAGGGATTCTAGCCTACTATTCACATAACCTCTATTTTTTTTTAATTTACAGGAATAGCAGGTTTTATGACTGTGGTGTCCTATGGTCTTTACAAGTTAAAGTACAGAAAAGATCAGAAAATGTCCATTCATCTTATTCACATGAGAGTTGCTGCCCAAGGATTTGTTGTAGGAGCTGTGACTCTAGGTAACCTGCTTAATTTCTGTCTTATGTTCAGCTGTCTTTGAGAATATTTTAATTTATTTTAGAAAATGAATGTTGGGTCAAGGTGATATAATGGAGGAAGAAGGGTAAGAAAGACAGTGAACCTCACTTGAAGTTGATTCCCTGTAAGAGGCTTTAGTCTCTTGGTATTTTAAGCACTGAAAGAAAAAAACCAGTAGACAAAAGGTATAAACTTCCAGTTATAAAACAGGTAAGTCCTGAGGAACCCAAGTGGCTCAATCTGTTGAGCATCCTGTCTCTTGATTTCGACTCAGGACATGATCTCAGGGTCATGGGATCAAGCCCCACATTGGGCTCCAGCCCCACACTGGGCTCCTCACTCAGTGGGGTGTCTGCTTGTCGCTCACCCCCTCCCTGCTCTTGCATATGCTCTCTCTCTCAAATAAATAAATAAAATCCTTTAAAAAATAAAAAATAGGGGTACCTGGTTGGTGGCTCAGTCAGTTAAATGTCTGCCTTTGGCTCAGGTCATGATCCCAGGATCCTGGGATCGAGCCCTGCATGGGACTCCCTGCTTAGCGGGAGCCTACTTCTCCCTCTCCCTTTGCTCCTTCCCCCCCCTCCCCCCCCCACTTGTTCTCCTTCTCCTTTTCTCTCAAATAAATAAAATCTTTTAAAAAAATAAGAAATAAATAAAAATAAAAAATAATGTATGTGAGGAAGTAACGTACAGCATGGTGACTATAGTTAATAATACCGTTTGGTATATCTGAAAGTTGCTAAGAGAGTAGATCTTTGAAGTTCTCATTACAAGAAAATAATTCTGTAACTATGCATGGTTACAGATGTTAACTGACTTGCTATGGTGATCACTACAGTATATGCAAATAATGAATCATTGTTGTATACCTGAAACTACTATGATGTAGGTCAATTATATCTAAAATATTTTTAAAAGGTAGAGAGCTTAATTTTAAAAAGGTAGAGAACCAGATTATGGGTCCTGGTATCTTGTATAGTGAAAGGAGCAGTGAATAGTTTATACCCTAGGTAATCCAAATAAAGCAGTGGTTCTAGACTCCAGCCTTTATCACTCACCTAAGTCATAGTTCCCAGACTACGTGAACAGCAGGTATAATTATTAATGTAGTTTAACTGGGAAGAATACATTTTTAGAGCCTACAAGCCTCAACATCTGTTCTCCTTTTATTCCCAGTCTGAGCAATAGGTAAACCTTTTTAAATTAGTCTATAAATTAAGCAATACTAAACACAGTCACATCGAAAGAACAGGTGTAAAATTATTTGGTTAATTCCAGTTATATCAATGGCTAAACCAGATAGTTCTCACAAGAAGTCCACTTTGGGACCTAAATTATCTTTCTTTTCGTGTACATTAATGAGAACAAGCCACCATATTCCTAATTCTCCTTCATGCTGTGCAGAGTAGAGTCAGCCTAAGAATGGGTCTAGGATTATGGAATGATGAGTGCGGGGCTTTGCATGTAGGGGGTTACATGGTAGTTATTTTATTACCATGAGCTGTGATATGCAGGTGTGAACAAAATACGAGAAATTTCACTACAGAATTATAGTGCTCATTTTCATCATTTAGCTATTAGCAAATAGCTACTGAGCACTTGCTATGTGCAAGGCCCTGTGCCAGTCTAGAGATACAGAAATAAGACTCAGTCCCCACTTTCAGAGTGGTCAGGCTCCTTACGGAGAACGACCAAGAACAGAAGATGGAGGTATAAAATCATAGATACCATGACAGATAGCACAGGTTGCTCTGGAAGCATAAGCACAGAGGGGGGCCTTGAACTAGTGCGGAGAGTCCCGGGGAGGCTTCTCTCAGGATGTAAACTATAGGAGCCAAGCACGCGGAGGAATTAGGTAGGCAGAGAGGAGACGAGGATTCGAGACAGAGGACAAAACAAAGGCACAGGAGCATGGCACCTTAGTGGGACTGGACGTAGCTTGGTGTGGTAAGTGAGTCAGTCAGGGTTTGATGAGAGAAGCAGAGCTACCAGTCGTAATATAGAACGAGACATTTATTATAGGCATTTGGCATTACGTGATTGTGAGGCTCTTGCATATGTATCAGCAGCTGGGGCCCAAAGTGGGCAGGGCAAGCACACAGAATGATAAAGAAGATGTAAAGTGAGAGAAGCAAAAAAATCTAGAACTTGCAAGGATGAGCTGGGAACACACAGGATGGACTATTTGGAACCCTTGTGGATTTCTCACCACCTCTAAGCCTCTAAATTCGATGACAGCAGTGACAGAGGACAAAATGATGCCCTTCATCTGGGAGCTACTAAACAGGGACCTGGCCAAGGAGTCAGAAAAGGTGAAGGAGGAAATTCAGCAAAAGCCATAGTAGCTTTACTCCCTAGTTGTTGCCCCATGTCAACAAAGGGGACCAGAAGATAAGCAAAGATATGCTGCAACAGTGCCTTCCAAGCACACAATGAATTTGGCTGCTGCTTCACTTCTGCCTTCTAAATCGTATGCAAAATGTCCCTTCTGCAATAACTCACAGAATAAAAAGAAATGAATTCTGGAAAATGTAGTTACAGTTTAGCTAAGCTGACACAATACAAATTCACCCTTGTCTACCTCTTGTCAACCTGGCATCCATATACACCTCTTTTAATACACTTAACTTTGAAATAAAGACAATGGCAAAATCAACCATTCAATGTATAACCAAAAACATGCTAATTCTCTCCCAAAAGAGGATATAAAATCCCTTTCTCCATCTTTGAGTGGTGTGTATTTGTCTTTGAGCAGAGTCCCATTTCCCTTTGATATCCTAAAGCTAAATCCTGAAATATAAGGATAATTATCATTAGCACTTCTTACATTAGATGGTAGATAAATGGAAGTGGCAAATAAAAAAATCGTTAATGTATACACAAATGTATTCAAATCAAAATAAGGAAGAAATATTCATAGCTGTCAGACTTTGTTTCTACAACTGGTTGGATGGTCATGGCTGGTGTTATAACCATGTTCTAGCCATTTTATACTCCCTTTGCCTTCAGTAAGCACCTTGGCTATTCAAGTTTATTTGACTAGTATGGTGACCCATACCTTCATTCCTAAATGAAGGCCATTAGCCATCCTGCTTATATTGGGTATTGTTTTCCATTGTCTTTAATCACAGGACATGGGAGTACTAAAAAATGCCCCAGTAGATATGCATTCCAGACACACACCTCCTTACCCTATTTGTATTCTATAGCAGTAACCTAATTTCCCCTTGATAGATCAGATCGATGTAATGGACTAGCGTGATGTCCTGTGGAATGGAGGGATGATCAAGGTCCCTGCAGACTAGATTATGGTGTAGGCTGGAGACTTCAGGGAGTCTTGAGACAGAATAGTGAAAGTATACTCTTGGCCCAACTGAGTGAACACACACTGCTTCTGATAGTTACTAAAAGGTATACAGGAAAAAAACAATCAACCAGATTACTAGCTGCAAACCAAATAGTAAATATGTTTGTACCAATACACTCTAGCAATGAAACCACACCTGAATGGCAGCTGCAGTCAGAGTAATCAAGTTTATCGAAATCCATTCTCTTTCTCCAAGATCCACCTGTCTTCTGGCAAAAGAGGCAAACTGAATGCCTGTGTGGTAGGAATCACCACCCTAGGATCTTTAAAGTCCTTGATGATGGTGCTAATCTCTATAATCCATCTGGGAATGCAGTTTTGCTTTGGTTTACTCTGTTGGTAGGTAGAGGCAAGTAGAATGGCTTACAGTTGGCTTTCCCGACCATAATAGCTTTTACACCACCGGTCAGGGAACCGATGTGAGGATTCTGACAGTTGCTGGGTTACACATTCCAGAACTGGGGAAATAATTCAGGGACCCACCAGGTCAACTGACCATCTGACCTCCAGAAACTTCTAGCTTGGCTGGTAGGGCACCCTAATTCTCAAAGCATCAGTATCAATTCAAAGCCAATACCTAATAATCTCCCACAAATGTGCTTATTTGCCCTTCCTCGTGCATAGGCACCTTGGTGAACGGTCACGGATCCCTTTAGGAAAGGCTAGATGGAGTATTTACAGTATTTATATTTTTGGCTGTATAACAGGGTCTTTTTTTTTTTTAAGATTTTTATTTATTTATTTGACAGAGATCACAAGTAGACAGAGAGGCAGGCAGAGAGAGAGAGGGAAGCAGGCTCCCTGCTGAGCAGAGAGCCCGATGCGGGACTCGATCCCAGGACCCTGAGATCATGACCTGAGCCGAAGGCAGCGGCTTAACCCACTGAGCCACCCAGGCGCCCCATAACAGGGTCTTTTCTTAAGGAGACCTGACCTCTCCTTTATTCAAGGGACTCTGGGTCCGTAAAGTGATTCAGTCTGGGAATTGGTCAGGGGGCCATGGCTGTCTACAATGATGATTTAAGTGAGACTTCTGCTCACCAAACTTGGAGATTTTCTGCGTATACACTGCCCACCACTCTTATGTCTAGGGATACCATAATCAGTTAGCCAATGCCAAAGAGCTTTGTGGCTTAGACTATGCTTATTACCATTTGGTCTTTGCTGCTCATTACAATACATCATGCTCTCCTTGTCTCTGTTGGTTAAATGATGCCACGTGACCCTGCCACTCAGGATCCCATCATCTCCACTGAATTCAGGGAGCCTAGCAATTCCCACTGTCATTTCTGGCTTACAGAAGACAGTCACCACAGAACTCTCCAAGGATGCCAGAGACTCCCTTCACAAGTGTATTTCACATAGCCTTGGTGAAGGAAATAGATATATTTAGGGGATGAGGGAGGAGGGTAAGTCCACTTTAACATTCCAATCTCCCTAAGCCTTTGGATACCTTCCTTAATGGTGGAGTTTCTTAATCTCAGCACTACTGACATTTTGACTGAATATTCTTTGTTGTGGGGGGCTGTCTTGCGCATTACAGGATGTTTAGCAGCATCCCCAGCAATTATCAGGCAAACAGCACCCACCAACCTCGAGTGTGACAACCCAAAATGCCTACAGACATTGCCAAATTTCCCTGGGGAACAAAACTGCCCCCGTAAAGAAGAATGACTGCCAATGCAGAATCCCTGCTGTACCCTGGACGTAAACCAAGAAAGCTCTGCATTCCAACTTCATTTAGTGGAGATTACCTTTCAGTCCAAGTTTTAGTCATTCGCAGGAAGGAGTACAAAGGAGTCTCAGTCAGATACAGGGGTTCAAGGACCCCATTTCACAGAAACCTGCCCATAGGTCCCATCCTAATTTTCAATTTTCCTATTTATCCTAATTATCCTATTAATTGAATTAATTATCCTATCCTATTAATCGAAAATTATCCTAATTTTCAATTTTCCTAATCCCACTCTTCCCAAAGCAATGCCCTAACTTTGACATAAGAGATTCTGTGAGGCTGGGAATTTTATTATTGTTATGATTAGTCACCAACAGGATTAGTTCCTGTGTATGTTTTTCAAAAATATCAGCCTCATTGCTACAGGAGCTGAGTTTCTTTCAGGAAAGTCATAAGGCTTTCAGGTCCCTCAAAGCACCTGGATTAAGGAATTGAAAGCCCTGAGTCCCTCATTTTGTGTTCCCAAGTTCTCCAGCACACTTAGAAGAAACCAGCCTAATTATTCTCCTTATCTCCACTAAATGTTCTCATATAGTAAATACCTGATCACCCAAAGCCCGTTTTCTATAGATACCTGATTAAGGTTTTCTATAGGTGACAATCTAAAAAGATGTTTTACTACTGCATGCCATAGACTGCTAGCATCCTCTTTACTACTGAAAAAAAAAAAAGGTCATTAATATCTTTAAATCTAATCAGATCACAGAACCAATTCCAGATGACCCAGAACCAATTCAGAGAACCTACCCTCATGGTTATGCTCCTCTGGAAGCTTCTGTACCAAACTCTGTACCAGTCAGGATCAGAGAAGCAAAACTACCAGTAGTGATATATAAAAAGGGATTTTTTAATAGAAATATGACCCTAACCAATTTTTTTTAAAGTTTTTATTTATTTGACAGAGATCACAAGTAGGCAGAGAGGCAGGCAGAGAGAGAGAGGAGGAAGCAGGCTCCCTGCCGAGCAGAGAGCCTGATGCGGGGCTCGATCCCAAGACCCCGAGATCATGACCTGAGCCGAAGGCAGAGGCTTAACCCACTGAGCCACCCAGGCACCCCGACCCTAACCAATTTTGAGAGCTGATTAAACAGTCCATATTGGACTGGTGCTTAAGTTCCTAAGGCTGGGGCCTAAAGTTAACAAGGCAGCAGCTGGGAAAGAAAAATTAACTGCGATCTTCAAGGAAGAGCTGGAACCCACAAAGAGAAACTTGGGTCAGTCTCTTACTGACTCCAGCTTTGATCATGGTGTGACCTGTAGGAGAAGCTGGACCCTCTATCATGGAGCTCATCCACTGGCCTAGGAGTCGAAGAAGCTAAGAGGAGGAGATCCAGAAGTTGCTGAAGGATCTGTGGGTCTGACTGTTGTCCAACAATGGCAAGGTGAGCCAGCTGGTGAGCGGCAACAGGCACAAGATGCAGCAGCACCTGGCTCCCTGTACCAAGCCTTCCAAGTGTAAGAAGAACACAGCAGCTGCAGCTTCGACTTTCACCTTCAAACTTCAAGCAAAATGTCTCTTACGAGCCAAGCTAACCCAGAAATATGCAGGAACAGAAATTCTGTCCCTGCAAAAAAGCAATTACAGCCCAGCAAAACTGATAGAAAACAAATCCCCGATCAATGTCTACAGTTGCAAGCTGAGGTGTTAACTAGAGGACACAAGTCAGTGGAAGGTTTAAACAGGGGAGTATAGTAGTCAGGATAGCAACTGAGAAAGACGCCTGCCCAAACGCAGGCAATGTGAAACCGTTTGAACAGAGGGTCACCCTAAGAAAAGACAGAACAGTGGTTATTATGGAAAGGAGGACGTATGGTCAGAGAGGGAAAGCTGGGGGGCTCCCAGGATGCTTCCCATATTCTATTTCTTGACCTGCAATTCCAGGTAATTCCCTCTGCAACTGTCTGTTAATCTGGTCATTTAGATTGTGTCTACCATTTTCCATGCGTATTCTATTTCACTATGAGGAAAAGGAAAATGATTACAGAGGATTTGTAAAGCAGAGGTGAGAACAAAGGCAGAGAAGAAGTCAATTAGATGATGAACTAGGTCTGAACTAAAGCAGGAATAGTGAAAATGGAGAGGAGGTGGATTCTAGAAACGTTCAGGACTCAGCAACTAAGTGATTGGGAGAAGGAAGGAAGGAGGAAGGAAGAAAGGAAGGAGGAAGTCAAGGATGATTCCCAGGCTTCTGGTTTGGGCAGCCAGATAAAGGTGTGCCTTCACTAGTATAAAGAATGAAGAAGAACAGGTTTGGTGGGAGGATAAGTGCATATTGGACAAAACAGTAATTGCTAATAGTTAATGAGTGTTTATGCTGTGCAACCATTCTGCTTTCTAAATCACTATCTCAATATTTTGTAGGTAAACTTCATTAAGCTTTTATTTTCATTCCAGTATAGTTAACACGCAGTGTTGTTAGGTGTACACCACAGGGATTTAATCTTAATAAACACCTCCTTCACACCACCGGGTGCACCTGTACTGCTGCCAACTGCCCACAGCACGCCTTAGCTTCCCAGAGACTGCTGTTACTGCAGAGACCAGGCTCTAGGGAGTGCCCAGGCCACCTGCAACTTCTAACTAACTGGCTATGAATTCAGGGGTTCCCAAAACTCCCTCAGGTTTGATATTTCACTAAAACAACCTAAGAATTCAGGAAAGCTCTATACTGACTAAAGTTTTATTATGAAGTATCTAAATCAAGACCAGGCAAATTGAGACACGTAGGGTAAGGTCTGGGAGGGTCCCAGACTCAAAGCTTTCTACCCTTTCCCTATGGAATCAGGGCATGTCACCCTTCCAGCACATCAATGTGTCCACCACCGGAGAAACTCTATTGAGCTTCAGCATCCAGAGTTTTTATTGTGGCTTCATTATGTAGGCATGATTGACTGAATCACTGGCCCCATGCCAGAACTCAACTTCTAGCCCTACTCCCCTCCCTGGAGGGCAAAGAACCCTCTAATCCTATGGTTGGTCTTCTGGCATGACTAGCCACATCCTGAAGTAGGATCCTGAGAGCCCACCGTGGGTCACCCCATTAACATAAATTCAGGTATAATCCAAGGGGCCCATGAGTAACAAAGATACTCCTCTATCTGGAAAATTTTTTAAAAGATTTTATTTATTTATTTGACAGAAAGAGAGAGTGAGAGAAAGAGAGAGAGTGCACACACAAGCAGGGGAATTAGCAGGCAGAGGGAGAGGGAGAAGCAGGCTTCCCGTGAGCAGGGAGCCTGAGGCAGGGCTTGATCCCAGCCAGCACTCTGGGATCATGACCAGAGCCAAACGCAGATGCTCAGCCAACTGAGCCACCCCGGCGCCCCTCTCTATCTGTGAACTTCCAAGCATTTTAGAAACTCTATTGCAGGAACTCCAAACAAAGACCAAAGTCTTTATTTATTAATAATCCCATTTCCAGATAAGGAAATGGAGTCTTAGAGAGAAAAAAATTTTTGCTAACAATCGCCTGGCTTATCTACTCTGGGGCCTGAACTCTTAATTTTATATTATACTGACTGAGATGCCTATGGCAGATGTCTCCAAATTAGAGTACTCTGACCTTAGGAAATGTATAAGAAGATCCATGGGTATGAGGGAAGAAAATATTTTTTTTAAAGATTTTATTTATTTATTTGACAGACAGAGATCACAAGTAGGCAGAGAGGCAGGCAGAGAGAGGCGGATAAGCAGGCTCCCCGCTGAGCAGAGAGCCCTATGCGGAGCTCCATCCCAGGACCCTGAGATCATGACCCCAGCCGAAGGCAGAGGCTTTAACCTGCTGAGCCACCCAGGTGCCCTGGAAGAAAATATTTTTATCTTAAAAACAAAAAAGCTGGGGCGCGTGTGGCTCAGTGGGTTAGGCCACTGCCTTCGGCTCAGGTCATGATCTCAGGGTCCTGGGATCGAGCCCCGCATCGGGTTCTCTGCTCAGCGGGGAGCCTGCTTCCTCCTCTCTCTCTGCCTGCCTCTCTGCCTGCTTGTGATCTCTCTCTGTCAAATAAATAAATAAAATCTTAAAAAAAAAAAAAAAGCTTTACTCATATATAGACTAGCCATAGTACATTTATATTGTTTATAGATAAATGAACACTTTGAGGGGCATGCTCAACTTATTTATTTATGTATAATTTAAAAGTTTGGCAGCCACCTACCTATGTATGTGGAAATTTGACATATGGTGTGATGAATATATGGGTCTCACATTAAAAAGAGAGTTCTAACTTGCTTACCAGTGAAGCATTCACAGGTGTGAATGAGGTGAGAAAAGAGTTGAGATCAGAACTCCAGGAAATACCAACATTTAAGAGGCAGGCAACAGGTAAGCATTACCTGTGTCTAATAAGTACAGGGAAATGAGTTCTACAGTTCTCTCTGCATCTGAGAATGTCTCCATAGATACCACAGTGCATCCAGTAAACATGTTTTTGCCTTGGATTTTATACATCTGTGATGGTTCTACTACTATTGTGTTAGGAAACTGTGCAGACAGCTGCCTCAGCCAGCTACAGGGTACCCCGAGAACAACCTCACCCATCCTTTTTTCTCTGTGCGCTCCCTGAAAACACGAACAAACAGCGTCAGGAAGAAAAAAAAAAGGCAGAAGGAAAGGAAGTAAAGGATTTAGGTTAGACAATGTACTAGATAGCTGGTGTCTTGATAACTGATGTGGACGGGGCAGGTGGTGAGCAGACTCCTTAACTTGCTGTGGATACGAACACTTGCTGACGTTCCTGCAACACAATGAAACAACTCTACCTCTCAGGCTATTTCCCTTGACTACTTACCCTTCTGCAAAACCTCTGTCATAATCTCTCAGCCTATACTCCTACCTAATTCACCCACTAGACTGCAAACCTCTAGAAGCAAGGATTCTGTCCCTTTACCTTCTTTTCTCTCAAGACACTAAACACAAGGAGGCCCTGAAGAGAGGTGTGCTAGGTTGAGATGTCTATTATTTCTATGTTATTATCTAGCCAAATCTCCCCACTCTCCTTACTTTTGCACCAATATTTTAAAATTCGAATTCTAGGGTGGCATAGTGACATTATAAATTTGGATTGAGATTTATATGGATTTTTTTAAATTTTTTAAATTTATTATTATTATTTAATTTATTATTTTTTTTAATTTATATGGATCTTAAAGGGGTCTAACGTTTTGGGATTGGTTGGTTTGTCTGGAGCCATTTATATGATCCAAGCCAAAAGTTAATAAGATGGAAGGCATTTGTTTGTTTCTAAGTTGAGGGACAGTTTTGGAAAAATACAAGTGGAAGAAATTCAACCTTCATTTTCCACAGGTACCGTATTGATATATATTTTTTTGTCTCTAGGTGTTCTCTATTCTATGTATAAGGATTATATCAGACCTCGATTCTTCAGCGTGTCCAAAAAATGAAGCTACATCTAAGATAAGAAGGCTTCTGAAAACTATTCATTATGAAGAATTCTCAATATGTAGCAAATTATACTGCAGAAGAATGAGACAGGATTCTCATACCCTTGTATAGTAAGTCTCAATTGTTTACGAAGTTGATTTCCAAATCAAAAATCACAGTCAACTCAAAAATATCCTTGTTGTCTTTCAGAACCTAGGATAGGATTTTCTGACTTTTAGAATTTTTACTTTCTAGTTAGTGGCAGAAAATAATCTATATTATGCCAAACCAATCTGAAAATTAGGATTTATAATAGTGGCTACAGAAAAATTATCTATATCCATATTAAATGTAATACTCTATTCATCACTTAATTCTCTCCGTGTAGGGCGAAGTAATTAGAGCTTTCATAAATTCTTTTCAAGAACGGCAAACAGTTATAAGAGAAGAACGGTCATGTTGTTATTTAAATTTGGTTTACCACTGTGTACCTTACTCTAATCTAAAAACATGACTATTTTGCCACAAACATAAATGTTTAACATTTAAATATATCTATGTATTCATTTTTATACTTCTTGAAACTTTTTCTAGGAGCACAAAGGTACATTGCTTAAAAAAAAAAAAAAAAAAAAATCCCTTTCCCCCAGATGGCAATTGTGGGGGTGAAAGGAGTTAGTCTAATGCTATGCTAATGGTCTGACACTAGAAGACACAGAAACCAAAGCAGACATTAAATGTTAACTATCTGTGACCTCAAACGCCTCATAACTGCCCACGGTTCTAAAAAATTAACTAGACTTTGTTGAAGTCCCAACTGTTGTGACTCAGATTTACTTCCCTAAAACTCCAAGCCTGAAAAAAAAAAAAAAAAACAAATGAAAAAAGTATTCACTGAAATAAAATCAAGAACGTACTACAAAATGATCTGTGGTGGTGATTTCCTTTTCCTTGATGTCTCCTGTAGTGGACAGTTAATCTGACAGGAAGGTGAAGTCTAGTATTTGGGAAAGGAAAAGATGTAAGAATATCTGAAAATACGTCTGCATTCCAGATACTAACCCATTGTTCTGTGTATTATATACACTTTTCTCCGTTGGCACAGGTAGTAATTTTTAAAATTGTCATTTACCTATCAGAAGGCTCTTCTAGTGCCTGTTTTGGTCAACACTGTCCTCTTTGGAAAATAGGCAAGGAAGAATCCAACTACTTTATTCCACTAAATAGTCCAGCAGCTAGATCTACTATGTTCCATGGAGGTTAGGGAAATTGAGAACAGCTGGCATAGAAACATCATCCTTCAAGTTGATTACACAATGAAAAGCTATTTCTAATCAGGCTACTGGAAAGATTCTACTCTCTTAATATAGACTCTGTATTAAAAATAGACTTAAGGGGGTGCCTGAGTGGCTCAGTTGGTTAAGCGTCTGCCTTTGGCTCAGGTCATGATCCCAGGGTCCTGGGATGGAGTCCCACGTTGGGATCCTTGCTCAGCAGGGAGTCTGCTTCTTCCTCTGCCCCTTCCCCTCACTATACTCTCTCTCATCTCTCAAATAAATAAATAAATCTTTAAAAAATAAAAATAGACTTAAGTGTTTAATTAGAAATGGGCTTTTCTCATAAAACCCAGTAGGTTCCAGAATTTATTAATTTTACTCTGAGAGAACTTCAGTGATATATTTATTGCTTGAAAAAAGAAATGCAAGGTATTTATTTACTAAGAGTAGCTATGCATGAGAACTCACAAATTGTGTTTAAATTAAAATGCAGGGCGCCTGGGTGGCTCAGTGGGTTAAAGCCTCTGCCTTTGGCTCAGGTCATGATCTCAGGGTCCTGGGATCAAGGCCCGCATCGGGCTCTCTGCTCAGCAGGGAACCTGCTTCCTCCTCTCTGCCTACTTGTGATCTCTCTCTCTCTCTCTCTCTGTCAAATAAATAAATAAAAAAAAAAAATCTTTAAAAAAAAAAAAGACTTTACATTTAAAAATAAATAAATAAATTAATTAATTAAAATGCAAAATCATCTAGGGGCACCTGGGTGGCTCAGTTGGTTAAGCATCTGCCTTCAGCTCAGGTCATGATCCCAGGGTCCTGGGGTCAAGTGCTGCATCAGACTCCCTGTTCAGTGGGGAGCCTGCTTCTCCCTCTCCCACTCCCCCTACTTGCACTCTCTCTCTCTCTACCTCTTTCTCTGTCAAATAAATAAATAAAATCTTTAAAAAAAAAAAAAAGGAAAAGAAAAATCCAGATTTGTAAATCATAAATTAGAGAATGATTAAATGTTCCTCACTTAGAAAAGAAGTATACCCCAGACTCCCTCTTTAGAAATCAGTTTCTTCTACTGGTTTTAGCATAACTCAGATTATCAAATTTTTTGATTATAGGAGTTATATGACCTGATCGGTATACTTATAAACTTTTGTACACTCGAGTCTCTTCCTAGTAACATATAGCTAAAGGAGGGAGAGGAGTTAAAGAATCCCCCAAGTACTTAGTCTCTGTTTAACTGAGCACCTCATCTTCTTAGGAGTGGCAAAACAGGATTTTTTTTTTTTTTTTTAAAGATTTTATTTATTTATTTGTCAGAGAGAGAGAGAGGGAGAGAGAGCAAGCACAGGCAGACAGAACGGCAGGCAGAGGCAGAGGGAGAAGCAGGCTCCCTGATGAGCAAGGAGCCCGATGTGGGACTCGATCCCAGGACGCTGGGATCATGACCTGAGCTGAAGGCAGCTGCTTAACCAACTGAGCCACCCAGGCGTCCCAAAACAGGATTTTTTAAACCTTTTTTTTTCCTCCTAACACTCTCTAGTAATGAAACTGAGAAACTGAATTGCCCAGGAAGGGAGGAAAATCCAAATTGGTCCATCTAGAATTCTTATCTGTGTATAAAGAATCTAAAATACTGAAACTCATTTTAAAAATCTCTTCTTCAAATGAAAGCTGTTAATTGATGCTAATTCAGTTTCATTTTAAGATCAGAAGGATGCTAACCTACAGCATAAGGACACTACTCTTACCAGAAGTTTCAAGGGCCCCTGATGGAGAAATGAGAGAATTTTATTTATTTATTTATTTAAAGATTTTATTTATTTACTTGACACAGAGAGACAGCGAGAGAGGGAACACAAGCAGGCAGTGTGGGAGAGGGAGAAGCAGGCTTCCCACAGAGCAGGGAGCCCAATGCAGGGCTCGATCCCAGGACCCCAGGATCATGACCTGAGCCAAAGGCAGATGCTTAACCGACTGAGCCACACAGAGGCCCCAAGAATTTTAAAGTATCATCTTAGAAAACTTGCCACTTAGAGGGCCAGGTCTTTATAAATGAAGATAAGGCATGTCTGGATTTAACAAAAAACAACTTACTGAAAAGCACTAACTTAGGAAGATAATGCTCAAAGTCATACAAAAGCTGCAGTATTTGCAAACACAACGCCTCTGTGGCCAGAAGGAAATGAAGGAGTGTGTGTGCTGTCCTGCAGTATAGTCCATGAAGATGGACAGTGGCCATTCATTCCAGCCAACCGCAGTTCCATGCAGAAATGTGACCCAGTGTTGAAAATCTCCTTTTCAATCAGATAATTATGCAAAATCTTTCAATTTTTAAGTATTAACTTTTTTATTATAAAAATCTTAAGGAAAAAGGTCCCAGTGAAGAAGAGGGGTCAAAAAGAGTCTATAACCCATATGTAGACAGGCAGTTTATGACATGAGAACTAGTCATCTAAGTCCTAGTCTAGTTCTAATCTCATATTACTTGGTATAAATATCTCACAATAAAATGCTTAGCATTCAGGGAAATTCAACATTAGAAATATTAGCCATTCCTGGACACAGAGTTTGGACCCAGAAATGGTGTTTGGCGTTTCAATGGGAAAAATGGGAAGAAAACACATGGTAGGACTCTAAACATTAGAAAGAAAACAAATATGTCCATCAACATCTTTATAAAAGTAAATGTTATAAGTTTCTTCTTTTTATACCTAAAAACCTGAATGGTAAAATGGGCTGAGTTACAATGTCACATGGAAAACTGATCATCGGTTAGAGCATGGTTTCTGAATCTTATTACAAGGTATTAAGCTCTTCGGAAAATACCATCATTCCTCAGATGAGATTTCAAGAAAAGTAACAAAGAGAATTATAATTAAGAAGCACATCAATAACCAGGACCAAATATGAATGCTGAAAAGAAGAAATGTTTTCCTTAGAAATGATGTGCTGGTATGAAGTAGTCACTAAGGGTCTGGTCGATTAAAACTGACATGGAATTTAACCGGCCATAGTCAAGTATCACTTTAAAAGGTAAGTTAATTTCACCAGGTCATTCCAAAAAAGAGCATTACTCCCTCTCCTTTCTCACCTGTGACCCAGATAAAACAAATATCTGATTTATCCAAATACTATCTTCGAAAAAAATAAGACCTATCAATTTTATATAACCTTAAACCTCTACCCAAACTGCTATGTTCAGGTTTACATAAATATATACACAAATATATTTTTAAATGCCAGAAGTCAAGACACAAGCCCATAGGGGTGTGTGGCCACGAGAGGCCAATCATTGAGCTCTGGCTGTTGTAGGACAGGGGAGGCAGGTGGGTCTCTGTCCTACATTTAACAGCTGTCAGCTTTTAATGCCCTTTCCCATGAGGAAATCTTTGCCTTTTGTTCAAAACATCTGAACAAAACTCACCTCTGAACTAACAGAGATATGTTAACAGGACACCTGGCACAAAAGGATTAAGACAAAGTAGTTCTTATACAGTCTCGCGGGCTGTCAGTCATCTAGACACAAGTGAGTCGGCATCCACTGTGTTCAGAAGGTAGAGTTCAGGCTGAGCCGTCAATCCCAGATGGTACTAAGGACAAAAAAAATGGAAAAGGGTTAGACTCATTTGCCAGTATTTATTTATTTATGTAGAAAGATTTTATTTATTCGACAGAGAGAAAGAGCACAAGCAGGAGAGAGTGGCAGAGAGAGGGAGAAGCAGGACCCCCACTGAGCGGGGGAGGGGGGGTTCCATCCCAGGAGGACACAGCCGGCTTGCCCAAGGCAGACACTCAATGGACTGAGCCACCTAGGCGCCCGTGATTTGCAAGTATTTAAATATTGTAACTGGAGCGTGAGGACCTATAATCAGCACATCAAAAGCGGCTTTTTTCCAGTACTGCTATATTGATTCTTATTTCGGAAAAGAAATGGCTTGCAGATACATGAATGGTTTATGGCACATAAAATAGCTAGGAACTGAAATAGTTAAGAATTGAGGTAGTGCCAAATGCCCTCAGCAAAATTTGCACTTTGACTATTCTTCTGACACACTTGGCTGCTGCTGGTTTTTTTGGTTTTTTTTTTTAAGATTTTATTTGATAGAAAGAGAGAGCACAAGCAGAGGGAGGGTTGGAGGGAGAGGGAGAAGCAGGCTCCCTGCTGAGCAGGGAGGCCAGACTCCAACTCTGACTCTGTGGCTGGATCCCAAGACCCCAGGATCATGACCTGAGCTGCTTTTGACTGAGCCAACCAGACATCCCAGGATGGCTACTTCTGATAAGGACATTCAGAGCCAACACACCGAGTGCTTTTGTATTCTGGTACTGTTTTAGAAATCAAATAAATTCTAAATAATGAAAATCAAATATTAGAATGAAATATGAATTCTAAATTATTAGAATTAAACACTAATTCTAAATCCTGAGCTCAGTCTAAATCCTGAGCCATATTATCCAGGCCGGCCTCATGATCTTTTGGCACCTGAGCAGAGAACAGCCTTTCATTTAAAAAAAAAAAAAAAAAAAGTGCTGAGAGAGGGAAATGACCTATGGGTCTCAAATGTTTGTCAGGCTGAACTGAAATTACTTGGACTGCTTTTAAAACATGGCCAGACCGCCTTCCTGGAAATCTGAATCGCTATGGTTTATTTTGTTTTGAAGTAGGCCCCACACCCAGTGTGGAGCCCAATACCGGGCTTGAACTCTTGACCTTGAGATCAAGAGCTGAGCTGAGATCAAGAGTAGGATGCTTAACTGAGACACCCAGGCAACAACCCCCTTTATTTTCTGAATCCCTATTGTTTGAGATCTGTGAAGTTATTGTTTACTCCTTTTCTCTCCTCTGCATACACTGAGACAATCACTGAATCTCATTTTAGCCTTACTGTTATTATTTAGGGTTTTAGGAAAGTTATCACCCCTTGGCATCAACAGCCTGTATATTAATGCAGAATGTAGACTATAAATCCATAAAAGGAAAACATCCCTATTATAGTATAGTGAAAAAGTCACCAGAGTTGTGTTCAAACTCCAATTCTGCTACTTGAGAGTAGCAGACCTTGAGCAAGTTCATGTACACTTCTGGAGCCTTATCCTACTTATTTGTAAAAATGGGAATAAATGCTACATTTGAGAATACCAAGTACATTACATTAATACGCCGTTAGTCTTCAACAAATATAATTTTTTAATATATTACAAATTGTCCCGTATACCTCATAGGCTTGTGAAGATGACCCCAGATGAAGCCCAAGATAAAACTGTTCTAAGAACAGTGACTAACAGTGGCCTTGGGGCAGAGAGACAACTCTTCAGACAAGCCTCCTTATTCACTTCAGGGTCTTACATCTCAGGTTAGTAACCAAGAGCGATTGTCATATACACTATAAATTCACTGCAGCCTTTTCACAAGAGCTGAGGTGGTGGGCTTCCTCATTATGTAGTAGGCAAGAGTGGCATTATTAGTCCTGTGATTCCCAGAGTCACTCAGATGACTAACTAGACAAAACCTCCTCATCGGAGAAGTTTGTCATATTGCTCTGAGACACTGAGAAATGGGGCCAAATGACCCAGGAGTAGGCTAAATACTGTCAGGGGCAGAGAGGTAGTGCTAATGAGTAAGCTTAATAGTTCTTAGCTACTACTGAGGTAGAATCACAGAGCGCCCTGGCCTATCCATTTTCTGTGCTTACCAAAAAGCATTCGAAAGTTGTTTCAAATTTAGCAAAGGTCAAACAAAATTAGTCTACCAGCTGGCAACTGGTGAGCTAAAACATATTCTATCACTAATTAGAGTATCACACAAATGCTTTGATATGTTCCTGGTCCTGCCAAACACCTTAACCCTGCACAAAGTGTGTACTATGTATTATATAGCATGGTTTGGGAATGACAGTGTGGGCTCTAGAGTTAAGCTATTCAAGTCGAAATGCCCATTGCCTATTCACCAGCGATGTGATGTGGGGAAGTTACTTTTTGGCCTTTCAGTTGCCTCATCAATAAAGAGACGGATCCTCTTGTTGTTAACAATTAAACAGAGCACTCAGGCCAGGATTAGCACAGGGTAGTGGTTTTTAACATTCATAAAAGCTAAGATGCCAAGAGAAGCGGATACATTTAGTTGCACTGGTCCTGTCCAATAAAGGAGCAGATAGCATTCCAGAGGGCGGAGCTAAAAGAAATGTCTCAAATCAGGATCTTCAAATTGTTGCATCCTAGTTTAGTTCTGAATTTAAACCCAGGTTAAGAAGGGAGAGCTAAATGAGGCAGGACAACATGGAGAACAAAATTCCCAGATTACTTCTATTGTGTTTCAGTATCTGTCTCCCGTAAGACACACAGGAAAAGCTTACAACAGAGAAAGGGAAAATGCAGTTCTGTGCCAACCTTGGGATAAATGAAGTGCTGACTTAGATTTTCCTGTTGTTTATATGGTGACAGGAACTGCAGTTTACTATGCCTGAGCTTTGTCTTTGTTTTATTAAATGGTGCCAGTATTTCCATTTATATCAGTTCTGCCAAAATGCTTTCAGTTTTTAAGCTAAACAATTTTGGTTTCTCTTTTCAAATACTCATACTTTTTATTGGCATCATACATACGGAACATAAAAGCTTACTTCAATGGTGAAACAAGACTACAGATAGGAAAATGTTCAACTTAGGGCAAAGAAATGCAGAATAACAATTTTTTTGGACTTTAATTATTGCACAACGATGTGACCTTTAGGAGCAGCAAAACTATGTGACTAAGTGGGTAAAATGGTATGACTGTTTGGTGTCTGGAGTTCATGAAAGTCTTCTCAGGACTAAACCTATTTGCACCTCCATCCCTTTAGAAGAGAAAATCACTAACAATGTGGGCTTAAAATGTCATCTAGGTGGCGGCTGATGTTGCAGTATCTCGGAAGTATTTTCTTTTCTAAGATTTAATTTTTATTATTTATTTGGCAGAGAGAGAGAGTGTGCAAGGGCAAGCAGGGGGAGTGACAGGCAGAGGGAGAGGCAGGCTCCCCGCTGAGCAAGGAGCCCGATGCTGAGCTTTGGTCCCAGGACCCTGGGGTCATGACCTGAGCCAAAGGCAGATACTTAACCGACTGAGCCACCCAGGAATCCCCCAGAAGTATTTTTAAGGTTAAAAAAATACCCAGGAAACCGAACAGGAAAAGGAAAAAAATCTTTTAATTACAAACCAAGTTTACATAGTGTTAAATGGGCACTAACAGCTCAGTTGTAACCACTTATACTACTAGCAGGACCTTACAGGAGCCAAATTACTCCAGCTCTTCCCCATCCATTAACTCCCAGTGTGCTATGACAGCACAATGACTTCATGTCACATTTGTGGAAAACAAGGACCACTTAACATCCGGCACAGACAGCGCGCACGCTGGCGCTGGGAGACTTCACAGCATTGTTCATTGCACCCACAGTACTGGCTGAAGTACACTTTCTTTCTGACAGGATCAAATGAAATACAGTATTGAGTATTTTTAACACTGTCAAACACTACACACATAGTATTATAAAATGCCATTTAACTGGGAAGAAATTTTCCATCATCTCAAGTCATAAACAAAACTTTTTAAAGAAAACAAGCAGCTTTACCTGAACTTCTAAGTGTTATGACTCTGAGAGTGACTGGACCCACCCAGACTCAGGGCAAAGGTAGTGTGTGTTATTATACTGTCTTTACATAGAATTTTTTTGTCAATTTTGCCTCCACCTAGTCCAGCCAGATGAGAGATTAAGATGTCAGCCCCCAGTATCTTCACAGAGTGCCCTTATGACCAGTTTGGGAAATGAAGACAGGGACAGGGGCAGATGTGAGGAGGGACAGTGAGGGAAATTTCTCTTTCATGATCCTGTGCTTGAGGGCCTAAAATAAGGTATGGTCAGTGATACACAGCAGTTTACCCTTAATGCCTTATAAAAGTACATCCAGTCTATACTCTTGACCTGGTATCAGCAATAATGCATTTAGGGGCTCAGGTGAATAGAGAAGGTCAATCAACCAGGACTCTAGAAGGAAAGCTCCAAAAATGAGAAGTCACTGCCATTCAATGCCATTCCCATTACTGTTCTCATCAAGTCAATGGCTAGAGCAGACTTGATTATTTATCTCCACCAGACAAATGTGATTTGCTTTGATATAATCACATAATCTCAGGCTCCATATGTAAAAATGTCAGCAGTGGCTGAAGAGAAGCAGCTTCATGCTGAAGGGACCCATGTCCTCTGACTCCAGAGCTCCACCATCTGGTCTCAAAGTTTTTCCCTCTGAGGGAATGGCTGAAGAGAGGTAGCCCAGTGCAACCTTGCTGAGAGAGAACTTTCAATCACAGTGATTCCTACTGACTTGCTGAGAGACACAGAGCTTTGCAACAGTTAGGTCCATAGCTCCCGAGATTGCCTTGCAGGTTGTCTTGGGCATGCTTCGGAAAACCATGACAATTCTGGTAGGAGATGTCTTTTAGGAATAAAACAGATGACTCTTCTTTCCTTTAAAGTCTTTTCTCATTCCAAAATCTCATGAGAATGTCAGTTCATAAATGCTACCATCTTTTTTCTATAACCAACCTCCTGAATGAGGAAGGTGAAGGCTTTATAAATCTATGTGCTCAAGAGTAAATATCATCAGGAAAGCTCTGTATTAACATGAAAGTTAAGAAAATTGGGACTGGAAAGAAAATCCTGATAAGCTTTCAATCTCTGAGGAAAATCTGCTCAGTGACTTTCCAAGGTGATTAATAACCAACACCCACATGCCAGCTTTGCTGTTTATCACCATCTTTATCCTTTCTCATCCCTCTTAACTTCCACCAAGAAATTTAAAATGGAAATAAGTTAAAAGAATCCTAAACCTGAAAGAGGTAGATTTTTCATAATTTTATATTTAATATGGATGAAACCAGTTTAGTTGAGATTTTATTTTTTTATAATTAAAATAACTGACAGGGTATGCATAAGAAAAGTATTTCTCAGCCTTTTATCTTTTTATAAACAAAACCTGCATACCCATTCTGTAATTTGTCTTATGAAAACTTTAATACATTTCTCAAATATTTTTTTTTAACACATAGCCTGGTTAAGAATAATGCATATAGGATTATCTCTCAAAAGGATAAAACAAGCTAGCCCTTGGGCAGCTACTTAAGAGTTAGTGTTGGAATGATAGCAGCACATGTCAGTTTTTCAAAGATCCTATCTAATGCAGTTCCCAGATTAGGTCAGGAAGAAAAAAAAAATTTCCATCTTTTCAAACATATACTGAAACAAAGTCTTTCCCAACAAAGAGCTGAGTCTTAAATGCAGTCTGTGCAACAGCACATACTTTTGGCTATGTTCACACAGTAAACCATAGAAACACACTGGCTCTGATGGCTACCCGTGGAAGACAGACTGATCCAGTGTCTACTTAGCGTAGCTGCCAGCAGCTTCTCCGGTCAGCAGGACTTTGGAGATGCTTACCGTGCGCCCACAGTCCAGGAAGGACATGCCCAATGCAATCAAACATTGCCAACCCTGAAAGATAAAGTATGGTCATCATTCGCCAACCTCTCTACAGATCCCTCTTCCCATCATGACTGCTCATACTGCACTGCTCAAGATACAAACCTGCTCTCTTCCCTCTTTTTTTTTTAAAGATTTATTTGTCAGAGAGAGAGGGAGGGAGAAAGTGAGCACAAAATGGGGGAGTAGCAGGCAGAAGCATGGTCCCTGCTGAGCAAGGAGCCTGATGCGGGACTCGATCCCAGGACCCTGGGATCAGGACCCGAGCCAAAGGTAGACGCTTAACCAACTAAGCCACCTAGGCGTCCCCCTGCTCTCTTCCTTGAACATCCAGCTCTGCTCATGTCCTACCACCCAGTTTGCACAAGTCATTATCCCAACCCCACACTCCCATTAAGACATCCTGGAATCTGCTTTCCTCAACAAAGTTTCTTCATACTATTTTCAATATCGAGTTCCCTGTTCCTACTGCTTTGTGTTCGTTGTTTCTTTTGTCCAACTGGGAGTTACCTGAAGACCATCTTTCTTCAGTCCTACCCCATTCCTCATGATGCAGCTGGAGGTAATGACTGACAGACCAATACAACTGGGATAGCACCCCAAACTGCTCAAGTACGTGTTTGGGAGCTTAATAACAGTAACCAACCCTAGAATTAGTCCCCAGCCTAAAAATGGGTCTTCAACAACCTCAACAGTTTCAGGCTACCTGAGGACAACTCAGTCTCTTCAGAGCTAATCTGCAGGAAGGAAGGATTCCCTTAACTTCTACAGTGAATTTTAAAAATAATTCCTGTCAAGGACATGTTCAGTTACTTGAGTTTCCTTGGAGTAAATCCCTAGAATATAGGTTCAGCATAATCCTAGGGTGCTCAAGGTTTACTAAGGAGGAAAGAAGAAAAAATAAATCAATCCAGGGCTTAATTTTTCAATAGTCACTAAAGTTATTTTCTCAATCGAGTACTTAACCTGTGTCAGATATTAGCAGGGGGACTAGGTAAGTGTTAAAAAGATCAGCAGGTCTCCAGCCTCCATCCTTAACCATTCTCTGCAGCATATATAGTACAAATTCTGCTGTCCCTAACCCTCCACACATGCATTTTTCAGAGAAACCTGTATAGAACAGGGAGGTGGGTTTGTTGTCTTTGTTGCTACAACTATTTTCCATTAATATAAGTAATGTTACATAAGACTTAGAAAATAAGACAAAAGAATATATCCATCAAGGAAATATCCTAACACAACTACTATCACCATTTTTAACATAATTTACCCCTGGTTTTTTGGGGGGAAAAAAAAAGGATCATCTTGGAATACATTATTCTGCATTTTCTGTGTAGCTATGCTTTTATAACCATCATTTTAAAATAACTCTAGAGTAATTCAATGAGAAAATATCAATATTCTTTCTTTTGTAGACAGCTATTAAAATCTTGTGCCACTCTCTACTTTCTACACTATTCTTTTAATTCTTCAAAAACATGATACTCTCTTATCAGGAATTTTTTTAAAGTTATTAATTTATTTATTTGAAAGAGAGCACAAGCATGAGCAGGCAGAGGGAGAAGGAGAGGCAGACTCCCGGCCGAGCAGGGAGCCTGAAATGAGGCTTGATCCCAGAACACTGAAATCATGACCTGAGCTGAAGGCAGATGCCTAACCAACTGAGCCACCCAGGTGCCCCTCTTATCAGGAATTACTAAGAATGGAAACCAGACAGAAGTAACATGACAGCTCTTAAGAGCCAAAATAAATTTTATGGTTAAAAATATTGTTTAACCACAGGTGACTTAACAATTTCACATAAACAGTCTCATTAACCTGGACATAGGACTGCTATGTGCTTTAAAAAAAAAAAAGAAAAGAAAAAAGATTGCTATTTTGCTCTTTTGGATCCTTTCATTTTGGTGTTCATAAGCCCCATCTCTACCATGTCTGATACCCACACCCCTGCCCCCTTCTGAAAAGACTTACCAGGTAAAACACAAAGCTCAGATAAGCCACACTGACCACAGCAGCTACCACATACAGTGCCACATGCCCTAGTTCCTGGACATAAACCAGGACAAAGTACATGTTGATGGAACAGACGATAAGGACCAATATCCCGCCTGCAATCCTCCAGCCTCTGTAAAAGAATCATCAGTCACTGGGGGGAATAGTCTAGCCAATTGACAAGCAGAAAAGGACACTGTCCTGTGGAGTAGACAGGACAGGAGTTAAGAGGCATCTCAAAATGCACTGAAAATTATTCTTATCATGTCCCAAGTAAAACACCAAGAGGGAGAAAGAGGGGGGGGAAATACTATCAAACAATCCTTAATATTTAAGTCCCTAAAAATGCAACAAGTCTCAAGTACCTAGAAAGCAACAAATAATTTCAAATACCCCATACCCTTTCAAGAAGTACAGAAAAGGTATTCGTTTATGCTTTTCTCATTAAGATCATTTAACATGGAATTAAGGTGCTTTACACTTCAGTGACTAAAGCTAAAGAATTAAAGCCCTAAGAGTGGAACTTTCTCATGCTAGAAATGAAAAATGTGCTTGCCTTCTTTACTGCATTCATAGTCTCTGTTCTCTGAGCCAAAAACTAAGGGGCAGCTCTAGCATTCACCTCTCAAAACATGTGGTTCCCCCCCATGACTCATTTTCTCACTGGTCTATTCAATGAAGATATGCTTCCCCACATATTTTTGGGGTACTGAGAGAAGTACACTCACATTCCATTGGTAAAGTCATTCATCACTGGCCGCAAGCTTGTAAACGTGAGGATGGGTATCAGAGCAAAGGGAAGCTGGAAGAGAAAGAATGGAGATCAGATGGGGCTACTAGAGATCCCTGTATTACCCCCAAGCAGCACTGTTAGCACAACGGAAACACATAACCTGTCTCATCTACCTCATGAGAAATTACTCCTATCATCCCAAGATGCTCATGCATTATATTGAAACCTATGGAGTCGTCTGATCTGATGTCTTCATTCTGTCGATGGACACAGATTCTAATCCGGTGTCTCTATAAACATTCCTATCTGCCTTGCTTTTTTAACCTCAATAGGACCTAGCCATGTCCAATGTTATTTAATGTTTGCTTGGATTAAAAAACAGTAATTTTATACTCTATATATAATTATAGCAGATAATTCCCATTCAATAGGCTTTTACAAACCAAAACATTTCTAAAAGCTTTTCAGATACCAGGGATTCCATACATTTACCGAGACTGTGCCTCTTTCTTCCTCTGAATTTTCCCCAGGACCCAGCACTACAGGCTTGGTACCTAACGGCAATATATAACACTGCCTGATTAAATGGGATGGAGCTTCCCCCAGCTCCCTCCTCACCTGTAAGCTCTGCAGAACATTCAGGAAGTCATTCATCCCTGTTAGATGCTCTACGTCCTGGAAGATGGCAACAAGCAGAGTGGGGATGATGGCAATAGAGCGGGTCAGAATCACTCGGGCAAAGCGTGACCATTTTAGGTTCAAGAATCCCTGGAAGAAAACCCAGAAGCAGGATAAACGTCTAGAACAGGAAACAGAAAAAGGTTTGGGAGGTTCAGGAAGACCCTAGAAACATGGGATTAAGAAGACGTCACAACGGCCACATGCAGAAAAATGAAATTGGACCATTTCCTTACACCACACACGAAAATAGACTCAAAATGGATGAAGGACCTCAATGTGAGAAAGGAATCCATCAAAAACCTTGAGGAGAACACAGGCAGCAACCTCTTCGACCTCAGCCGCAGCAACATCTTCCTAGGAACATCGCCAAAGGCAAGGGAAGCAAGGGCAAAAATGAACTATTGGGATTTTATCAAGATCAAAAGCTTTTGCACAGCAAAGGAAACAGTTAACAAAACCAAAAGACAACTGACAGAATGGGAGAAGATATTTGCAAACGACATATCAGATAAGGGCTAGTGTCCAAAATCTATAAAGAACTTAGCAAACTCAACACCCAAAGAACAAATAATCCAATCA